>NW_022103903.1:1549225-1647013 GCF_000313985.2 Echinops telfairi
AGGACCTAATGCCGGGGGCTTAAGTGGAGAGATGTTTTGAGAATGATGAGGGCAATGAATGTACAAATGAGCTTTACACAATTGATGTATGTATGGATTCTGATAAGAGTTGTATGAGCCCCTAATAAAATGATTGAAAGAAAAAGTCCCTGGAATTTATTGCTAGCTTTAAAAAATATTCTCTACATATTTAACTACTTCTCTAAAGATCACATATCCTTCTAGCTGTAATCAAAATATGATCATCCGTGAAGTCATTACAATGGACAGTATTTGTTTCCAACCCCATAGCTTGCCTATCATAGTTTGAACAGCAGCTGTATTTTGAATCATTGTCTCTGTACCAGCTCTTGTTGCTCTTCTGTGTCTTGAGTGGATTCCCACTCACAGGGACCTCCTTTTACCCAACATCGGTTAATCCTCTGCTATGGGGAACACTGTAGTAGCTACGTGCTCTCTTTCTCTCCTAAACTACCGTATAGCTAACCTTAATGGCTTGGTAACTACGGATTCAGTGATTAGTTTGGACTCTAAAAATCTTGAATTCACTTCTTTCAGTGTTCTTTCTTGAGCTACACTTAATCACTATCTTCCAGAAACCAACACACACACACACACACACACACACACACAATCGCACAGTCCCCAAGTTCACTACCTTGATGTTGATTATTGCACATTAGTGGCCCTAAAGATCAAAGATCTGCTCTGCCCTGCTTCCAAGGTTGTAAAAATAAATTTATACTACAAGGATAAAAATTGTTATTAAGCTTTGTAAGTTGCATTCAAAAGCCTTCAAATACACACCACCACAATCCATCTACAATCAAACCCAACAGCAGTTCATTCTTGTACATTTTTAAGCAAGTGACTCATATCATCTTTCCTCTTTAGAGGGGCTGGTGTGTTGGCACCACTGATTTTGCAATTTTCAGCTGAACATTGAACCACGAAGGTCAATGTCATGGCAAAAAACTAATCTCTCAGTAATCTCACTCTCAACCACGGACCCCCAACTCCATCATTCTTTGGATTCTCCTAGCTCAAATCGCTCCTAGTTCAGTACCCTCCTTTTAAAATATACTTAACTATTTTTTATGCCATTCATTTCCTCTTTTTTCACTTCTTTGTCTTCGTTTTTGAGACACCCTCAATTGATATTCATATCTAGGTTGATAGCAATTTAGTCTCAGCAGGAAGAAAGTATGTCTGCTTTCTTTGGATTCCATTCTTGTAGTTCAGAATACTGTGTTTTCTCTCTGGCACATAAACTTCTGTTTACAATGCTGATAGAGCATGATAGTATGACTAAGTTTTGAATTATTCTTTGAATTGATGACAAATGCTATATGTTGGGCATTTTCCATCCTTCTGGAAAATTCTCAGTCCTTTCTCATTTAAATAACACCTTAATCTAATTTTCTGTTTTCTTTCCATTTGAAACACCAAATAGATTTACTTTAATTTATCTGACTTTTAAAATATCTTTATATATAACACTTTCTCTCACATTTTCCATTTGGGTTAAAATATAGTGGTTAATTATTTTTTTATTTATTTTATGCTGTATTGTTTCATTTTGGATTTCAGTGGACGTGTGTCTGTGCGTCTGCCTCTTCTAGGGTGGATCAGCTCGAGGTCCGGGTTCTACTTGTATTTGATGGCTGACCAGCACCTGCCTGGCTTTTTTCTTCACCAATTCTCCATATGCAGTGAAGTTCCACATTAATTTTTCCCATAAGAAATAACTGAAAACGAATTAATCCATTCGCGACCACCAAGTTTTTATCATAACCTTGCCTTTTATACAAAACATTACTCAGAAATTTCAAAGTAAGTAAGTTCTAAGTTAAATGATGTAATTTAAATAACAAACACAACATTAAAATTTTTTTCACAACTACAGTATGGCCAGTACCTTGAGATAGATGAGGATCTGGATCTGTGGACACGGATGTGGAGAGGAGGGATGGAGAGAGAGTCAGCGTTTGGAAGGGAATCCCCTTCCATAAAATCAACTGGTAGCTGCTTTTCAGGGTTTTTCCCTTCTTCGCCCTCTTCCACCTGGCTGGCTTGCTCTAAAAAAAAAAAAAAATCCACCTAATGTGGTCTGCTGTTGGCGTGTCCTTAATTGTTTTCTAAAAGGTTTTACTAAATTATCATCAACAATATCAATAATGTGGTTAACCAGTTCCTTATCATGATTCTTTCCAAAAAGCTCTTTTTTAGGACCCATGCTTTTTATCTCAAAACAGTACAAAAACTAAGAAAATTATAGCAAAATGCTTTTGGAACACAGCTGCAAAAGGTTTAAACAATGCGGACTAACAACTAACGCCGAGTGATGGAAACAAGAACTGCTTTTGCTTACAAATATCACGTGTGTCGGTCAGATTCCGAGGTTTTGTTTGAGCTCAGATGCAAAATTTTCTCGACATTTCTTGTCGAAATCCGATTATGTTGAGTACTGATGTTGTCAAGTACCTGGGTTCTGTAGATGAGTTTGAAAAATGTTTCCAAGAATGGAATGGCAGATTTGACAACTGTATTAATGGGAAAAACTTTAAAGGTGCTAAGGTTGTTTAGTTAAAAATAAAATTAAATACATAGCTTTGAAAAAAAATTCAGGTACTCTCCTTGTAGCCCCAGGTGTTTGTGTCCATGGTTTTGCCTTTCTAGAGAACTCGGCCTAACACAGAAGGTATCCTGATACCAAGGTATTTTTAACTAATCTTAAAAATAAGTATATAAACGAAATGATTCATAGAAGATGACACTTTGATCGCCTGCTCATTTACTCTCTTTTCCAAGTTTCTGAAACGTTTGACTTTGCAATACTTTGTCATTACATCCAGGTGATGGTAAAATAAAGATGTATATTGTATTTTCACAGAAATCTTCTGAGCTTAGTACGTAGGTATCACTACTTTCTAGTGTTTTGAGCATAAAGTGGATCTGTTTTTGCGTTTTTACCCCCCACCCCCACCCAAATATTATCCTTCCTTAGGGAAATACTCATTCACTGGCATCAAGTCAATTCCAATTCATAGCAACAGTGCAGGGCTGCGTAGAACAATCTTGGTGGATTTCTGAGATGGTAACTCTTGATGGGAGTCGAAGGCCTCAACTTTATCCCGCAGAACAGATGTGGTTTTGTACTGAAGCCCAACAAGAACCTCACTACACAACTATGATGATCTCAAGCAAAATATTCTTCATCAAACTTTGCAGCAATGCATTGACAGGGAACTTCCGTACGTTCCGGCTGGATTGAGAAGAAGACTTGGAACAAGGGGTACCATTGTGGATGTCAGATGGATCTTGGCTCAAAGCAGAGAATGCAAGAAGGATGTTTACTTGTGTTCATTTAACGCTGCAAAAGCCTTTGACTGTGTGAGCCATACTAAACTGTGGCTGACCTTGAGAAAATGAGAATTCTGGAACCCCTCCTTGTGCTCCTTTGGATCAAGAGGCAGTTGTGTGAACAGAACAAGGGAATGGTGCATGGTATGAACTCAGGAGAGGGAGTGTCAAGGCTGTATCTTCTCAACACACTTGTTCAACCTATATGCCCAGCAAAACATCAGTAAGTTGGATTACATGAAGAGTGGGCCATCAGGATTTTAGGAAGGCTTATTAACAACCTGGGACCTGCAGTTGACACACCTGGCTTGCTGAAAGTGAGGAGGTATTCAAACACTTGCTGATAAAGATCAAGAATAGCAGCCTTCAGTAGGGAGCACAACTCAATGTAAAGAGAATCAAATTCCTCAGAACTGGACCAATAGGTAACATTTTCTCTTGATAGAAAAGGTTGAAGTTGTCAAGGATTTTTGTCTTACTTGGACCCACAATCAATGGTCATGGAAGCAGCAGTCAACGATCAAAAGGCCTACTGCCTTAGGTAATCTGCTGCTCCACAAGACCTGCTTAGAATATTAAAGAGTGAGGATGTCTTTGAGGACTAAGGTGTGCCTGATCCTAGTCACGGTATTCTCCATTGCACCATATGCATGGTAACGTTGGACAGTGAATTCAAAAGATCATAAAGGAATCAGTGCCTTTGAATTGTGGTGCTGGTGCAGAAAACTGAAAGTACCCCGAACTGCTAATAGTACAAACTAAGGTCATCCGTATTGGTCAAAGTAAGGCCAAAGTGCTCCATCCAGGGAAGGCAGGCAAGGCTTTGTCTTGAACACTTTGGACTATTATAAGGAGAGAGAAATTCCTGGAGAGAGACATCGTGTTTGGTAAAGTGGAGGTGTTAGGTAGTCTAGCTGGGGCTGGGGCGTTCATTACGCAGGCCCAGAAGGCTGAGCTATGGAAACAAAGGAGTGGCACACAGCACATGCTCAGAGGTTCAGGTACATCTGGGTGGGCGCTGCACCTGGATTGGCCCATCTAGGCCAGGTGAATTTAATTCAGCCAATGGGGTCGACCAGGGTCATCAACCACACCTCCCCGCAGATTAATTGACAAGGTAGGAGCCTGGAGTCGACTGCTTGATTTTGCGAAGTTTCCAGGCAGGCTGCACGTTCGGTGCCTGTGTAAACGCTCATAAAACTCACTAGGATCACAAACCAGGCTTCTGCGTGACTTCTTTCTCGCGTGGAGCCAAGGACTGAGGTGTATCTCTCCTCTGAGAGATCAAACAGAGGGCCAGTGAACAAGAGGAAGGCCCTGAAGGAGCTGGATTGGCAGCACGGTGGCTGCAACAATGGGACACTGCCATGTTTCATTCTGTTGTAGACAGCGTCGCTGTGGGTCCGAGCTGACATGATGGCTCCGTAACCAACACCAATGCCACTGGGACTCCTACTCCGCAAAGCCTTAGTCTCAAACTCAGAGGGGCAGTTTGACTCTGCCCTATGTGGTCACCATGGGACGGGATGAACTGCCTGTCAGTGAGTTTAGGTTTGGAGGCCTTAAAAGACAAACTGCCGTCAAGTAAATGATGACTCTCGGTGGCCCCTGGTGGATGTCTGACACTGTAACCATTGGCAGCAGTAGAAAACCCAGTCTTTCTCCCATGGAGCTGCTGGTGGTTTTGAACTGCTGACCATCCAAATCACAATCCAACACAACCACTACACCACCAGGCCTCCTATCGTGCCTTAGGACACGAATATTGTCCTCAGAGGGACAATTTAGCTTAGCTCTTCAGGCATAGAACCAAGGTATCTAGTGACAGACTAATGCTAGTAAGAGAAGGGAGACCAAGTGGAATGTCCACGAAAATAAAAGGTCAGCATTCTCAATATAGCCCATGGAAATTGACTTGATTTTGATGATGCAAACATTATCTGATACGGGAAGTGGAGAGAACAGAGCAATTTCCACCCCCGTGATTAAGAAGACAGGCCATAGGAATCAATATCAGGAGGCATGGAGCGAGGTGCATCACCCTCCTTTTTGCAATGGAGAGAGGTTTCTAAACAAGGAAGGATCCCAATCTGGGAAGAACTGCGGGTTAATAAAGGAAGGAAAAGCATTTAGTCAGGCATATTATAAAGACTCCCAAAGAGCAGCATTAATTATTAAAAAAAGAAGTTTAGTAAAAACAACAACACTGAAGTGGAGTTATGAAGTTTCAGAATTAAATCCATAGTCTCAATTGGCATAGCCCCACAAGGAAATTTCATCCCTAAGTGGAGGCTAAGGATGGAGGCTAAGGTGTTTGAATTTGAGCATGGAGGAATAAAGAACCCTAACTTCATGGGCGCTCACCCTGGGAACTATTTCCTGAATCCTGACAGAAACTGTTCGGCCCTGTGGACAGCGTGCCTGACTAATCAAGAGGCACTTCCACACAGAACCTCTCTCACTGGGTCTGGCTGGCCAACACTTTTCCTGCCAAGTGAAGGTTTCTTTAAGTTCTGCCAATTGGCGGGGATCTCAAACCTAGGTGATCAAAAACAACAAAATAAAATCTACACAAATGTGTGAAGAAACTGAACTGGTTAAAAATTACATAGTCCCCTAATTACATATCACAGTTATCTCTGAAAATTATTTTAAAATCATGCCCTTCACCTCCAGGCAGAATAGTCAGTCACATATAATCCCAATTAAGAGAGTAGATTCTGACTCAGCGAGACCCTGTAGGACAGGGCACAACACCCCCTGTGGGTTTCTGAGACTAGAACTCTTTACAGCAGTGGAAAGCCTCATCTTTCTCCTGAGGAGCAGCTGCGATATTAGAACTGCTTACCTTGTGGATTGCAACTCAAGGGATAACCACCAGATATCCTTAAAACTACTATGGACTGGATTCAGGTGTATCTTCGTCCTCAGTGACGTCTTGCTTTTGAATACTCTAAAGAGATTTTTGCTGCATAGTTGTCCAATGGAACATATCATTTGATTTCATGACTATGGCTTCCAAGGGTTGTGGAGCCAAGTAAAATGAAATCCTTTTATCCGATATTGCTTATCGGTCTAGTTGTGAGGATTTCTGGTTTCTCTATATCGTGCTGCAGTCCCTACTCACAATGCAGTGAAATACATAACATGGTGTGTTAGGTTTTGGACCTCCTTCTAAATAACTGAGTAGAATCATACAATTCTGAGGTGCCTGTGGACCTCGAAAGGGATTGTTGTTGTTGTTGTTGTTGTTGTTGTTAGGCGCCATCGAGTCAGCACTGCCCCATACAGACCCCATGAACAATGGAAGGAAACACTGCATGGTCCTGCGGCATCCTCACCATTGTGCCTATGTCTGAATCTGTTGATGCAGCCACGTCAGTCCATCTCTTTGAGCACTTTCTTCTGTATTGCTGCTGCTCCACTTTACAAACACGAAGTTTTCCTATAAAAGGATTGGGAAGCTAATAATGTAAATATGGTCCATGGCATCCCTGTGAAGGTAGGGCCATGCAAATATGGTGGATGGAACTTTCTCTTGGGATTAGTATGCCTTTCCATGAAGTTAGGGTGGCTGACCAATGGAGCTAGAATGGAGCACCTTCAAGTCAAAGTGACCTGGCAGAGTGTGGTGTGGTACCTCTTGGCACTTAGATAAAGGAGCTTAGCAACGCATGCCCAATCAAGCCAGAGGATAAGGTCGTGAGGTGCTGGGATCTGAGGGCCAACAAGATGTGTGATGTGGGTAGAGACTACCCTGTTCTGTTTTTTAATTTTATTTTATCTTTCTCTGATGATAAAATGTAATTTATTTCTTTCATGAAATTATAATCATATTTATTGTCTGTGAGATCTGTGTGGTTATTGTAACACATTATTGAGCCTAGCAAAGCAAGAGTGGGGGTGTAGGAGGGACAGCTGGTGCCAAGATTAGGAAACAGGTTGGTTGATTTTTGTCTCAAAAGAATCAGCTCTGAGCTGATGCAGATGTGATTCTTTCTCCACCTGGTGAACACAGACGGGGGTCAAGTCGTTGTTTACAGGACTGAAATTCATTAGTAAATACTTCAAGTCCTTTGTACTTTCAATCAGAGTGGCCCTATGTACTGTAGTTTCAAAAAAAAACCAAAACAACAAAACTCCAAGTTTGTGTCATTTGAAATCCCTAGTGGTTAATGATTCTTCCTCTGATCCTGATTCCCCATTCTTCTTAATATGATGCTGTTTCTCAAATAACTTTTTCAGCACATAAATGGTCTCAGTCTAGTGGAAGATACAACCCTAGGGCACACAATGTATCATCCCCTGTACTGTTTAGCCTCCTCATGGATTAAATGCAGGTTTGCTTTTGCATAAGCACAATGAAGTGTTCTGAAATCTCCATGCTTCACAATGCTTTCCACAATTTGTTAAAATCCACACCTTCAAATGCCCTTGCATCCTCAACAAAACACAAGTAAGCATCTTTCTGGTATTTCCTGCTTTCAGCCACGATCCATCTGACACCTGTTTCGAGTTTGTGGGAATTCCCTGTCAATTTCCCTGCCACACACCTGGGTATGTAAAATTTTATTAGATCAGAAGTAAATCTTAAGCAGTTTTCACATGGTGCTCTTTCCCAATAATGATTATATTGAGAAATATCCTAAAGGGTCAATGGTGTTTCTATTTCTTGAAACCTGTTCCATTTATATTTGTGGCTAAGCCAAAATGGGAAGAAATACTTAATCCAGTCTTAAAGTATTCCTAATAGGAACTAGTAATGACAGAGAGAAAGCATGGCAGGCCTGGTAAATTTAAAAAAAATAATTTTGAGGAATTGGAGTCTTTAGTCTGGCTGTGGTAATGTTAATAATTGATAAAGTAACTGATTATAATAAAGCTTACAGAGTTGACTTTAGACCACTAAGAATAAATCAAGAAGCCTCCGGAGATATTGTGAGTGCTGATAAGACTCAGAATAATATACTGTTTTGACCTCTTTAAAAGCTTTCCATATTTGACCACAAAATGAAAGATCTATACGTATATTTAAAGCATATCTTCCTATTCATAATATTAATCATGTGCTATGAACAGACCCTAACCATATTATTTATCAAAGAAGAACATTAGAGGGTGTTTGTTATACAATATACATGTGAATATACATACATATACATATATCTCTAAGGTTGCCTAGGGCATGAGATGACAGAATCTAAAAGAGGTAAAATAATGTTAAGAAAGCCCTTAAGGTTGGTGGTTCAAACTTACCTGCTGCTCTGCAAGAGAAAGATGAGAATATTTATTCCCATAAAGTTTTTTATCCTCAGAATCTCTATATAGGGCCTCTGCATCAGACTCTCCTGGGTAGCAGGGGGTTTGGTTTGGTATGGAGTGTGGAATCATGGTCAGAATGTCTAAAGGTTTAAATAGAATTGATGACTGTTGTTATTTTCTGAAATGCTAAGTATGGTAATATAAATTGTTACGTGGAAATCCCCCCAGGTTACCATACTATATTGCAACACAGTACAAGTGCAGATAATTCACTAAATAGCAATAGAGTATGGTTGGTGTATAGTTTGTTTCTCTCCTGCATACCAAACCAAATTGATTAACTAATTCTTATGTAAATAAAAATCTTATGAAAAACAGTAAATTACAAAGTTGCTATGGATTCTTTGTCCCCTCCCCTCACCTTGGCTACTTCTACAGTCTTCTATGGGCAGATCCATTAGATTGCAACTCATGCAATCTTCCAAAGCCCATGCATAGAATATCAGGGTTATTTATTCAAACATACAGCTTCCTTTCTTCGACAATTCTAGAATTCACAACTTTAGGTCACCACGTGGCTGGCTAGCATACATCTACTTCCACGAATTGCTTGGCTGTGAAACTAAATCCCAGCCTGTCTGTGGGCTGTGCGTTGTATGGGGCAGCTTCTCTGACAGTCTTTGAAAGATTTGTGCTTTTTCCTTTTAGTCTATTCTTCTAATTCTCTTCTCCTGTCCTCTTGTCTGGAGCATAGATAGCTTTATTTTGAACTATGATGCCAAAGGTTAAACCACAGAGATGAGAGGTCAAAATTGCTTGCCTATTGTTCCTGAGGAGCTTATGGGACAGAACCAGAATTTTAGCCTTTGACCCTTCATGTCCAGGCATTTATAAAAGAGTTAAATAAATATCTGCCTTTCTTAAGCAACTGTTATTTTGGGCATTTGAAATTGGCCGCAAAGCGAATTCTAAGGACTACTTGATAGACGGGCAAACCAGCTGGATGGAATAATTGCCTCTACAGATGTCCCGGCAGACATAGCAGCATCAGCCACATAGGGGCCATGAACACATGAAAAACGTCAGCTCAGCATTTAAACGTTTTGCATGTATTTTGAAGGTGAAAGTCTATAAAGTATTCAATAATATTCATCAATTATATTCATAATTTAATTTTATTAGATTTTAAATGTAAATACTTGGAACATGTGCTCAAAATGCTAATAAGATTCATCTAAAATAAACCTTGGCCCTAAAAATGGACACCATGTATGAAAAAGTATCCAGTCAGTGAAAAAGATGGGGCTCCTGCCTGAGACAGACGGACTTAATGTCTGCAACAACGGACAAATGGGAGCAGCTCTTGCAAGGCCAGTGCAGAGCTCTGTGCAGAGCCGGCTCAGGGCACCTAACAACACTCTACTTCTTAAAGTGGTTACAAGAAAAGTTTAAATGTCATTAAAAATGAAATCTCACTTAAAGAGTATAATGGACAGGATAAGTTATTCTAAAGTTTAAACATTGAATAAATGTAAAAAGATCCTTTCATGAATGACAAATTCCTCCTGTAGATCCATACCACTTCTTATATGTGTCATGAGATAAAGTTGGGTTTTGTTGGTAGACATCACTAAGATTGAAACAAACATAATAAAACATATATTCTTTTAATTAATAATGAAGAGCACTTGGTAATAAGGATGGTAATGGTTCTAAGCACAATTACAGTTAAAATGGAGTGTATAAGTCAAAGAATGGAATATAGAAGAATACGCTTTCTGAGTTGGTCAAATTGTACATAACGACAAATTTCTTTTTAATCATTTTATTGGGAGCTTATACAACTCTTATCATAATCCATATATACATCTATTGTGTCAAGTACATTTGTACATATGCTGCCATCATCATGGTCAAAACATTTTTTTCTACCTGAGCCCTTGGTATCAGCTCCTCATTTTCCCCCTTCCTTTCCCTCCCTCCCTCCCTCCCTCCCTCATGAACCCTTGAGAAGTTATAAATTATTATTATTTTGTCATATCTTGCACTGTCCGATGTCTCCCTTTACCCCCTTGTCTTTTGTCTATCCCCCTGGGAAGGGGTTATAGTTATGTCATTGTGATCGGTTCCCCCTTTCTCCCCGCACCTTCCTGTTCCCCTCCTGGTATTTCTACTCACATTTTTGGCCCCAAGGAGTTTATATGTCCTATAGTCCCTGTGTTTCCAGCTCTTATCTGTACCAGTGTACATGCTCTGATCTAGCCAGATTTGTAAGGTAGAATTAGGGAATGACAAATTATTTTGTTCTTACTGCTTGTCATGGAATTGATTCCAATGCATGATGACCAAATAAATGCATGCAGAGCACAATTGCTACTTAGAATTCACCAGGCAAATTCAGGAAGCAGAATGACAATGTCTTGGTGAAAGAAAGAGGTAAGTTTTCTCTAGTGAAAAGGAGGGTAAAGATCTTAAGACATGACAGGTTAAGGAGTTTATAAAGTTTTGTTTAGGACTTTGATTCTGACAGTTACCAACACGGGTTGTTTTTCTAAATCATGTTCATACTGAATATTTTCCTGTCCTCCTAAATTCCTTGCCTCCATCAGCTGATCTCTGTACACCCAGATATGTTCCCGGGGACCCAGTCACCTTGGGGTTCCTTTTCCCCCACAGTCCTTGGTGTTGGACAGTCTAGAAATCTTCACACAAACCTAAGAGGTAGGTATTATTATTATCTCTATTTCACAGACATAGAAAGCAAATAACAGGTAGAGAGACTCGTCACCAGAGTTCACACACATCGTAGCAATGCCAGAAAATAAAGGATAAGTCATTTTCCCAAGAAACACAACTAATGAGTAAAAGGGAGATGTAATTTTTTGTGTGTTTGTTTGTTTTCTTTACAACAGTGATTTGTAGAATTGAAAAATGTTCAGATGAATGCTACTAATAAAGGGCAAAGAAAGAACACAGGGAAAATTCAAACAACATTTTGTTTTATGAAAGATGAAAGAGAAACACAGACCAATATTAGAGCCCTTGTGGGATAGGAGTTACGCATAGGGCTCTTACCAGTAAGGCCAGCCATTTGAAACCACCAGCTGTTCTGCACCGGGAAAACAGAGTCCTCTGCTCCCACGCAGAGTTCCAGTCTCAGAAACCCACGAGGATAGTTTTACTCTGTCCTGTAGGTATTTTTGTTTGTCCAGTAAGGATTTTTTGTTTGTTTGTTTGTTTGTAGGTGGGAATGGAGAAGAGTCGAGAGTTCATAATCTACACAAACAGTTTTTAAACTATGAGTTAGTAACTAATTTTATCAAAAATTTGCAAAGTATCAGTGTTTATCAACAGTTAATGCATAACTGATATTTAGGAACATTGACCTCGTGACAGTAGTTTTATCTAACGCCTTTCTAGTTATACAGTAAAGTCTTTTACCACTAAGTAAATTAGCAAACTATTAAAGACTTTGTTTTAAATTGTATAAATACAATCTAATATTTAAGAATTAAATTATAAAACTTTCCCTCTAGAGGGCTTGGGTTGATTATTCAATTAGCCTTCATGCAAACTCTGTATATTGGAGTTAAACCCACTGAGTCAATTCAATTCTCACTCATAAGAACCCTGTAGCAGAGCAGAACTACACCTTTGGGTTTCTGAGACTAGGAATTGTTAGGGAAGTAGACAGCCTCATCTTTTTCCTGTGCAGGGGTTGGTGGATTCAAACTGTTGACCTTGTAGTTAGTAGTTGAACACTTTATCCACTAAGCCTCCAGGGCTCCTATGTTGGCGTTTAAAAGGGAGAAATCATTAGCAGTGTAATTATTAGAGTGAGTATGTGGACAAAAGTTTTCCTACCAAAACAAAACAAACCTTGATCATTATCTGGGGTAGGCGGGTGAGAGAGGGAAGGTAAAGCAAAAGGCTAGGGAAGACTTGGGTAAAGGGGAAAGACAGTACTCAAAAAGGGAAAAATGAGAAAATAAAAGAGGCGCATGATAAGGGATTGGGAGGTTTGATATGTAGTTCAAGTTATTGAATCAAAACTAATGGCTTAAAATATAAACCCCAATCAAACTCATAATTAAAAAATTCACATATATATCTTTAGATAATGAATTGCAGAGATAAAGTGCAGGTAAAGAGTAATTTATTTTAAATTTACCCAATTATCAATATTTCAGAAGCAAACTTAAAATATACATGAACTTAAAATTTTAGTTTATATAATAAAGGCTGCATATATGAGTAAATGTAAGCTATAAATGGGCCAGTCATCTACTTTTACTGAACGCTAAAACCATCTATTCCAAAATAACAAGATTATTCATTAAACGATTTCTGTCAGTGTTCTCACTCACATATGGGAATTCTCGAGCAGGATAGAGGGATGAAAGGATAAAGCACAGATCTGACCTATTAATGCAAAATACACAAAAACCCATTAGGAAAGATAGCATTAAACACATGACAAAATAATGAAGATTTGTAAAAAGTATAATAAAGTTTTACAAGTAAAAAATAAATGGCCCGATTACGAACATACTGAGACCTGACATGCGAGTTTATGAACCCAAGATGGACTTGGATTGCTCAGTGAAGAGTAGAAGAGGCAGGAAATAAATGCTATGAGGAGAATGAAAAGGGAATATATGGAAAATATTTCCAGAAATTCTAACAATCAGAAGATCAGTATCATAAAGCTATTCATTTTTCAAAACTGTTTAAAAATCATACAATCACAGGTATGGAAGTTCTATCTATGTAATTATGAATATATAGATATATATTTATATCTACTTCTCTACATATATCTATGTAATCATGGTTAGAAAAATTATAGAACATACATAAATACTTAAACTATCTTAAGGATTCAGAAATTAGGCATATCATATCAATTGACAACAAACTAAGCAAAAATGGAAACCAGAAGATGGTGGAACAAAATTGCTCATATTCAAGAAAGTTATCTTTCAAGAATAAAGCCAAATATTAACTTTTTAGACAATACCTAGCCTAAAGGAACCTTTAAAGGTAATGTTTAGAACTAATGAATATCATGCTAAAGGGAAGTTTTAGAGAAAATAACAGTGCACAAAAGAATTGTTAAACAATTAAATTTAAAAATTTAAGCATTATTTATTTAAATAGTCATTATAAATAAATGATTGGATGTTAAAAACTACAGAATTAAAGAGAAAATGCAATCATATCATATAGTTTGGGGAAGAAATGACTAGGTGAAAGGTTATAGTCCATCATTCCTCTGACAGTCACACTGCCTGGCTTGTATTGTGATGCTGGACGTGATGCCACTGGTATTTCAAATCCCAACACAGTTACCCAGGGAAGATGAGTTTCAGTGGACCTTCATCAAAAGAGTAAAAAGAGAGCCCACAGACTGGATTGTAACAACGCTATCAATAACACAATGGATAAGGACTGAAATACTAAAATCTAAAGAATTCTGAAATACCTCAGTAGGAAAAGAACAAATAATTCAATTAAAATTTAGGCAATTAAAAGATATGGAAAAACATTTGACCCAAATTGACACTCAAATGGTTAATATATGAAGAAGTCCTCATAATCACTAGCCATCTAGGTGATACAAATGAAAACAATGATGACGTATCACCTTATACCCATAATGATAGCCTAATTTAAAAAAAAATCAGAAAACAACCAATGCTGGAGAAGGTGTGGAAGAGATTGGAAAACTTACACACTGATGACAGGCTTATAAGCATTTACAACCATTATGGAAAGTTTTATGATACGCAAAACAGTTTTGATACGCAAAACAGCTGGTAATAAACATACTATACAACCCAGCAATACTTCTGCTGGGTATATAATCCATGGAACCTGGTCCCCCAGGTTCATCACATCACAGTTCAAAATAGCAAGAAGCTGGAAACAGCCCAAATGCCCATCAGGAGAAGAATGGATAAAGACGTGCTGGCACATACACATAATGGGGTATTATGCATCCCTTAAAAAACTGATGAAAATACAAAACACCTTATGACATGGAAGGACCCGGAGACCATTATGCTGAGCCAAGTTTGTGGACCACAACAGGAAAACTACAGTATAGGACTACTACTATAACGATAAACACCAAACCAAAGGTAGGCATCTATCTGTTCTCAGGTCATGTCTTCTTCTAATCCTAGCTCCCAAGCAGCCAGGTGTTTTGCCTGCCTAGTGCTCAAGACCCATGCATTCCCTCCTTCTTTGTGCATCTATATAACCCCTTCACCAAAGGAAGCCTCACCTCAGCTGGTGTCAGTTTCTCATGCTGTAGGGAAAAAGGAAATGGTCTATCAATTCCTGACCTGTCTCTAAAGCATCAGACAGACTCCAACAAGGTGATCAGTGAAATTTAATGGAAATTTCAGTCCAGAGGTGATGAGTAGGAAGAGAGGCAAGTCTGTCTTTGAGCAAGAGGTTGTGTCTCTGTTGGCAGGTGAACCAGGTGGGGCAACCTGACACTTGGATAAAAGGCCTCCATTTATTTGAATAGACACCCAAGAGGAGAATATGCCTGAAATAGTGCCTGGAAAAATATTATTTTCAAATGTAAGAACACACAAACATATATTATATATATATATCCAATCTGCCTATGTACATAGGTATTTTTCATTAACTTGTTAATGTAAATACTCCTAAAATAAACCTTGACAAATATTTTGTGGAGTTTTAAAATAATACAGAATTAATTATATTATTTTGTTCAAGCGCAAGATGTCTTCATCCAAATTCTCCTCCGGAGGAAAAAAATTAAGTAGCATCCTATGAGCAATGCAAAAGGTGTTGTTGAAAATCATCCAATATTGAAGGAATTGTACTAACTTTGTAGGGCATGGAACAGAATGTTGTTGGTGCAAGGTTTGAGGACTAGACATTTGAAGTAAGAGTACAATCAGTGCACTGGTTTCTCTGAAAGCTCTCTGGGGAGATCTATTCTGGTTTCTCCAACCTCTGGTAATGTCTGTCAGTCCTTGGTTTACAGCTGCGACATAACTGCATCTCTGCCTCCATCTAATCAAAAGCGTGTTCCCTCTCTATCTCTTTCCTTTTCTTACATGGACAGCATCAAAATGCAATAGGACCCATCATATTCCATTATGATCACATGCTAACTGATATTATCTTAAAAGATTCTATTTCCAAGTATGATGATTTTCAGAGACTGAGGGTTAGGGATTCATTATATCTTTTCAGGAAACAGAATTCAATCCACAACAGCCATCAATTTTAGGTATCTTGAAATGCTAATCATGATTCAATTATTAGGTCTAAGTTGTCAATGATATTATAAATATAAATTTATTACACCACACTGTAATTTCAGAATTGGCCACAGTGATAAGCCATTGTGATAAGTCCTTCACATTGTGTCTAAAGAATAAAGAAATAAAATTTGGATATGTTGAAGAAGCTAAACATTAAAAACAGCAGTGTACAGGGCAGATGGCAGTAAAGTTATTCTCATTTCAGGAAATATTTTAAAAGAAAAATGTAAAGATATTTCATCAAATTGTATAAAGAACAAAATGGTATTTATCTTAAATAAATAATAATTTAATACTCCATTTAGGAAAGGAGACCAATAACATTTTATAATTATGACTAACTCTCCAAGCCATTGTTAACATTTTGGGGAGAAAAAGTAGTTTTACATGAGCGACTCTGTAAGCTGAACATTCCTTAATTTTGTTTGTCACTTGATGAACTAAAATAAATGTTGAACCTAGAGGTATGTGTGAAAAATAATATTGATATTCACTGCATAGATTTATAACTAAGAATGCCTGCCTGAATATGAGAGAAGAATAAAATTTTATTTATACTCAATGGCAAATCTAATATGATTTTTGGCAAGTAAATTAAAAAAATTATTTATGAGTATTTTGAAATATTTAAGTAGAGTTCTAAATATCTGTTTTGAAATGACTTAGTTGTCAGAAGATATAATTCCTACTAATGAAAATGTCTGCATTTGAGCAAGTACATCTAAACAATCTCTTATGCCAATAATAATGATATAAATCCTTTAAATATGTATTTATATTCTATAAAAATCCTTTTGAAAATTAAACCAGGTACTATGGCAGGATAAACTAAAATAAACAAATTTCTAAATGGGATAATTTGTCTCATTATGTATTCATGAAATAAGTATCAAGAAAAATTTGAGTTTACTTTTATTCATGCAAAACTTTAACAAAACAACTTTTGGAATGTTGCCAATTTTCTAAAATACATAAACATGGTCTTATAAAGCTCTAGAATTTAAATATTATCTAGAGTAAGTGGGAGAGATTAATGTTGCAATTCATCCCAAGGGATAGCTCAGGCATTTCATATAAGCAAAACAATAAAGAAATAGGAAGTTTTAAAATTATATAGCTTTCACATCATTATATTTTGAAAAGCAAAAAAATAATAAAAGGTTACAAAATTTTATTAATTCTAATTCTTTTTTCAGTTCCTTAGAAAAGAAAATGATCATAATAATCAACATTTACCAAATTCCTTATATACTTTTGTGGTTTTATTAACAATTACTGAAGTGGCTTTGATCTGAGTGTTTCTAATGTTAATCTCTGAAAAATACATTATTCTATTAAACATTGAATTGGTTACACCAGGATTTCTTAACATTTGGGAGAGATAATAGATCCCATTGGGAGTTAACTGGGTAAAGCCTAGCGATCCTGTTAGAATAAAATTTTAAAGCGTATAATATAAAAATGCCTTTTCAAAACCTTAGTTGTATGAGAACACAGCCATCAAACTATTAAAAAAACAAATTTGAATTATAATAACATAATTTGGATATTTCATCAGGAGAGTCTAGTCCTTGGAAAAGGACATGATGCTTGGTAGAATAGCGGAGCAGTGAAAAGACGGAAGTCCTGGAAGAGATGGATGGACCCAGTGGCTGCAACAATGGGCTCACACACAACAATTGTCTCTCTTGCCAGACCTGGCAGTGTTTCTTTTGCTATACACAGGCTTGCAATTAGTCAGAACTGACTGGATGGCACCTAACAACATTATTTAAAGATTTCTCCCAATTAATCAAATGTTCCAGTCCCCGTGTGAATTTGGACTGGCATGTGAATTTGGACTGGCATGTGAATTTGGACTGGCATGTGAATTTGGTGTCTCACACGTAAAAGCAACTTTGAGGATTGCACAGGACCGAGAGTGGGGCGGTGTTTTGTTCCGTTGTGTACAGGGTCATTATCAATCCGTTGACTCAACAATAACAAAATAATGCACTGGAAGGAGCTTGATACCTTTCACTTAGTGTCTTAGATCCAGGCAATTATTGGAAAGCTCCTTCTCATTTGCCCATCTTGTCAGTGAGAGTCCAGTTCACTTGAGCCAACACGTGACTACAGCCCCAGTCCACAACTGGTGGTAATCTCACTAAACTCTGCAGAACCACTTAGCTAAGGGCTCTGATTTATGATGGATACTAAATTGTTGCTCAGGCTACCATGTTCTTGGGTAGTTTATTAGACATACATAATTAACTGGAATAATGTGTTTCTCTAATAATGCATTAAATAACAAGACCACGAAGTGAATCTAATAACTACAGTGATTTGAAAGAATGATGAGTATAAACTTTATTCAAGAATTCTGCTATACCTCTGCTGTTATGTGGAAATATCTGAGATGTTCATGGATGTTAAGTCTTTAATATCACCAATTACTACATATGACTCCTATGTGTTGCTCACACATCTAACTAATGAAGTGCTCAATTTAATTAGAGGTTAATGAAAATAAAAGTATAGAATAGGAGCAAAAAAAATGCCTTTATGAACACTCCTTTTCAATATTGTACTGGAAGTGCTACCCAGAATAATAAAGCAAGAAAAGGAATGATCTCATACATAGAAAAACCCCAGAGACTTCACAAGAAAATCACTGGAACTAGTAAAAAAGTAGAAGAATTCCGAAAAATGTAAAGCTACAAGATCAATAGGCAAAAATCTGTTGGGTTTCACGACACTAACAAGAAAAACTGCAAATGAAATATAGAAATAATGCAATAGCACCAGAGAACAGAATAGCTAGGAATAAACGTAAACTTAAACGTAAATGCCTTCTACAAAGAGCACTAGAGAGCATTGCCAGAAGATGATTACAAAATGGAGAAGCTGTCCCATTCTGGAAAGATTTAAATTTGGAAGATTTAACATTGGGAAAGTATCAATACTATGAAAAGAGATCTGTCGATACAAGGCAATCCAAACCCAAATCTAATAACTCACTTTAATTAAATGGAAGAACTAATCTTCAGCTTTATATGGAAATAAAAGTTGCCCTGGATGTAACGAAAGCAATATTTAATAAAGTAGAAGGCCTCACAATTTCAGATCTCAAAACTTGCTATTATAGCCACCATAATCAAAACAGCATGGTACAGGTTCAGTGACAGACTCATGAGCCCATAGAATAGAGTTGAGGATCCAGAAGTAAATCCATGTATCTATAGGCAGCTGATCTTTGACAAAGACTCAAAGTCCATACCAAGGAGAATAAAGTGTCTGTTTAACAAATGGTGCTTGCAAGTTTAGTTATCCATTTGTAGAAAAATGAAATTTTAACTATATGTCACACTTTGCCCAGAAAATAGATAAAAAAACTAAATGTTAATTAAAAATATAAAATTCTTGGAGTATTGATCATAGTAAGGTGACCAAACATCCCGCTTTGGGCGGGACAGTCCTGATTTTTGGAAAGAATGTACAACAAGCTAGGGAATGGTCTATTTGGTCCATATAGACCAAGTTTTTAATCAAGAACCACCCCACCCCACCCCGGTCAATGGTGTCCCGCTTTAAATCTGGTCACCTTAAAGTCATATGGACAAAATTAGGGAACTTAATCTTCTGCATAAATAGCTTATCAAACAGAACTAAAATATGCATGAATCTCCTAAGATATGGTAGATAGCATGGATCTCTTAAAGAGTAAATACTAAGCTCATCAAAAGGTTTGACCCAGGAGAATAAAGAGAGCACCTATGAACAGGGCGGCAGGGGGAGAGGGGGTCAACAATTCATCAACATAAAGAAAAACCTCTCATAAGAAAATGGGCACAATATGTGAACAGACACTTCATGAATGGCAACATTCACGAGACCAACAACACATACATGAAACAATGTAAACTATCATTTTTCATTAAGAAAACTCAAACTCATGGCTATGGAGTCCATGACAACTCAGAGTGACCCTTGTGGGCAAAGTAAAATTGCACCTGTGGGTTCCCAAGGCTGTAACATTTGACAAGTGTAGGAAGCCTCATCTTCCTCCAGTTGAGGAACTGTTGGTTTTGAAATGCTGACCTCACAGCTCACAGCCCAGTGAGTAACCCACTGTACCACCAGGGTTTCTTAGTGATAAAATAATCATTAGAGAAATGTGAATCAAGCAATAATCATGTATCATCTCACCCTGCAAAATGGTAAACAGAAAATGCTAGAAGGCTGTGAGGAGATTGGATGATTAGTATACTGCTCATACGACTGTAAAATGGTACAGCATCTTTGGAAAATAGACTTGTGTTTCTTCAAAAAGAGACAAATATATTTTTATCTAGAAATCCCACCACTAGGTATCTAGTCAAATGAAATTAGTTGCATGCACACAAATGCTCAATGTAGCATTATTCACAATAGCAAAAGATGGAAACAACCGAAGTGCCCATCAACAGATAAAAAGATAAACAAATTGTGGTACCCAGACAACTCGTTTTAGAAGCTGTTTAACTATGGAAATGTATGACATATGTATATTATACAGGCAACTACTGGGTAAAAAAAAAAAGAAACCAAATGACTTATGGTTACCATGGCTGAAGGAGGAAAGTTTTCGTTTAGGAAGCATGGAGTTCATTTTAATGGCAGTGGAACAATTTGGAGAGGGATAATAAGAATGGCTGTACAAAGCGAAGAGTATCATCATGGCACTGAATTATACATATAGGGAATTAGAGAATGTGTTGCTGTGAATATTTTTTCCAAAATTGGAAAACACAAATTACATGAATAACAATAAATATGGGGGAAAAGAATCTGTTCTGAATTTGATTGTGGCAAAGATTATACAATTATTCTTGATAAGACTGAACTATTGAGTTGTATGAAGTTCCAATGAAATTGTTAAAAAATTTTTTTTAAATTGTGGTACATACATGCATTGGAACTATAACACTATAAAAATAATGAGAAGTTGGTGAAACACCTTATAATATGTGTGATTCTGAGGATATTACACTGAGGGAAGAAAATATATGCTTCAACTTTAATAAAAAGTCAAGAAGAGTTATCTGTACACTGAGAAAATATGTTCTTCATTTTAACAGTTTTATTGACATGTAATTCATATACCATACAATTCAATGGCTTAAATATATTCAGAAGACTTGCACGGTCATCACCACAATCAATGTTAGAACATTTCCTTCATGATTGTATCCATTCATTTTAGTTCCCTATTTCTCCCCTACTTCTCCTGCGATGACTCTCAAAGGACTGTTGGTGCAGTATTGACACTGGCTGCAACAGTGTCTCACACATAATCACAAGTATGGTGGCCCAGGAAGGGGCAGTGCTTTGTTCTGTGGTACAGAGGCCACTCTGAATCATAAATGACTCAACAGTCCCTAACAACAGCAGTTAAAACAATAGTTACTGTCTCTACAGATTTAACTTGTCTGGATTTAGCATACAATCACACCAAAGCCCCCAACAACAAGGGAATAAAACACAGGAAAACCTCTGTCTATAAGGAAGAAGAAACTAATATAAACTGGGACAATTTTTAAAATGGCTCAAAAGGAAAACAGTAGGTAGGATGTTAAATTTTAACTTTAGTGCATCTTAGTAGTCTACTTTCTAATGCACTCGATTTTAGGACAAGACTAGTCACGTTCCTGCTCAATGGACTGAGGGGATTCAATGGAGGTGGAATCCATATCGAGGCTCTGCAAATGGATTTGGGACTCATTGTATTCCATACCTTTCTGCAAACTAGGTGCTCAACATGTAAGCTCTAGTATAATTCCTACTCTGATATTGGATTTTATTCTTACCAATCCTAGGATCACTGGGCTGGGGTGATCTTTCCGTGCAGACTCAGCTAACACCTTGCTTGAAAGGCTGTTTTTAACACCTCAGACTCTCTATCTGATGGCCACACACCTTTTGATGTCTTCACCACACTTCAGCGATCGCTTCATGAGGACAAGTATGGAGCAGAGCTACATCCTAAAAACTAAGTATCCTTGGATTAGGATTTACGATTAAGTTTAAGCTCAAAATCCATTCATATAGCTAAGATTTACATGTATCCATGGTCTATTTTAGAGATAGCATAATCAGTTTTTTATAAATAATATAAATAAACTCTGTGGGATAGTTAGTAATTCTAATAGTAATATAATTAATCTACTCAATGGAGTAGAATTTAAAAGACTATTGAGAAAATAAAAATATACATATATGAAAGCTTTTTTAGATTAAGATACATGTAATATTCACCTTTACATATTAAAAACAAGTGACTGAATACTGCTGTACAAAATAAGGATTGGACACAAGGCAAAAATTATAATAATGTTCATTCACTACAGTGAAATTATGTTTCGAACTAAGACATGTCACAAAACAAAATGAGTATGAGCACATCAAATATATGGTGACTTAAATGATCAATTATTGGGCAAAAGCAAGAGATTAGAATGCTTGGGACAGCAGTTAGCTGCTTCTCACCCTAGAGTGTTTCCGTCTTACGTCCAAAGGAGAATTTCATTTCCTTTCATCTGCAACAGATGTACTTATGGTAAGACCATTTCACTTAGTGCAGCTTCCAAATGGGATGCTTCTGGTGTGGCCTATGAATAATGCCGTGCACTTCAGAAAGACAAGAGCTAAAATCCATGGAGTGCATATCACATGACCTGGGTGGTTAGCACGGATGAGAAGGAGAGGGAGAGAGAATCACTTACAGAGAGTAGATGCTTTCTATTTTTGGTAACGAGAAAGGCAATACCAAATGTCAGCAAGCTCAGCACAGTTTGCCCAAGGTAAATAAGACACTCGGGAGAACACACACAAAAAGGAGAAAGGCTGGTGAATACTATGACACATATAATTTTGTAAGAGCAGTAACAACAAACAAAAAGTATGCAGGAGATTATATGTGTGTCAGCATATGTGTATAAGAGAATGATAGGGGGAGTGCGGAGTGGAGATCCAAAGCCCATTAGTAGGCCACTGGAGATCCCCTTGCAGAGGGGTCTCAGGGAGGAGATGAGCCAGTCAGGGTGCGATGTAACAACGATAAAAATAAAACTTTCCTCTAGTTCCTAAATGTTTCCTCCCCGCTCCCACTACCATGACTCGAATTCGACCTTGCAAGTCTGGCTAGACCAGAGGATGTGCACTGGTACAGATAGGAACTGAAAATACAGGGAATCCAGGGCAGATGAGCCCTACAGGACCAGTGGTGTGAGTGGCGAAACAGGGAGAGTAGAGGGAGAGTTGGTTGGAAAGAGGGAACTGATTACAAGGAACTCTATGTGACCTCCTCCCTAGGGGACGGACAACAGAAAAGTGGGTGAAGGGAGACATCGGACAGGGCAAGACATGACAAAATAACAATTTATAAACTATCAAGGGCTCATGAGGAAGGGGGTAGCGGGGAGGGAGGGGAAAAATGAGGACCTAATGCCAGGGGTTTAAGTGGAGAGGAAATGTTTTGAGAATGATGGTACAAATGCGCTTTACACAATTGATGTGTGTATGGATTGTGATGAGTTGTATGAGCCCCTAATAAAATGATTTTTTAAAAAAAGAAGGCACAGTTGAGTAAATTCAAGTATATGTATATACATATTCCTAATATAATATTAGAACTGTGAGCCTCAATAATCTGTTCTAGAAGGAGCATCGAGATGCGATGCAGTTGAATTCTGAATCAATTTTTCCCATAAGAAATAACTGAAAACGGATTAATCTGTTCTCGACCACCAAGATTTTACCCTAACCTTGCTTTTTAATACAAAATATTACACAGAAATTTCAAAGTAAATAAGTTCAGAGTTAAATAATTTAATTTAAATAAGGAACAAAATATTAAAAAAATTGTTTGTAACAACTACAGTACGGCCCATCCCTTGAGACTGATGAGGAGCTGGATCTGTGGACACGGATGTGGAGAGGAGGGATGGAGAGAGAGTCAGCGTTTGGAAGGGGAGTCCCCTTCTCTCAAATCAACTGGCAGCTGCATTTCAGGATTTTTTTCCCTTCTTTGCCTTTTTTCACTAGGACCTGGCTGGCTTTCTCTAAAAAAATAAAAAATCTGTCTAATGTGGTCTGCTGTTAGCATAACTGTTTTCTAAAAGGGTTTAGTAAATTATCAACAATATCAATAACAGGGTTAACCAGTTCCTTATCATGATGATTCTTTAAAAAAAAAAATCTTTCTTAGGACCCATATTTTTTATCTAAAAATAGTGCAAAAAGCCACAAAAACCAAGAAAATTATAGCAAAACGTTTGGTACACAGCCACAAAAGGTTTAAACAACGCGCACTAACAACGCCAACTAATGCCGAGTGGCCGAAACACGAACTGCTTTTGTTTACAGATAGCACGTGCGTCAGGTTGGATTGCGATGTTTTGTTGGAGCTCTGATGCACAAACCGGGGTTGCCACCCACACGCACGCAGGCACGCTTGTGTGAGCTGCATATTAGTCTTAACTAATTGCTTCAAAATCAAAGATTTTCATTAAATAAAAATATCAAAAGGTAACATATCCATCATCTACGTCTACACATTTCTGAAAGTTAGGTCTCTACCTCTCAAACCTTCCTCAGACACGGGTGCCTTCTTTGAGAACATGTCAAAATAGCATCCATGAGGGACTCAAATCTTTTAAAAGTTTTTTGATTTCAGGAAATAAGAAATCTGAAAGGGTAGGTTCAGGGGAGTAGGGTGGAATGTGCAAAATATTTTCAAGTATATTGTGATGCTGGAGAAGGAAATTCCAAAGCATAATTTTCCTCATGTTTTTCTTACCAATATAGTTTCATATTTCTTAAGACTTCGTCATATGCCCCCACGATCATCTTGAATCCTTAGAGAAAATCTACAGAGATTATTTCTTTGAAGCTCCCCCAGTTTCCATATAATTCTGAGACAATTAAAAACACAATTTATTAGCACCTCTGACAGATATTATTATAATCCATAGCTCCATTAGATCAAGCATCATTGTGCAATTGCTACTCTCATCATTTCCAAAACATTTTCTTTTCTTCTTGAACTCATTTATATCAGCTCCCCTTTATCCCCTCCATCCCCCTACCTACCACCCCCCTGATACTTCAGTATATATGCATAGATGTAAAGATATAAATCTATAAAGATAGGGGCATTTATCTATGCATGTGTATATAAGTACGTATAATAGGGAAGCAGACAGACTTTGGGCCTCTACTTAAATCCTACCTCAGTACAAGAACACTTTGTTCTAATTCTGAGATGATGTATCTGCTTTTGTTTTAAATGGAACCCCTGCCACTATTGCCCTAAGATGCCTTTGAATGTGGAGCTCAAGCTATATCTGGAAGTCACCTTTCAGTGAAACAATAGATTAAATGATAAAATAAAAAATTTAACTTATGAATCATGTGGCCCCTTAAACAATTAACTATGTGAGACCATATAGTAAGCATTTTCCCAAATGCAAAGGATGAGAAGGCAAAGACAGTAAGGGGAATCAGAGCAATTGAAACAGGACAAACAGAAGCTTTTTTTTTTTTTTCTTAAGCCACCTTAAGGAAACAAAGATGAACTATTTTGCTTAGAGAATTTGTCTGAAGCCATCCACTGAACATCAAGACACATTTAAGCATAGTATGTTTGGAACATACCCATGCCTGCATACTATATATATGTATATATAGTATATGGGGGTTGTCATATATATACTTATATATATACACACAAACATACTCCTATTTGCCATCATATATATATGCTATATTTTTACTCACACAAGTCTGTGTAGAGAGATACATATCTATGAAAAAGCACATAAGGAGCACCGCTATGGAGTCTTCCTTAAAATACTGATAACTCATAGGATTGATTTACTGGGTTAAAAGGCTTAAGAACAGATTTCAGAGGACAACTTTTGTCAACTGGTGTAATATAAGTCATAGTATTTTTACACCCTTGTTTGGTGACTGGGCCTAGATAACTAAAAATGTGAGTGACCATCTAAGATACAACTCTTAGTATCTAATCTTAAAATGCAAAGTAGAATTAATGGATTCAAGGGATTAAAGAGGAACTGAGTCTATAAGACTTTCAGCCCACAGGAACCTACTGCCACTTTTAACAGGAGACTAGTGGACTCAGAGGGTACCCAATTGCCACTATTGGTTATTCTAACCAGAAACATACTAGAAATTCCAGGATAGAAGAGGAGGAAACCATAGAACAATTCCTAAAATTGACCATACCTACTGGACCACTAGAGACTAGAGGAACCCCTGACACAATTGCCCTAAGATACTTTTGAACCTGATTCAAGCTATTTCTGGAAGTCACCTTTCAGTTAAACAATTAAATTATAAAATAAACACTTTAATGAGTTATGTGATCCCTTAAACCAGTGGTTCTCAACCTTCCTAATGTTGCAACCCTTTAATACAGTTCCTCATGTTGTGGTGACCCCCAACCATAAAACCATTTTCATTGCTACTTCATCACTGTAATTTTGCTACGGTTATGAATTGGGCGACTCCTGTGAAAGGGTCGTTCAACCCCCAAAGGGGTCGCGACCCACAGGTTGAGAACTGCTGCCTTACACAATCAGCTATGTGAGACCTACAGTAAGCATTTTTCCAAAAGCAGAAGATGAGAAGGCAAAGAGGCTAAAGGAAGGCAGAGCAACTGAAACAAACAGAACTGTAATAATGAGACTGCTGTCACACGATGAAAACTGTAACCCGTGGAACAGAAAAATATGTATAAAATTGTTAAATGCAAACCTAATATCTTTGCAGATTTGCACTGAAACACAGTAAAATATTATTTAAACATATATGTACCTAAAAAAATTAATGTACAACCAAATTCATTCATTCCCCTAATCAATTCTAATTCTTCTGCTAAACCATGGCTGTGTACTGCAGCAATTGTGAACATGATTAATTTTTAAATTACATATAATTTGTATTTAAGTAGGGTAACAGTCACAGTAGGACACTAGATTCAAACTTTGAAGAAAACTGTAAGAATTATTATAATATTTAAAAAGTAAAAAAAAATACTGATGTAACAACATAATCTCTCTTGATGAATGCTTCCCCTCACTGAAAAAAACCCCATCATGAATATTGAATTGCATTAGCCACTAAAATATTGATTTTAGAAAGGTTAATAAATTAAATAGCAAATGTTCTTGGATGACACATTATTGTCACAAAATTTAATAAGAAAAATCCATATGGTTAGCACATGTCCATGCTGACATTTTTCTTGGCCCGCATTCAGACTTCACTAAAATACATCCTTGAGATGATCAAATGAATCTGATTTTCAATCCTAGTCCCCATATGCTTAACATTTTTAAAAATTCTACATAATTTAGTTGTAGGATTGCCAATGGAGATCCTCGGGCGTGCTCAGTGTGATCAGGGGTGTCAGCCTAGCACGCTACTTCAGGACCCTTAGAAATACAATGTGATGAACTATCACTGGATTCCATGTGATATGTGCATATGGAGGTAGTTTGCAAACCTTTCATTGTTTCAAATATGAAAATAAATGCAAAATAGATGTTTATAAAGGTAAAGCTAACTTAAGATTGTAATAAAAATTGACTGTACAAGTAAACAACAATGATTCTACTGTTCGTGCAATAGATTTTTCTTTAATCAACACAGCTAGGAATTTCCCTCTATACTTAGATTATGTCATTGAATAAGAGAGAAAGTCTATTTTTTAAGTGTTATGTGAAGGGGACATGCACGTCGGACACATATGGGGGTGATGGCAAAGAGTAATATTACTGAGTATTTCAAGGAACCAACAGGCTATTACAGCTTTAGAAACGTAATATAAAATTTTAGATGTCAAAGATAAAAGATGCAATCCACTTATTGGCATATATCTGAAACTCACGAATCTAACTGAAAACTACAAAATACATTGACCTCTTATGCTTTGTCAGAAATCTAATTTGCAGTGAAAGATTTCAATTCATATGTTTCACTCTTATCTTCTTCCAATTTCTAAGGCTCTGTGTTATCATTTTATTAAATGTTCCATTTCCGCTTGACCACAGCATAGCACTCAAAGCCATAATACATATACAAAACAATAGTTTAGCACATAGCTTTTCATGATCCTGGGTCCACAGGTGTTAATTGAGACATCAACATTAAATTGCCAAGTGTTGCTTTCAGCCAATATTTGTTATTCCTGAGAAATTGATTGTTTAGGTAATTATCACTGTCTTCAACAAAAAGTTTCTCCTGTTCAATGATACCTAGACTTTTTATTTGGTTAGCGATAATCTCTACAATATTTAGATGCAGTCTGATCAATCAAGTAGCTGCTGATTTCTTTCTGATATTTATATATCATAGTTTAGCTTTTCCTTTGTCATTCTCGCATTGTCTTTAAGTCTACTGTCTTTGTCACAGTCATGGCTTCTATAGTAACAGTGATTTACAAGCGGTATAACGAAGTGCTGTACACTCCAAGATCTGCATCACCTCCCTGCTGTACAGAGGTCACGTACACCTTTGGTCAGGACCACGGTGCCAGCAGTTTGTTTATATTCTTCAAAAGTATGGCCCCAAAAGTTGCATTTGACAGTCAGCGCATATGTTAATGAATAGATAGTGACTGTGTTGTTCGGTCTACTTAATGAACCTATAATTGACCAATGAAATATAATGTTAACCACAACCCTCAGCTTTTTTTGGTGAAACATAATTAGTATTACTATTTTCCCTACATGTAATAAAGTCCATGTTTCACTCATATGCCCTCCTCATGACTCCCCTGGCAATGTTAGGATGTGCAGGGATTAAACAGATGGAGAATGATGAGGGCAATGAATGTACAAATGCACTTTGCACAGTTGATGCATGTATGGATTGTGATGGGAGTTGTACGAGCCCCTAATAAAATGATTTTTTAAAATAAATAAATAAATAAACATTGTTGATAATATGGGAATTAAAAAAATAAATAAACAGATGGAATGTGTTATGGGAAAGCCCCTATCGACGACCTGAAGGCATTTGTCTTTCCTTTGGGATCAAAGGTGAAGTTATTTCCATGCTAACTCTGAGTGTCTAGGCAGAGGCCATCAACCCTGCAACATTTCTGCTGAACCATATGATGGTTTTGAAATGTGAGTTGATGTTCCCTTAGGACTGCGTTTTAATCAGGTTCATTTCAATGAAAAAAAGAGCCCGAGCAAAGCAAAATAAAGACAGTGCTTTACAAGCAGTTTCGAAAGTGATCATACGTATTTGATAACACTTCTTAAATCCTAAAGTTTACTTTATAGGTTAAAAGAATTATTTCTGTGGAGAAAGCACTTCTTGAAATACAGCTTCCCATTTTAAAAGAACCAGTCTGTATATTCTCATGTCATATGTCTAAGCATTTCATTCTGTTTACAATATGATGATATATTAGTCATATTATAGTTAATTGTCTGGGGACATTTTAAAGCTCTGGCATCCAGGCTTAATGTTATATCAAAATTTCATGAATAACAATTATTTCACTGTAATAACATTAGACAATAAAAGCCACTGGTATTGAATAAAAAGCAACAAAATAAAATGATTCTGTCACATGAATTTTCATTAAAGTGTGAAAAGTAGTTGTAAGATTTGTTCCTATAAAGTTCATTTTCAGCAACAAGCATTTTTAACTTAATCTTGTGTGCTTAAGCCATTTTCAGTTAAAAATTAAATTTCTGCATGGGAAATATGGCTTATGGTCATACAATGCCAATAGAAGTATAGATAAAAAATATTTGACTTACTTTTAGAAGTTAAGAATAAGTCTTTTAAAACAATATCCCTCTAATGATACCTATATCATTAGAATCCCTACTAAAAAGTTTGTTGCTGTAAAATGTTACTATTATAAATGTTTTCATCTATTACAATTCTTCATTTCTTACTCATCTTCTTCAAATTAGCACGTAATTTAAATTTGATGGTACTTTTTAAGACTTTGATACTAGACTTCCATGCTTGTGGTCTGTATTTTGAAATTTCTTCTATTTCATTTCTTCTGCTTAACTCTAGTGTGGGCAAAGAGCAGTGTTAGAACTATTAAAATATCTTTAAACTTTTATTTTATTTCTAGAGAATTTATTTTCATGAGATACATTTGCATTTCTAAACTATCATTAATTTCTTCAAATAGCAATCAATAGCTAATATTGTCTTTTAGACAGTTACATAATCTCCTGTCAATTTATGAAGGGATGGAGTCTAACTTGTTAATCAGGCCAGAGCCAAGGAAGCCTCTGTGTGGGTTTGGCATTCTCCTTAGAATTCTGAGAACTCTTGTATTCCTCCCCGGAGGCAGGAGACTTTCTCTGCTTCTTGTTCCTCCCAGAAGGCAGGACACACTCTCTCCCTGGGAGATATTCCTGTTGACAAGCCACAGAGAGCTACACTGATGGAGCCAGAGCCTTGGAGCTGGAGGAGCTACATGGAGACCCACCCCAGCACTGAGATGCTTCCACCACCACTGGATCCACAATACTTTCCTTCCACTAACCTGTGATCTTCCTGCACTCAGCACCATTGCATGTGTTGTGTGAGTCTGAAGAGGAATTTATAGATTGGTATAAGACATATGGGCTAATATCGGACTTATGGACTTGATCTGGACTGGGTTGGGATGTTTTCTTAATATACAATTACTCTTTCATATAAAGCTCTTTCTTAGACACATATGAGTGTCTCTGGATTTGTTTCTCTAGTCAACCTGGACTAACACAGTCTTGGGTGTTCATTGCCTCCTAGTATTTATTGTCTTTTGTAAATCCTCTTTTAATTGCTTATTTCTAAGCTACTTAATATGGAAAGTGGTGGCATTTCCATCACTAGGTTACAAAAGACGGTGACTCATGCCTGTATACATAGAAAACAGCCCCTTTTATTAATACTTTGGTGTGCACATGTTGAACTAAGCAGCCGTGAGGTAGAAAGTCTGTGGCAATGAACTATAGCATCTCTAACCACAGGCAGCAAGAGACAGAGGCCTTCAGCCTAGAATACATTAACAAACTGAATTCTGCTGACAATGCTAGCAATGCAGGAATCTGACCAGCCTCCAGCTTCAGCAGATCCCTGGATTGCAGTTTTGGGAGAAACCATGCAGCGGAGGATCAGCCCCGACTTGCTTGGATTTCTGTTCTAAACAGAGTGATAGAATCAATGAATGTGCTCAAGAACGTTGAGTTATGGGGGTGATGAGCTACGCAGAAGTATAGACATTAACATATTAAGAGAATGAAAACCTTCCTTTTGGTTTTATCTTCTCATTTCCTTCCACCTTTCAAAATGTGGAAATATTCCTAGAGAACCAGACTGATAGGGTACAGCCTTTCCCTACTATAATGTAGTGAATAACTTAATTTGATTCCTTCAGCCATAATCGTGGTAATGGTGGAGAATATTGAAAGCATCATGAATTGCTGAAAGGACTAAAAAAACCTGTCTTGGAAGAAGTATGGCTAGAGTGCTCCTTAGAGGCAAGGATGGCGAGATTTTGTATCACATACTTTGGACAGGTTGTCAGGAGAGACCAATCCTTGTCGACCAGTCCCTTTACCTAGCTTGACCAAGTAGAGAGGCATCGAAAAAGAGGAAACCCTTAACAAGATGGTCCCTGACATAGAGACGCATTGAAAAAGAGGAAACCCTTAACAAGATGGACTGACACAGGGACCGCAGCAATGGACACGCGCAAGAACAACAATGAGACTGGCGAAGAGCAGGCAGTGTCTGCATAAGGTCACTAGGGGTCAGAACCAACTCAAAGGCATCCAAGAACAACTGCCAAAGTCTTTGTCACACCCACTGAAATGACTGAGTGGCGTTCTGCTGATGTTTGGATAGAGTTATGCTACTGAGATATTGGGACCCACCAAAGGTCTAGGCTAGTTTGCTAATAATTTTAATGTCTCATGACAACCTTTTTGGGGTGAGATCATGAGATTCTATGTATGGAATCCGAATGAGATGATTGGTCAATTCTGCTATATTTCTAGACTGAAATGCAAGTGAATTCCAACAGCAGAGAAAGTATCTCATGATTATCAAAGGAGAGCTGAGAATGAAGCTCGTCATTTGGAAGTGGGGTTTCTGCACTGCAACCCTCCCAGAATAAGGAGATGAAGAGAGAGCTGTAACACAGAGAATGAAAAATGATGGCAGCAGAGCCAAGAGACTGACAGGGCACCATGTGGTGGGCTTCCTGGCCCAAGGAATAAGAACGTACTTCCAACAGGACACTTGCTGAGGGAGGGATAGTTGGCATCAGGATTGGTACAAAGGATGAAGAGAGAAGGTATGTCTGACCTCCACCCCATAGGGATCAGTCTTGGGCTTAGGCTATGGAGGATTCTCTTTCCCACTTGTGAAGTTAGAGTTCAAAGGGCATTGTTACTAATGTCAATCCAATAACTTCTTCTTTGCCACACCATACTCTAATTTTGCTTCAGTTATCACTACCTCATAAACTTAAAGGAGAACATTATTTTTTTTCAGTCTTCCAGGTTTAAACCGTAATTTGTTTAGATAAGCCTGGTGTGCATATGTATATTGCTGTGTTGGCTCACTTCTCTAAGCTACATATCCACAATTGGTATTGCTGGCTCCTATGGAATTTCTACTCCCAGCTGTTTGAGGTAGCACCATATTGCTCTCCACAGGGTTTGTATGGATCTACAGGCTCTGAAGGCTCCGGGAAAAGGACATCATACTTGATAAAGTCAATGAGTAGTGAAAAAGAGGAAGCCCCTGAAAAATATGAATGGACACCAGGCCTACAATTGGCTCAAAGTCAAACATAAGAACAACTGTGAGGTTGGCAGGGGGTCAGGCATATTTTTTTTTCTGTTGTGTAAGGTTGCTGTGGGTGAGAACGAACTTGATGGCATCGAGCAACAACCTAGTACCACCAAAAGTACATGAGGGTTCTCATCTCTCTGCAGCTTCTCCAGCATTTGTTATTTTTTGTTTGGTTTTAACATGGTGGTCATTGTCAGTGTAAGGTAGTCTATTGACTTGCAACCCCAGGTGGCTAATGATCATGAGCATTTCTTCCTATGTGTGTTGGCCATTCAGATGGCATCTTTGGTAAATTATATCACCATGCCCTTAGTTCACGTTTTAATTAGGTTATTGGGATCTTTCTTATTGCTGTGTTGCAGTTATATAGCTTTTCAGAAAGTATTCCTTTATCCTTTATGTCATTGTGAAATATTTTTCCCCACTCTATGGGTTCTCTTTATATTCTTTTGATTCAAAAAAGTTACTATTTTTAGTAGGTCTCAGTCATTTATTTTGTCTTCTATTATGCGTGTTTCATTCTTTAGATTTGATAATCCCTGTATGCCCTGAAATAGGATTCTTAAATTAGTCTCTATTATCTTATTGATGACCTTTGAGGCTCTGGGATTTACATTTAGGTCTTTGATCCATCTTGAGCTTGTGCACACGAGATGAGGTCAGGCTCTGGTTTCATTATTTTATAAGAGGAAATTCAATTTTGCCTTTTGTTGAAGAGACTATGTCTATCCTATTTAATGTTTTGTGGCCATTTTTTCAAAGATCAGTGGTATGTAGGTCTGTGGCTTTATTTCTGGATTTTCCATTCCACTCAGCCCCGGTGGCATAGTGGGATACATGTTGAGCTGCTAACTGACAGGTCAGTAGTTCAAACCCACCAGCCACTTGTGTGAGAGAGATGAGCCATTCTAACCCTACACAGGGTTACCTCAAAACCTATTAGCCAGCCACAGAACTTAAAACAGCCTGCTACTGGTATAATGAGAGGTCTTGTTATTTTAAAATTCATAAAAGATGAATGTAATACTTATGTTGTAGCTTTTACGAAAGAAATAAAGCCTCTTGACTTTTATTCCATGTGGCACAGTAGTCACTATACTTTAAGTAACTTTTTATGAATGTTATAAGGTGAATCATATTTCTCAAAAAAGAAACATTGGCGTCTGAATCGCCAGTACCTATGAGTGTGAATTTATTTGGTAAAAGTGTCTTTGAAGATGCTATCAGTTGTATTAACATGAGAACATGCATTCTAACCTAATAAGAGTAGGATTCTAATACGAGAACAAACACACACAGAGAGGTACAAAGGGAAGATAGCTTTATGAAGATAGAGGCAGAAGTTGGAACAATAAAAATGGGCTACCATCATCAGAATGGGAATCTTCAGAAGGAACCAACAGTAGCAATGCTCTGAACTGAGTCTTCTCTTTGAGTCAGATTTATCTCAATGACAACAAACAACAGAAGCAACCTGCTAATACCGAGACTATAAAAGTCTGTTCTCTGTTAACACTAGGAAAGTAATATGTCTTCTGATAGATATTTCCATAATTATTTCTATAAATTATTAGTTTTAATTTTTGCTAAATCTATTCAAGGTGTTTCTCCATGTACCATAATAGATTACAAGTCTTCTGGCAGCATTGTTCACTTAATAAAATCAAGTTTACATACACATATTCCTTTATAAACCTTTAAAAATTATTTTGTCCCAACCATAATTTATATTTCAGGACTTCAAGAGAATCTTAAATAGTCCAAATAGAAACAGAAGACTAAGCTTAAACTCCACCTCTTAGCGGTCAGTTTTCCCTACTGTGGTGGCTTGTGTGTTGCTGTGATGCAGAAATATATGTCACTGGTATTTTAAAATACTAGCAGGGTCACCAAAATGAACCAGTTTCAGTGGAGCTTCCAGACTAGGAACAATCTATGAAGAAGAATGGAAAACTGACAGATAGCATGAGAACGTTGCCGGGTATTGAAAACCTCATGAATACTATCAGAGCATTGTTGACGATGGACTCAAATAGAAGAACACATATGAATTGGGAACGCAGGGAATCTAGGACAGAGGAACCTCTCAGGACCAGGGGTGACAGTGGCGATACCAGGAGGGAAAGGGGATGTAGTAGGGGGGAAAGGATCACAGGGAGCTACGTGTGGCCTCCTCTCTGGGGGACGGGCAGCGGAGGGGTGGGTGAAGGGAGACGCCGGACAGTGTAATATAAGATACAATAATAATTTATAAATTATTAGGGGTGCATGGGGGAGAGGGGAGGAGGAAGGGAAGGGGAGGGGGGAAAAACGGAAAATTAGAGGCTAGCAAATTTTGGGAATGATGAGGGCAAGAAATGTATAGATGTGCTTTACACAATTGATCTATGTATTGTGATGAATTGTATGAGCCCCAATAAAAAACAAACAAACAAAAAAAAGAACACATATGAGGATGGTGCAGGACTGGGCGATGCTTAGTTCTGCTGTGCCCAGGACTGTTACACTAGTGGCATTCCAAATCTGTAGGGGAGAAGTTAGTTCATTATAGATCAGGACGTTTTGAAGATTTGAATTGAATTTTCTTTGGGGCCACAAGTTGAGAAAGGCTTATCTATCTCCTGTCAATGTCACTTTGTTCATTTATCTGCTCTCCTCCCTACCTTATCATCCATAGTTCGTCAACATTTGTAATAATACTACATTCTTGGTTTTGTAGTTTACAGGATCAGGCTTTATAAAAATTCCTTCGACCTAGCCATCTTTTTCCAAAGTCTTTTTTTATAATGACAGCAATAACTTGGAAGCATCGCATACTACCACAGGCCAGTGGTGCAAATCGATCGGCTGCTCTTAAGAACAGAGACGAGGTTGCCTGCACTTGTAAAGATTTAAAGTTAGCTAAATGTGTGATGGGATCACTATTCATTAGAGTATATTTGACACAATGGGTAATATAAATTATAGAAGTTTAGAGAATATTTTATGTTGATTTATTTAAAAGTGAACAGCTTATACGTTAGATCATTATTATTATGTTGTAGCCCAAACTTGAAACGTCTACTAAATAAGGAATATTAAAATTTATTCTATTATGCACTCATTCCATAGTTTCTTGCTCTCATATTTTATATTTAGAATTACTTTATTGATACTTTTGACTAAACAATGGGTTTTAACCATATCTTATCAGATTTTCTAATGTCAAAACTTATGAATTAACTCAAATGTAATCTGTTATAATTCTCTCATGGACAAAAATGCATTTCTTTCCCTGACTCTCAAATCTGGGAAGAAAATGCATATGAAGAGAGTAAAACCCAGAGAATGTCTGAAATTAAAACTTTAGTACTTAAGTGCATATTAAGAAGAAAAATGAGAGAGAGAGAGAGAGAGAGAGAGAGAGAGAGAGAGAGACTAACGGACATTTCAAATGCAAATTCAAAGACTGCTTTGTGACACAGTGCATGTTCCATCTCATAGTCTTAGAGTTGACTAATTGAATTACTATTGATAACATGTCACTTAAAGAGACATCTCAGCAGTGAAACACGAGTTTGCTGTAAATGACCTGTCATTAAAGTCATGGGTAATATCCGTGTCTAGACTGAATAAAAATGCACCTACTAGCAATGTGCTCAAGAGGAGTTAAACCCACACGGATGGGAAGTGCCCGTGATCCACTAGAGGATTATGCCTCAGGTGCTATGTTAATTTACTTGCTGGCAAACATTAATTGAAGCCGATCAATGAATAAACTAGGTGGAAAAAAACCAAGAGATTGCGGCTGCATTAACTACCAGCTATATTTAAACATATTTGTACCTGAAATATTTGTAGGTATTAGTTTTGAGTATTTAATTATATAAACATAGGTAAGATAGTTAATTTTTTGGTATTGTTCATAAAAGAGGTCATAGTTTTGTCTTTTCAATTAGGAGGCATGGTTTTTAAATAGGAATTTCCAAACCACCTATATTGAGCTAGGAATGTCCAGCAAAAAATATATTTTTCAAACGCCTTATACCCTATATACTCGAGTATAAGCCAAGTTTTTCAGCATATTTTAATGCAGTTTTTGTGTTAAAATCGGCACCTTCAACTGATATTGGGGTCGGCTTATTCTCGAGTACATGTGGTATTTATTATGTATCCAATTTAGCAAAGCATTGCTTATATATTTTGATATCTGTGACAGGTTTCAGTCACTCTGCTATTTTACACACATAGGTAAAGGGGTTTTCTACCACTTGTCTCTGTGTAAGTGTGGAAGAACTGTATGCACACACAAATAAACCCCAAACCAAACCCACAACCATAGAGTCAATTATGAGCCATAGTAATCCTACAGAGCAGTGCAGAACTGCACCCTAGGGTTTCCCAGGCTCTAAACCCCTGTGAAAGCAGAAAGCCTCCTCTTTCTCCTGCAGAGAAAGAACTCCCGTGGGTAAGAACGGCAGATCTTTGGTTAACAGCCCCATATGCAGCATGTGCACAGGTAGCATGTCGCATTCGTCTCACATATATATGCACAAACACACATACAAAGATAGACATATCACAGTTGGCTGCGGATTTCATTCTGACTCCTAGAAACCCCATATGTCAGATAGCTGTGTCCTCCCTAAACTTTCCAGAGAGTGAATTTTCTGGAAGTTGATGTCTAAGCCCTTCTTCTGAGGTGCCTCTGGGGAAACTCAACTTCCGATCTTTCAGTTAGCCCCCAAGCTCCTGACAGTTTCCATCTGCCCCTTGGACAGCGTGCTGACTAATCAGGAAACACCTCCGATAGAACCTCTATCCCTGGGTCAATACCGCAGTGCGGTCCAGCCAAGTGTAAAACTCCATGGCAGCAGAGCGCATTGAAATCAGGCTGATGCAGATGTGGCTGGGTTAAAATGTAACATCTTATCATGCGTTCTTCCTTTTGACCCATTTAAAATGTGTTCTAGTTTTTATTATCTTCTGCTTCCTTTTCAATTGAGGCTTTTCTCCGATTTATTTTACTATTGTTTTTGTTTTCATATGTTTTCCTTTACAGGAAATTCTGGATAGGTCAATTTATTGAGAGAGGAATTGGATTATTAGTTTCTGAGGGTTATGACTGAAGAGGTTCAGGGAAATTAGGGATTGGTAAAATTCAAAAAGAAAAAAAAGTTCTAAATGTGTGGTGATGATTGCACCACCCTTTCTAATACATTCAAACCACTGAACTGCATAATATGGTAAGTAATATATCAATGACAAGGAGCGCTGGTGGCTTAATGGTTACACGTGGGGTTGCTGGCTGGTTGGTTCGCAGATCCCAACCAGCATAGGCTCGGCGGGAGGTGTGTGGGGGAGAAGGGACTGTCTCCTCCTGAAAAAACAGTCTCAGAAAGCTGTGGGGGTAGATGCACCCTGCCCTAGACGATCCTCATCAGTCTCCTGACCCCACAGCAGTGAGGAGTTTTTGTTTTGCCTGCTAGAAGATCATATAAGAAGAAAACAAAAGTCAATAAAAATGCAGGAAAGGAAAACAAAACAAAAGAATGCCCCCTTCCCTCTCTGGGCTCTATGATTATATTTCAAGAAACCCTCTGGCCATAGGATTGCCATGCGCACGATCGCAAACAAAAATACGATGATTTGAGAGGTACAAAATTTTACATATCCATAATAGTAAACTAGTTACTTGAAAATATAATTTCCATATTGATCTTAATCATTACGTTTATCAAGGTTAAGGAATAGTGGTAGCACATCTGCTTTGCAAACAAAAGGTAGTGTGACCTCTAAACTTAACTGCACAGGAAATTTTAATTTTTGCATATGTTTTTTTTTTACTTTCATTAACATTGTACTTTTTTTTTTACTTTTTAAAAGGTATAGTGGATTATAATTGACATATACAATTCAAGAGTTCAATCATAATAAGGAGAGTTGTATAATCATCACCATAATCAGTTTTAGGACAATTTATTCATTCTTATTTTTTAAGTTAATTTCAGTTATTTCTAATTGTGTTCAATAAAACTATAATTTTACTGACCTTTTTCAAATCCTATTGTAGGCCTTTTGTGGTAAAGCCCAATAGTGTAAATTTTCTTCCAATAAAGCATAGTAATTTGGCATTATTTCCTTTATTTATAATTGAAAAGCTTCATATACTATATTTAAAAATACAGACAAACTATGATCAGTTATTTTTAGGACAGTTTTGGAAAGTCTAAAGTATTTAAGAAGTATATTATCAAATGATTACCATAAGAAAAATAAAATGAATTTAAAATATGAAATATATTTCCAATTTCTTGCACAGTAAATTTTTTTTGAGAACAACTGCAGTTTAATTCACTGTTGGGTACCTATTGGTCTGCTAATTACAAGGTTGGTTGTTCAACTCTGTCAACCTCTCTTCAGTAGGAAGATCTGCTCTCATGAAGATTGCAGTCTGGAAAGCCTTACATGGGAGCTGCAGGAGTATATTGGTGGCAGTGTGTTTATTCTCAGTTTTGAATAGTTGAATTACATTCATTTAATTTCTGAAATAGTGCCCTTTCCCCCCAGTTCTTCTTGATTCAGCTACCTGTGAGATCTCTGTTGCCATCAACTGTTAACAAACAGAGTCCAATTGCTTCTACCCCTCTGCATAATTTAAACAGAATGACATAGCCTGGCCTCACTCTGAGGAATTAAGTCTTGCCTGTGGCTGAGGATGACTTAGTGGGCTAAGGGTTGGCTGCTAACTGCAAGGTCAGCATTTCTAAACAACCAGGTGCCCCTGGAGAGAAACAGGAAGCTTTCTACTCCTCTAAAACAAAAGTAAGGTCTTAGAAACCCACAAGGGCAGTGTTAACCTGTCCCAAAGGGTCAACTATGATTCAGAATGGAATCAATAGCAATGAGTTTGGTTTTGGATGGTTGACGGAAATTTAGGGGTGATGGTCAAAAGCCTGAATTAAAACTCACACTCTGACATCATTTTTCCTGGCAGAATGCAGCACTACTGTATTAGACTCTAAAGAAAGTCCTATAAAAGGCCACATGTCCTTGTTCTTGGGTACCATCTGGTTATGACCCATAGTAATCCCATGTGCAACAGAACGAAACACTGCCTGGTCCGGTACCAGTCCCGCAATTGTTCTTATGTCTGAACCAACTATTGCAACTGCTAGGTTCGAGTTCCCGGCTGGGAAGGGGTGGTACACCTAGGTGGGTGGTACACCTGGAGTGGCCCATCTAGGCCAGGTGAATTTGATTCAGCCAATGGGGTCGACCAGCACCATCGACCACACCTCCCAACAGGGGCCCTGAAAAGCCAGAGGTTTTGCTCTGGTGCTCTCCCTCCCAGCAGCTGACATGCAATACAGCACGGCCAGGCTGCAGCCCATTGACTGTAAGACTGCTTCTGACCTTCATAAAACTCACTTGGATCACAAACTAGGATTCAGCGTGAATTCTTTCTCGCAGGAAGCCAAGGACTGAGGTATATCTCTCCCGAGAGAGAGAGAAAGAGAGAGAGAGAGAGAGAGAGAGAGATCTAACACAACCACTGTGTCAATCCATATCCTCTAGGGCCTTCCTCTTTTTTACTGCTCCTCCATCTTAACGTGCATGAAGTCCTTCTCCGGGGACTGGTCTCTCCTGATAACCTGTCCAAAGTATGTGAGAAGTCTCCCCATCTTTACCTCTGAAGAGCATTTCTGGCTGTACTTCTTCCCAGACAGATCTATTTGTTCTTATGGCAATCATGGGACTTACAATAGTCTTCACCAATACCACAATTGAAATGCAATGATTTTTTTTTGGTCTTTCTTATTTAATATCCAACTTTCATATGCATATGAGGTGATTGAAAATATCATGGTCCTCAAAGTAACGTCTTGTTTAAGATCACATACTAATCCACAATTCAAACTAGTTAGTACATGTCTCTACGGAGAAATTAAAAAAGCATCCTGCTTAAAAATTAGATTATTAATGTGATAGGTAGGTTTAGTGTGCCAACCTGGCCAATAGGAACATGTGGGATTAAGAAGGTCGCAGTTTGATTGGAGGGCAAAGAGATAAATAGCTCAGCAAGCCCCGCTTGTCTCTCTCTTGCTCTCTGTTGATGGGAGCAGTGTGCAGATGCCTTAGCTAGTTCTCTGTCTCAACTTGCGAGCTACACTACTGGTGGACCGTGTCACTAGAGCTTGCGGTTCCTTCGAGACCTGCTTTGCTATACTGCCAATGTATAAATCTCTTGAGCTGGGTGCTGTCGGATCCCGTCATCGGTCTGACTCTTGGTGACCCACCCTGCTGTTTACTACCTGTGGATGGACTGCCTGCCTTGCTCTATGGAAGACTCAGCTGTCTGCTTCTTTGACCTTGGACCCAGCAGCCCTAGTGAGTTGAAGGATTTCCAGCATATTAACTGTTTCACGGAAATAAGTTGAACTGAGCCCTCTGTCTTGATGTATGGACTAATTAGCTGTTATATTCCTTCATGCTCTATCTAAAATTATAAGTGCCCTGGTTTGTTTCTCTAGAGAACCCTGTCTAACACAGCTAATATGTTATTGAATTCCAACACTTGGAAGAAAAATATGTCCAAAAAACTATATCAAATTTAGAGGGCTGTTTCTTGGCTAATTGCATATGCAACCTTTGTATTTTTCTAATTTTCAATAACTTGCTTCAATTTTGTATTACATCATTGTTGAAATAATGTCAGGTTTTATTATATAAAGGAAAGGGATTGGGAAGAAGATACTACATGAATAAACAGTCTGCCACCGAAAAAGAAAGGTTGGCATTTGGCTGTCTGGTAACTAATTAAATGTCACTGCATCCTGAGGCTAAATATGCATCAGTTGATGATTTGGTAGATTTTACTGCTGCATATGTAGATTTAATTATGGAGTGATTGAAATTAATAAAGTGCCAGTACCTCCTAGAAACATATTTTATGACCCATGATTTCTCTATGAAAGAGCTTGCTAGCCATTGCCCTTTACATAATGTTATACTTCGCTAAATTCATTAGAGAGACAACTGTATAACGAAGTAATGACTGTTCACCTGTGTATTGTTCACAATGGTGATTCTCCACTTGCTTAAAAGTTAACATTTTGCTACCGTTGAGTCTTTCTTAGCAATCCTAGTTCTGAAATCACCTCACAGGGTTATTACATACACTTTAGTACAGGGAACTTTATTGTTCTTTTTTCAACTTATACACAGTCTTCCCTTTGTATCCACAGGGAGTTGGTTCCTGGGCCCTCACAAATAAAACAATCCAAGATGCCAAGTAACTTGTGTACAAGTAAGTCATTTCACAATAACCTACTATGAAAAACAACACGAACGGGGCCCATGTCCAACCTCCTCTGGCTTCCCTCTGTCCTGAGGCAGAGGTGAGAGATGCCTCCACCCTCCATCTTTCTTTGCCAATTCTCACCAACCTCCCATAGCACTCTATTTTTCTGCTGGGTTTAAAAATTCATTCCAATGTCACACGGAATCCACAGACATACTCACTATTAAGAGGACTTATGAAAGTTAACAAGTTACCACAAACCAGGAGGAGCACACAGCAAAGATACAGTCCTGGGTCCACAGCAACATCTCTCCTCAGCCAGCAGCCAAGTCTTTCCACAGTACTCAAGCACTCAGCCATTTGATCACTAAGCCTCTGGCTCCATGGGCCAGAGGGCCAGCCCAATGTCCTGCCTCACAGCCTCATAGTCTTGGGCCTGCTTCATGGTCAGTTTCAAGGTCGCCTTATCTCAGCCTCTGGTGCCTCTGATCTCCCCTTCACCAAAAAGATCTAGAATGTGCTGCACTAAGGGTTCCTCTTCCAATAGTCCTAGGATTTCTCTCTCTACTCCTGCTCAAAGATGGCTCATCTTTATAGTCAGTCAGTGGGATGATAACTAAAAGTGACAAGGCCCTCTATTGGTGACACACTCCCTATTTGCATCTTCCCACCCAACCATTTGTTTGGAATTACAAAAACAGGGAGTATCTTCCACCCCACCCCCCAAATTCTCAGTGCCATTGAGTCAGTCCTGGCTCATAGCCACCCTGTAAGAGAGAGTAGAACTGACCCTGTGAGGCTCTGCGACTGTGACTGTTTGTGGGATTCGAAATCCATCTCTACTCGGAGGGCCTAGTGGTTTCGAACTGCTGACCTTGTAGCTAGCAGCTCAAATTCATAATCACTATGCCACCAGGGCCCTGAAACATGAGAGAAGAGCAAAATTAAGAACATTTCCCCACCTATGCCCATCCTCATGCATACATAAACCATCTCTAGATTACCTATAAGACTTATACAATGTAAATGCTGTATTAATAGCACTTTAAGCTCCCTCTTCACATTTGAGAGATTGTTTTGATCAATTACTTGTTTTTTTTTCCCCCAACTCCATGAATATTTTAATCCAAGGTAGGTTGACTCTATGGATGCAGAAACGATGGATATGGAGAAGTGACTGTATAAACACAAGTATGTGCTTATAACCGCATTATGTAAATGAAGGTGGGATCGGAAAACACTGCTTTCTCAATGATATTTGCCTTTGTGATCTTGGAGTGGAAGTGATAATCAAAAATTAACTACACAGGGCACACCCTTTTGTCAAAATCAGAGACAATAATTTTGCAATCCTACTCATACATTTGTAATTCATTCTAATGAAAAAGAGCAATGTGTATAATAAAAATAATGAATACTTATATACCATTTATATTTTAATTTGATATTCATTTCACAAATTTTATCTATGAAGCAAGCATTACTGCCCTCCACATAGGATGAATTGTAGAAAAATGTAAACAGAAATGAATTAGCTGTTGCAAGGAGATAATTTGATCAGAAAATGCCTTCTTCAACACACAATTTTTTCCCTGTTTATATAAAATGATGAACTTGTTCACATCTGGGAGAAAAATTCACCTAAAGTTCCCCTCTTTCGAAGAATAGCAGTAGGATTTGTGAATTATAATAACTATAAAAACGACTCATCTGTTTTTAAAGCGGGCTCATTTCTCCTTTCCCATTTCACAGTCACCAAACACGGTAGAGGGCTGAGTTTGAAACAACAGTGAAAATTACTTTCACAAAATGTTCCTTCTTTACTGTGTCTATCTCCGGTGAGACAAATTGTGACATCTGATATTGGTGTGAGAAAGTAAACTTTAAAGAATTGTTGGGAAGAGTGAACACTTTGAAAATGCCTCCTATGATTTCTGCTATCGACAATTAGATTCTTAGAAAGACAAAAGGTAATTTTCTGTGTGGGAATTTAACAGCCTCAACCCTGCTTTGCAACAACAACAACAACAGCAAAAATCTGCATCCAAGTCAGGAGATAATAGTATTAGAGCTTAAACACTGAGCGCCCAGTTTGCAGAAAGCTGTGAATGATAGCGGCAGTCAAGTCTGATCATCTTCTCCCCGCCCTTCACTGTGCAGCAAGCCTCCTCCAGTGAATACCCTCTGGCCGCTGAACCAGGAAGTGAACGGCCTTGCGTGCCTTAAAGCAGTGGTTCTCAACCTTCCTCGAGCCGCGACCCTGTAATACAGTTCCTCATGTTGGGGTGACCCCCAACCATCAAATTACTTTTGTTGCTATTTCATAATTAATTTTGCTACTGTTATGAATTCTAATGTAAATATCTGCTATGCAAGATGTATTTTCATTGTTATAAATTAAACATAATTAAAACATGGTGATTAATCACTAAACAGTATGTAACTATATATTGTGAAATATTTATTTCTAGTGACAAATAAAGGAAGTTTTGTCTTGAAGCATGGTGTAGCATGGTAACAGTCTTCATGCCAGGTACTCGTATGCAGGCGTATCTGCATGTGGGCGACCCGCCTGGAGACGGATAGAGGAGTGGTGTCTTGGTTCCTAAGACCATTGGAAATATGTGTTTTCCCATAGTTTTAGGCGACCCCTGTGAAAGGGTCATTTGATCCCCAAAGGGGTTTGGGTGCACAGCTCGAGAACCACTGCTTTAAAGAGTGGACTAATGCAAATGTAGTTTGGTTAATCTATAGCACCTTATCACTTTTTCTCCCATTTGATCTTTTTAAAATGTTTTTATTATTTTCTGTTGTCTTTTCTATTGGAGTTTTTCTCTGTTGCATTTTGTTCTTGTTATTGGCTTTTTGTTTGTGTAATTTTCTTCATGTGAAATCAAGGATAAGCAAGTCTATAGAGGCTGTAACTGGATTAGGGGTTTATCGGGGTTCCGGCAGAGGAGATTGAGGAAAAGGAGGAGCTAACAAGAAGTAGTACAAGAAAGAAGAAAAAGTTTTAAATTGTTTTGGGGATGACGGCACAACTCTAATTGTTTAATCATTTCATTATGTGCTATGGGAATTATATGTCAATGAAACTGTTAAAACGAAAAAGACAATTACCTGTAAAGGCTATGTACCTCAGGCTCTCAAACGCCCTATTGATTCAGATTAATTAGGGAATGGGGTGAGGTGGGGGCAAAGGATCTGAGCATATATATGTTTGATAAGCCTGATGAAGTGGTAGGATATTGATTCTTGGTTAGGATCAACAGTAAGGGAGAAGTGAAACAAGTAAGTAAAACACTTTCTAGCCTGAAAACTAGTCATTTTTAAGAGCTTAGTCTAATCTCTGCTGGACTGAAGCAACAAAAACAACAATATCAGAAGACAAATTGAAAACACCAAATAGAGGCATAATATTAGCCAGACTTAACTTAAATGTCAATATTTGTTCCAATTTATTATATGGAAATATAGTATGAGAAGGCTTCGAAGAGCTCATGGAAATTGAACTTTAAAAAGATGAAAGTTTCTGATAAACTATGTTCTTGTTTTTTAAAATCATTTTAGTGGGGGCTTCCTATAAACTTTTAAAAGTCACCTCATGTAATTAGGGGCATGGTGTGTTTTAGTGGTAAACTCATTGCCTTCACTGCCAGGGGAGGCTTGGGCATGGCTACAAGACTCTACAGATTATCAGTAGAATATTCAGAATAAAATGAACTCAGTTAAAAAAAATAGTTCTGGAGATGTATTTTGGAAAATCACTCAATGCAAATCTTACAAACCACAATCATCTGAATGGCAACAACCATGCACGCAGTAATTTTGCTACTGCTATAAATCAGGAGATTCCTGTAAAGGGTCATTCACCCCCAAAGGGTTCACGACCCACAGGTTGAGAACCGCTGAAATAGAGACGTAGTGGGGAAGCAAAGAGAGTTAGGGAGAGCATGGAGGTTGGAGACAGATAAAACCAAAGACCCAACCCAGTGAAGTCAGTCTCATAGCAACACCACTGGACGAAGTAGTGCTGCTCCCTCAGCCCAAATCCCAAGGCTGTAATTTTTACATAAGCCAAGTGCTGCCTGTTTTAGCTACATCTATTGAAGAGCAGCTAGTGGACTCAAACTGCTAACCTTCTGCTTCAAAGTGAAGTGCTTAAGCAGGGCTCCACTGGGAATCCTTGAAGATACACAGAACTGGCTTCAAGTGATTGGTCTGCCCTGCTATCCTGAGAAAACCTCCTCGCTCTGTGCATCAGGTTCCTCTACTTTAAAGGATATTGGTCTCTGAAGGACTTAAGCTACCTTTGTTAACTTAAACAAACATGTACGGAAATTTTCCTAACATTTTTCCAAACTGAAGATTCATAGATTCTTTCCTGGATTCGTTTCAGCAAGTGTTAAATATTAATGAGTACTTAAAGTGATACTTTTAAAAATAGAGCAGTTTAGAAGAAAAGAGTTTGGGTCTCTATGGAATTCTCTCTCTCTGTGTGTGTGTGTGTGTGTGTGTGTGTGTGTGTGTGTATAAAACAGTAATGAAACGACATAAGGAAGGTTTAGGAAGCTGACTGGGGACTTTATAAAAGGAAAGCAGTGAAGTCCTCTTTGAGACATTTCATCTCTGGGATAATCTGGGTAGACTCATTCAGGTGGAGAAGAGAGGTACAGAGACGCTAGAGACAGAGAACACAGAAGCATAGCTGAGACATAATAAATGAGGGAATACATGACAATCAGCTAGGGTTTCAGAGGCCATAGCAAGGTGCTTTCACTTTATCCTGATTAAGAAAGGAAGTCATGGCGTGTGGGTGGGTATTTGATGAAGATATAACCCAGCATTTGTTACTAAGGGACTATTCTTTCTCCTGTCAATAGAAATGATTACAGTGTGGTGGTAAAGTGGAAATACTGGGGGCATTTATGTTGTTATTGCAGGAATTCAGGTCAGAGATGATACCTAACAAGAAGAAAACATGAATTTTTATACCTGCTATTCTGGGCTTCCTGGATGTACCTACTTAATGTGCCAAATACCTCAAAGACCTGTATAACATGTCTAGGGGCAATACTGATGTTCCCCAAAAGTCTTCTCCTGGTATCAATCCAGCGTTAATCCATGCTCAATTATGATAAACTAGTAAAAAGGTCACCATTATATAAATGGTGGCTATACAAGTAAACCTCAACACATGGAATACACAATAATCATATTGAATGCATCTGTGATAATACATCATTACTCTGGATAGAGACCAATTACAGAACAGATCACCAATTTCAAATTTGAAAATTCAAGTTACATTTGAAAGTCCCTGATAACCAATCTATGGTCTTTCATGTATCACACCTGAGTTTGGAGACTATCTCAAAACATAGACTTGACCGACTGAACACTAATGATTGAAGACCAGGTAAGCTGTGGTTTGGCATCAAGGATATAACATATAATTACTACACATGATTAATTAAAAGCCAGGAAAGAAAGTAAAACACAACAATGAATTTCAGAAGAGAATCTGACATTTGCTCTTGAGTGAAGAGTAGCTAAAGAAAATGGAAGCAATGAAGAAGTAAAAGAGCCCGACAAGATTTCCGTGAGGACATACCAAGGGACAAAATGTTCCAATGAAATGAGCAAAACCTGAAGGGAAAAGAACACACAACCACGCTTGCTGAGAGCACATCGGATTGAACACATCTACCTGTGAAGAACACAGATACAGCCTTCCGTAAGGATTACAGCTCGACATAAGAGAATCAAAAACCCTGGCCAAATAAGACAAAATAGGAAATGGATTATAAATGGAGAAAGTACAGAAGTTGTTCATGATTTAATTTTATTTGGATCACAATCATTGGCCCATGTAAGCAACAATCAATGAATTAAATGACATTGCATATGAGATATCTTTGCGGCGGTGATCTTTCAAGTGAAATAGAGCATACATGTCATTTTGTGGACCAACGTGCCCCTGAACCAAGCTATATTCCTGAACTGCATGCAAAAGCTGGACCACCAACAAGGAATTCCAGAGAGAAATTGATGCCTTCAAAGAATGTCGTTGGTGAAAAATAGCAAATATGCCAAGACTTTCCAGAGGACCAAACACAGCTGGCTTAGAAATGTCATGGGACTGCTCCTTGGAAACAAGGACAGGGACTCCTAGGAATGTGTGCAGGGGCGGGTTAACGCGAGGGACGTCCAGCTCGGTAAGGAGATGTGTCAATGGCAAAGGGTGGGGCCTGCGATAGAATGGCCTGCAGGGAATCCAGCGGGAGCCACGATGGGGAGGACGGCAGGGGAGGGTGGCTATTGATTGGATTCTACTTTATGTTACTCTTCAACAACCGTATAAAGGTAGACTTCATAACTGAATGCACTAATAACAGTCAGCGGGCTTATAACCAAGACCCAGAGGCTTCTTTACGTATATATGCAAACACATATAAAAAAGCTGTAGCCCGGCAGGCATTCATTGAAGAGCAACTCACTATATTATTGATTTAAATCAAAAGTAATTTTGAAAGCTACATAAGCAGTATACGGGGGTAGGCCCCCCGCGCCCCCGACCGCAAAAAAAGCAGATTTTTTTTTCAAAGCTATGTATTTAAAACTTTAAAAAAATTTTTTTACAAAACAACTTTATCACCTTCAAAGTACTCGCCATTACACTTAATACAATTGTCAAATCTGTGATTTCATTCTGGGAAACATTTTTCAAACTCATGTTTGGATGGCTGACAGCACCTCTCTCATGTTTTTCTTCACTTCTCCTACATCCTCAAATCACTCATCCCTCTCATTTATGAAAACAAAAAGAAGTCACATGAAGTGAGGGCAGGTGAGTGAGGTACGTGGAGTAAGAGAGGCATGCTGTTTTTTGTCCCACATTGGGGCACTGAGATAGCAGTGCCCTCATCATGGTGGCAAAACCAGACCCCCATTTGCCACAAACCAGGTCTTTCTTGTCTCATACAGTTATGCAATCTTTTCATAAAATCTAAATAGAAAGCCTGGTTAACAGTCTGACCTGGTGGAGTGAACTCCAAATGCACTCTGAGTTGACATTTTCGTCTGTACAGGAAGTTGATGAACATCCAGAACGAGGTTTGTCATCAATTGACATTTCACCTGTTTAGAATGGAGAAAAATCACTCCTACACTGAGTTTTCCCCATAGTGTTGTCCTTGTAAGCTGCGTTCCACATCACAACAGTTTCTGTGGCATTTTTCCGGAGCAGGAAACAAAATTTCACAGTCCCATGCTGCTCTCTTAAATTGGTCATCACCAAAAAATGAGGTTTGAGTGAAACTGCTTTTATCGAAAAAATTCACTGTGACCAGAGAGTACCTTCCAAAACCACGCCACGAGGTGCACTAACTCAGAGCAAGTTGCTCTATAGGGAAAACTGTACTATGAAAGCTCCTCCCAGTAGAGCTTTCTTCCAGTTTGGTTTGGTTAGCCGCCTCATATACTCATTGGAATTTTTGGTTGAAATATTTTGTTTTTTTCTATGGCCAGATTGAAGTTTATGAAATCATCTATTTCATTAATTTAATCAAAACAATTTACTAATTTGGAACTATACGTGGAATGAAAGGAGTTCATTACACCATAATGTTATTTATGACTCCACAATATGTTCAATATATACACTAGAACTCTCAACTAGTGAGATACCTAATAGATACCAAATCTATAACTACTTGTATTAAAGCAGCAACAGATTCCAGAATTAATTACTTCATATATGAATTGAACAAATAGTTTAAATACTTATCATCAGTAAAAGTGTAAATAATTCCTATTTGCAGATGTTAAGTTCCAGTAGAGGATATAGAAATCAGACAGCAAAGAAACAAACCACTCTTTTGTCATTTAGTGTTTAATGGCAGTTATTTTGAAAACAACAACAATGAAAATCTCGTGTTCTTTGTTCTATCAAAAACTCTCACCTACAGGAGACTTTACAGTTTGTTTTCTTTTAATCTGTCAAAAACTAAGTGGTTCATAAAATCACCTGACAGAGAATTAAGCACACCAAATACATATGACAGAGCTGTCAGGCGGTGCCTGCTCACCAAATGATGAATGCCAGGAAGGATAAGCCTGCTTTAATTGTTTCTCCCTGGGGTACTTCTACAACCCTGAGGTTCTTCTTCATTTGACTGAAACTAGTTCTGCCTTCTGCCACTTGTCTCCATCACACATTCCCTCCACCTCCCACTGGAAGCCAACCTCTTGGCCCTTCTCTTGATCTAAGAAGGAGCTGGGGTCTGTTTGCGAGCTGAAAATGTATTCCTTCCAGTTACCAGAGGGCACTGTCCGGTGAGAGACACGCTCTCCTCCTGGGGATGCTCCCAGTGTCAAAAGCCCACTGAGGACGTTTTCAGTATACTCTCTGGAATAATTTAGTAAGCCACAATCACGGGTAGTTTCTCTTTCTAATTCAGCAGTCTGCTATTTCAGAATCCCAGAATCTACACTAAGTGATTTTCCCACTCAGAAGAGAATTGTTTTATTGAGAATTAAAGACTATGGGAGGTAAGAGACTCTTTGGAAAACCACTGAAAATAAACCTGTGGTTTAAAATCCAGAACAGAGATGCCAAAATGAAATCGGAGTGTTTTCAAGTATGATGTAGACGTGATACAAATCATATGTGCTCAGGAAGTCTTCAATGTTTCCAATATTTAATGTACATATCTAATTACCCCCCAACATTACTTCCTCCACCATGCTGAGCTTATCCGCCAAACTTGGAGTTAGACAATAATAAAAAGTCTGCAGGTGTTTTCACACTCCGAGGAGAAAGGTAAAGGTGTGAGAACGCAATCATTTCTCCAGCGTTACACACAACTAGCTCAGAAGTCTCAGGATGACTCTTCACTACAAGTTTATCTAATATATATATTTCTGAATTGAAAGAGAATACCTGGGGGGGATGTGCGAAGGAAATATGATTTGATAATGTGCTATCTATTTTTTCTAATAAGATGAACAGGTTATCACATTGTATGGTTAATATTATTTGGCATACCCCTTCATAGCGCTCATTCACTTTGAAGCAACCTGAGGCAGGATATAGCCTGAGAAATTAGTCCCTGGGCTTCTGTTGCACTTAGTCTGCTGGGAAAGATGGATGCCCAGAACAGTCAGAGCCACTGGGATGTTATACAGGTTATAGAGTGAGGTGTGCCAATGAAACACTAAGGAGAGAACAATTAAAATCGGTCCTACTTAATTTAGAGTGTGCTAAAGAACAGAAGCCCACATGCACACATGCAAACTTTTTCTGATTATTAACAATAATTCATAGTTTAATGAGACATTTGTTTAAACAGGTGTTATTGCATATACATTTACATTTCTTAACAATATTTGCTATGCTCTAAGGTTTATAGAATTCAGGCAAGATAAGACAGGAAGACACAAAAATGAATAAGAGGTTCTGACCCTTTCCTGCTACGTTATGCCACTATTATTTACTCAGAGTTCTGTGCTGTCTGTATGAAGATTGAAACATTTTAAAGGTAAGAATCGCTAAGATATCCAAATAAAAGTTAGCACATAGCTCTAGAGGAAATGCAGAAGGAGATTTGGAAAATGTTTGAAGATTGCTAATGAATGCATAGAGATTAATAAACATGCAAATTCTTCGAAATGTTGCTTCTGGATTTAATTCTGAAAACATGTTTCTGACAGCAACTTATATTTAGGTTTTTATTTGGCTCACAGATATGATAATCAAGTGAATAGACAAAATATATAAAAGGAAGTTAGAAGTTGTGAACCAATAGAAAAAGGCATTATTTCAATTGGTAAATTGAGGTCCTTCTAAATTTATACTTTCTCTTTCAAATACAACAATCAAAGATTAAAATCATAAAGTCTAAAGTCCTAGTAGATAAATAAAACAGAAAACAGATCACTTTTGTTAAATCGTATTCAAGAAACCTCTATGAAATGTCGGCTGAAGTTCACATACTTCTCAAGACACGGTAGATACGAAGGGCACACACACACACACACACACACACACACACACACAAACACACACGCACTGTCCAACTCATTCACAGAAACCCCACAGGAACAGGTAGAACTGCCCCTGTGAGTTTCTGAGACTGTAAGAGTTTACGGGAATAGAAAACCTAGTCTTTCTCCCACCAGGCAGCTGGTAGTTTAAACTGCTGACCTATGGTTAGCAGCCCAACATGTAACCAGGATGCGAATTTCCCATTACAAGACTCACAGTTTAGTCAATACAGCATAAATAATGTAGCAAGAACGCCTGGACAACATTATAGCCTCTCACTATAAATGATTTGAAGTTTCAATATCAGTGATTTTATGTTTAAATTTGGGGGATTTAAATTTGTCCTGTAAGATTTGTCCTATGGTAATAATTTCATATAACTTTAGTTAGTCCTATTTTAATTGACTGATATTTATAAGATGTTCAAAAGTTCTAACAATCATAATCAGTATAAAATATTCCAGCCTTAGAATTGAATAAGCTAGATAAACACTGTCATCGAACCAACTCTGACTATTCTGCCACAATGACGTTAGATGTCAGGGTAGCACGGCCCCCGTGGGTTCAAGACGGTAACTCTGTAAGGGAGTAGGCAGCCTTTTCTTTTTCCCATGGCGTGGCTAGTGGTTTCGAATGGGGACCTTGCCAACATGTAATCTCTACAGCACCAGTGCTCCCTTGAACCATATATGAGGTCCTACCATTACCATTTGAGACAAATATTTAGACCTAGGAATCCTACTCCTTAATACACACTCTCTTTTAAGAAATATACATATGTACATAACCACATACTCTGGTAAATTTTCAAATTTTATATAATATAATATAAACTAATATATGTACTAATGACTGATAGTACAGGTAGGGATGAACTCAATGAATATTGATGACTTTTTACTTTTAATTTAGTTTTCTTAAATTATACTGGCCATTTGTAAAACATTGAATATTTCATATGGACACTTATTATTTTATATACACAAAATTAAAATTATGGCTACCCTATCGATCTTTTTCTGTTAGGACAGGATTGATGTTAGCAATATCCATTAAAATTATTGCAAGATAGAAATGAAGTCTATGTTACAGATTACAAAAATGGCTGCACATCATCCTCAAGCGATTGCTCTCCATAGTAACAATTGTAAGAGTGGTGCAGGACCAGGCCTTGCGCCTTCTGGTGCACAGAGCACTGCTGGGCATCCGAAATCAACTGGGAGGCCTGTAAACCACCACAAGCCCACACCTTCATAATGTGGCCCCGCAGACCCTCCATCCAGGGGGGTATTTCTTTCCCTCAAGTGCGTCTCTTCGTGGACCCGGCGGCATGCTCGGTTACTAAAATATTCACAAGCTGCACACAAATAGAAGTTGGAAAATGTTTGTATCTAGATCTTGTTTTGTCAACATTACTGGGAACCCTGAAGAAGTGCACTGAACTACTGTGGCAGAGCTTCTTAAACTTTGGGTACTGCATGGGGTCACATACCTGAATGTGGGGAGGCGGGCGGGGGGGGCTGTCATACAAATTAGGCAACAGTAAGAGGTTTCTGAAAGATCAGTGGCTAAAAAGTTAGTTCAAAAATCAAAAGCATAAGAAATCTTAGGTGTTTCTGACAGCACGCTCCTATTTTGTAAATTTCTCAAGAGTAAAGGGGGTTGCCAGTGGAAAAAGCTTAAGACGCTCTGTAAGAGATCATTTGGAGCAGAACAATCCATGAGCTTTGCCCTCTCACAAGGAAACATTTGCCCTTGTATCGTTCTGCCGTGAACCATCAGACCCACATCATTTGGGTACTGGTAAAACTCCTAGTCCTTTATTGGTATCAACTAGTTCTTTATGGTGTAGATTGTACCCCACTTTGGTCTTTCTCATTCTATTTCTCAGAACAGATTTTATTTTATTCTCTCCCAAAGCAGCTTGAATGCTGCCTGTTCGAGCTAAGATGTTCTTCTTGTAACTAACTAGCAATAACAAATCAATTTCACACCATAGCTTCTCAATGATTTCTGTAAAATTCAGAAGCTATTTCTATTGTAATTATTATTGCAGCAGTAGAAGTCATATGGGTACTTCCTCCAAATGTAAGTGTGCATTATAAAATGCTTCCCGTGCTGGCTATTGATGATGGAACAAAGGGTTCGACCCTGTGGCTTTAATCAGGTAATAGGATCTCTTAGCTGCAAATAGGATGAAGTAGCTTTAACACACACCAAAAGTCTCTTTCATCTAATACTGTTTACACAAAAAGACCTTCCTGAAAATCAACTCTGCCATCCTGAAGTAGAACTTGGGCTTTGTTTGAAATCACCTATATGGAGGGGAATACTGTTTCTACCCAAATTTGTATTCAGCAGGAACCTCATATGTGATTTTATTTAGAACAAGGTAATTGTAGATGTATACGAGATCATACTGGATTACAATGAGTACTCAATCCAATGACTGTTATCTGTAGAAGAATGTCATACAGAGACAAAACGACAAAACAAAATATCATGTGAAGACAAAGACAGAAATCTGGGTGTCTCTAAAAGTCAAGAAACACAAAGCATTGTTATCAACCACCAGAAGCTGTGAGAAAGGGTTAGAACAGATTCTCTGTCAGAGGCTCCACAAAGAACCAGCCTAGATTCTGGATATTTAGCAAACAAACTATAGGAGAATACATTTCTTTTTCTTTGAGCCATCTAGTTTGGGGTAATGTGTTATAGCACCCCTAGAAAAGGAATACATCAACTATATACTCATGCATTTGTTTTAAAATAGCATTGCTGTGTACTGTCTAGACAATTCCAGCTTACAGAGACTACATATGACAGAGTACAACTTCCCCCATACAGTTTCTCAGGTTGCAATCCTCACGGAAATTAGAGTGTTGGGTGGCCGTGAACTGTCAACTTTGGGTGAACAGTCAAGCATGTAACCATTGTACCACCAGGGCTCCTTAACACATTTATACATAGTGCTTAATAGAAACAGAAATCTGCATGAGGTGCTGAGGATTCAAAGATTGATGAGGAATGAACCCTGTTTGCAGAGTGCCACTTAAAAATAAGTTCTACAAGTATAAAAATAATTACAAAGAGCCCATCATTTAAAATGATCATAATTAGTGCACAAACATTAACTTCTAAATATACATAGTATATATATATATATATTTTTTTTTTGATTGAATGCCTGCATTTCTACAATCAAGAGCAGGCCTTGTTCCCAATGGTCATCCCGCCTTTGCTACCCATCTATTTCAATGAGATAGTGCTAGTTAAATGTCTTCTTGGATTCAAAATATAAAAGGCGTTCTGCAAGACTTCCATTCATACTATACCAGCATTAAGTGATGATTACATCCATTACCTAACTCCTCAGTCACAGAGAAGCTGTTTAATGTCACTTTGCTACTGACTGCCCTTTTTCTGTCTGGAATATTCTAGCTGAGACTGCTTCCATCGATAGCAGCATTGCCATCTATGTGATATAATACCTGAACAGAATACTACTACTTATAAGTCTTAAACAAGAAATAAAAGAAATGTCTATAATGTAAATTATTATCAATTATGTACTTTAGCATAAAATGAAAGAATAGGTCTTTAAGATTACCTTTTCAAAATGGACAAATAAATTAATATGATTCAAAAGTCTTTATAATTATTGCTTCTGATTACCAATTATATCATAGTAGTATACAAATGAGACACATTCAAGTTCAATACAAAGACAATAGGCCACTGGAATTTGGAATAAGATATAGGTAAAATCAAAGCCTAGCTATTCTTATTCCTAATAAGATCTTTAAATCTTTATTTATATTTTAAAATGGATTTATATTTTTTAATTTATATATTCTTTGGTAAGATTAAAAGAAGGAATAACCTGTCCTCTTACGAAGGATGTGCCCTGTAAGCCTTAAGAACAGCAGTGGAACAGCGTCTGAGATAGTGCCACAGGGTGAGCTCTTCAGGCTGGAAGACCTGCAAAATAGGACTGGGGAACAGCTGCCTCCTCCAATTGCAGCCAATTTTAACCACATAGATGGAGGACAGCATTCAGGACCTTCCTTTGCTGATGGAGCATGACTCAAAATGAGAAGGAACAGCTACAAATATCCATTAGTAGGTGGAACAAGGAATGTACGAAGTATAAATTAAGAATATGGGAAGTTGTCAAAAATGAAATGTAATGCATAAAGTTCCATATCGTAAAGCTGAAATGGACTGGAATTTACCATTATGAATAAGACAATCATATGGTTTACTATGTTACCTGTTATAGGAAAACATCAATGTACTTACAATGGAAGTCCAATTAATAGAACTATTATGCTAATTTACAAACTGATACTAAAACTAGTGATGACATGAACAGCAACTGTACACATGGATTTCTCCAAATAGAATACACAAAATCAAATTCCAAAGGAATATTGTGTGGTTTAAAATGAGGGAAGGTGTGCTTCAGGTTTGTATTCTCTCACTATACCTATTCAATCGGTATGCTGAGTAAGTAATTCAAGAAGCTGATCTTTATGAAGAAGAGCGTGACATCTGGATTGCAGAAAGGCTTATTAACAACCTATGATATGTAGATGACACTGAAACAAACTAGTCTATCTTGGAAGAAGCACAACCAAATTTTGCTTGCTGAAATAGAGAAGTTAAAGCACTTACTGATGGGGTTGCAGCCTTCAGTGTGGATGACAACTCGATATCATTATCTATGTCTTCAGTGTGGATGACAACTCATGATATATGTATACATAATTTAAAGATAATTTTACTGGGGGCTCCTACAGCTCTTATAACAATCCATACATCAATTATATCAATCATATTTGTACATATGTTGTCATTCTTATTTTCTAGACATTTACTTTCTATTGAGCTCTTGGTATCAGCTCCTCTTTTTTCCTTCCCTCCCCACCTTGTAATCCCTTGATATATTATAAATTATTATTACTTTCATATCTTACACCGACAGTTGTCTCCCCTCCACCAAGGTTTCTGTTGTTAATCCTCCTGGAGGTGTGTGTGTGTATGTGTGTGTGGTTATGTGTTGATCATCGTCAGTTCCCCCTTCCTCCCCTCCTCTCCCTTCCTCCCCTCTTCTCCCCACCTTTCCCCCAACCCTTCTGGTATTGCTACCCCCACTCCTATTCCTGGATTCTGTGTGTTGTGAGCTCTTATCTCTTAGCTAAACCTATGTCCATGCTCTGGTCTAGCCCGCAGTGAAAGAGTACTGGGATCATGATAGTGGGGCTGAGGAAGCCTCAAGGAATGAGAGAAGTATTGTATTTCATTGGTGCTTTACTGTACCCTGATTCACTAACCACTTCCCTGTGACCCCTCTGTGAGGGGATGTCCCATTGTCCACAGTTGGGGTTTGAGTCTCTGTCCTGACGCCCCCTTTTCTCAACAATATTTTATTTGTTTGTAATGGGTCTTCTGATATCTGTTACCTGGTCTCAACAGTACCTCATAATCGCACAGACTGGTGTGCTTTTTCCATATGGGTTTGTAGCTTCTCTGCTACATGGCTGCTTGTTTAACTTCAAGCCTTTAAGACCCTAGACACTATATCTTTTGGTAGCTGGGCACTATTTTCTTTCTTCACCACATTTACTTGTGCACCTATTTTGTCTTCAGCAATTGTGCCCACAAAAAGGAGGTGGGGGAAGGGAGCAGCGTGCAAACAATGCCATAGATAGGGGAACAACTAGGGAACTAAAATCAACAACAAGGAGGACATAAAGAGCCTGGGGGGTTTGGGGCAACAGCAATGTAGCTGAGAGGAAGTACTAAGAGGTGGAAGAAGGAGGAGCATGATGGTGGTGCAGGAGGAAGGTAAAGGGAAACAGAAGAACAATCTGGAAAGCAAAGCTATGAATAGAGTATAAGCATAGGTGTGTACATATGTGAATACATTAATTCATAAAAATAGAGAAGCATTGCCCTATGTACATGGTAATACACTGAGGTAGTGGACAAACTATGGGTCTCTGCTCATGCCCCCTCCCCCTCAGTGCAAGAACACCTTGTTCTAGCAACCTGTCACTCATTTTATATATTTTTAAATCCTCACAGTGGACTGTAGACAATATAAAGATTAATGGAGAAGAGATTGAAGTTGTCTAGGATTTCATGTTGCTTCATACACAATCAATATTCGATAAGAAATTAGTCAAGAAATCACATGACTTACTGCATTGGACACGTGCTGCACAAGACCTCTTTAAAGCTTTGAAGAGGAAGGATGTCTCTGAGGACAAAGGCATGCCTCACCTAAAGTATTGCCAATCACTAACTATACACGTGAAAGTTGGACTATCAATAAGGATGACTGAAGGAGAATTGATGCTTTTGAATTGCGGTGTTCGTGAAGAATACTGAATGCAGCAGGGACTGCCGGAAGAACAAACTAACCTCTCTTGGAAGAAGCACAACAAAAGTCCTCCTTAGACATTTGCACGGTGAGACTTGGTATCACCTACTTCAGCCGTTATCAGGGAAAGCAGTCCCTGGAACAGGATATCTCACTCAATAAAGTGATAGTCGGCAAGAAAGAAGATGACATTCAGTGCGGTGGTTTGACACAACAGCTGCCAACATGGCGAAACACAGGCAGAGTTCCATTCTGTTGCTAGTCTTAACACACTCAAAGGCAACTAACAACATCAACATTCATATAAAATGAACAGGCAGGTAGGTAACAAGTGCTCAATGAATATCTTGTCAATTCAATTAGGAAGCATTACATGCGTTTAATTAGAATACCATTACAAGCCATATAATTTTTTTTATTCATCACTTCTGACTTTTTTATTGCCACTATAGAAAATTGATTCTGATTGTGGATCTATGTTGTTGTTTTGGTTTTATGTTTATATATTCTTTTTCATATAATTATAATTTCTAGAGGGGCACAATTGTTCTAATTGTTTCAGTTTTGCTTTTGTGCTTATGCCTGCACTAGATACAATACCAAAAACATACTCTGTAACTTTAATTAATTTGAGAAATTATTTTTTAAGTTATAATTTTTCTTGTTTCTAAAGACAATAGCTCATTTTTCTGTTTACTTTTTAAGGGTTACATAATAAAAAATCTGGAGTGAATGCTTTCCTTCGAAGCAGCCACTTCTCACTTCGTCCTAAAAAGACAGTAACAATGATGGGGGTTATTTTATGCAATATGTTAAAATACTGAAATTTTGAAAGCACACGCTTAGAGGAACGTGAATTAATTTTTGTAGAGATGCTTACTGAAAGGTAGCAATGGCTCAGCATAGGAGTAACTGGGAGGCTGGCACAAGACTGGGCATGGTTTCATGCTCTTTTGTACAAGGGCGCTAGGGGTTGGAACCAACTCAGCACCTAACAAGAGCAACAACCGAAAGGTGTGAAATCAAATTGTGACACAGCAGTCTATGGTCAATTTGGGGACACTTTATGCTTTATAGTCAAACTATACATTTTCAAAATCTGTCTAATTTGGAAATCTTCTAACATCTTATTCTAAACTAAAAAGACATGTTTATCAAAAAGGCATTTCACATCAAAATACTATTTCAAAAATCAATTTAAAATTTACATTCACATTTACCTTTGTATTACTTGAACTATAATCCTTTTTACTTCATTTTTCCTTCTTGTGAAGGTGACTTCTCTCTCTGGACCGCCAGGTTTTCATCTGTAAAGTCAGGGTGTGAGGAATTGATCCCAGAGCCACTTACACCTCTAATCGCCTGCTGCTTTGTACCTAATGCTATTAACTTCCCTGCAAGTTCTATGCCACAAAAGAGCACAAACATAGCAGGAAATACACAGTGGAGCTCAGCTTTTAAACTCACAGGTAACTTAAAATAATAATTTCAACAAACATTTGTTGGAGAGGTAGCTTATATTTCTTGCAAGGGTTGTTTATGACTTGGTTTATTATTTTATAAAATAATCATTTCTAATTTGTGTTTGTTCAATATTAGTTTCTCTAATACAAAGCAGTATTTCATCCCATCAATTGAACTATCCTAAATAAAACATTTGGTCTTAAATTTTTACTTAAATGTTCAACTATGGATTATTTCCTTTATCAAAGGAGCATTTCAGTTCATTCATTATACACTCCTAAAGAGGGAAAATAAGTCCACTTTCAAATGACAATTGGGTTTTCATTTTTGCTTAAAAACAAATATATTTCATTCAAAAATATAGTTCTAGATTTCAATATTTAATTACTGCAATGTGAGCTGGAAATACTTCACGCTCATGGAAATTTAGAATTGTCCATATTTATTTTCATTCAGTTTATAAATGCGTTTATCTGTATTTAAACAAGACACAGCAAATCCTACAAGGAGTCTGAAAATGGAAATAGGAAAACTGTGTATGGATGTATATAAACACATACAGATTAAATGAGGCTCAACATTACTCGGGGTACTATAACATAATTTTCTCTAGAGGGAGAACTACGTAATGTGTCTATATGTAAACATTACTCCTCTCAGCAAAAATAAAATATCTAGCACAAGGAAGAACTGGTAACGCAGAAATGTCAGGTAATGACCCCTAAAGGTACGTGTTGATAGCATGCACATGACATTGGGAAGAGGCCAAGTGCTCCCTGCCTCATCTGGAGGGCGAGGGCGGGTCATAGAAGCAGGAGACATTGCCTGACTCTCACATCTGTGCAGTCACAGATGGAACATTTCATTTTTTTATAGTCTCCTCCTAGCCCAAAAGACATCCAAGAAAAATTGAGGGCGATAAAAATGACTAAATGTCAGATGGGACTAATCACGGAAGAATTTGCAAGATGAATGTGGAGTCTGCTTCTAGCGGGAAAAAATCTACATGCTAGCAGGAACATAAAATGGCAAATAATGAGGTAAAACCAAAGAAAGGATAAACAAATTCAAGTAACACTGCCATAAAGAAAACCAATGAGAACAAAACAGTCATTTAAAATAATATAAATAGATCTATGAATATGTAAAATTATTGCTGTTATGGCTGGAAAAAAGTGTTCATATTTTACTTAATCGCATTCTGATGTCTTATAAAGTACACAGCAGTTCAATGACCTTAAACTCATATTATAGCAGATTTACTTGAGATCAAGCTTACAGGTAATTTAAAATTTCAAGAAGTATATTTGAATGGTAAAATATTTAAGAATATAGTTGGCGAGAGATCAGATTTCAGTAAATTTAGTGAACAATTAATGATCCTATTATGAAGTGTGCACTTTGGGAAATGCTGTTTGGGATGGCATACTCTTAGAAATATTGTCTAAAATTCTAATTACATAATAAAAACCATAGCTTAATTACTCTCATTGAAACCCAAAAAGCCCACAGCCTACAGGTAGATTGAAAATCATACCAACCCGACAAAAGGAGTCCAAGGCTGTAAACCTTTAAGGAGCAGCCCACGTCTTCTTGATTCAGCAGACCAGCTAATGGCTTTGAATCACCAGGCTGGCAGTTAGCAGCCCAACCCTGAGCCCACACTGCCTGCAGGGCTCTTTGAGCAGATTGAAGAATTGACTATTAAGTGTTAACTGCCTTTCTCATAGCCCTTACATAAAGAATTCTATTCTTAGTATAGATCTTCATGTATATTATATTGCACTGTTCTAATAGGCATGCCCCACATTGTATCTGTTTGGGTATTGTCTGGTCAAATGCACATCCATGGTGCAAACCCCCGTAAAGCCAAAAGCCTTATACCTTAAAATTTGAGATGCAGAGAATAGTTCATAATAACAAGTATGTACTACATTGTACTGTACATTTGTGATGATAATAGTTATTATTGCTATATTTGTATGTTAAATGTGTTTAGTGTAGCTCAGTGTTTCTTCTATTTTTTATGCATAGAAAGTAACACTGCATACACAAACATTTTGACTACATGGTATTACACACAAATTTTATTCCAACTCATGTAGAAATTCAATATAAAGGCAACTTTAGTAAAGTAACTCACGTGTAATCTGGGGATTTTCTGTATGTATTATGGTGTTCACACAATGTCCAAATCACACAGCATCCTTTTTAAAAAACATATTTCACAGAATATACCATGGACAGTAAACAATGGCATGGCTACAATTGGCTTTATCCTCAAGTTCTAGTATGAGCAATATATAAAGCAACCAGAAAACTCTCATTTCTTTCCGGGTCTTTTTTGTTTCAAGGTCTTTTCTGTTTGAGTTGCAATGAAACTTGTGAGAGGCGGAACGCAATGGGATGCCTTTGTATTTCCAGGTATCACAAATTTGTTCACCTATGATAGTGTGCAGTTTTATTAATATTTTGTTGCTGTCTCATAGTGGGAAATATTTGAGTTTCCCTTTTCTAACAGGTTTCAACTTGCACCGGATCCAGCTCTTACACATTTTACCTTACATGTGCTTGTCAGGGAAGGAACCACAGAGGTGTGGTAGACATGTCCTGAGCTGCTAACCACAACATCAGAGGGCCAAACCCACTAGCAGCTCCATGAAAGAAATACGAGGCTCTCCGCTCATACATAGATTTCAAGTCTCCTCGCGGGTAGCTTGAGTCAGAATGGATTTGCTGGCAGTTGGATTTCTTTGGGTGTTTGTTAGGGAGGAGGGACCGCTGGTGACCATGCCAGGTGAGCCCTGGCCTGCTGACCACAAGGTTTGCGGTGCTAAACCACCTTCTACATGTAGAGGGAGAAAGATAAGACTGTTCGCTCTTGTAAAAAAAGACTTAGAATGCACTGGACACCCAATATAGGATTACCACAAGTCAGAATTGACTGGATGGCAGTGTCTATTGAAGAGCTACTGGAACATGCAGATATTATAACATTATTTATGTTATCACTTATACCTCATATATACCTAAAACAATTCACACATCTTAGAATATAGTGCGATGTTCTTGAGTTCAATTAAAATATATATATATATTATTGAGAATTCTTGTGTAGATATGTAATTAAACTATGGTGAAGAGTAGCTTAACTTTGAGAATCATTTTTGTCTTCATGTCCAAAAGAAATAGTAAATAAGACATGTGTGGGCTCAGGGACATTTCTCCTCTACCTGTTAAATCTTAGTACTGTGAAACATTCCCATGATTCACTGAGTATAATTCAGTACACCACAGAAAACTGAATGCTTCTTTATTACTGAGTAAGTCAACACAAATTGTATAGAGTGTATGCTATTTCTGTTGTCTTTCAGTCTGAAATGGAGTTTTTATAGTATTGACTCATTGCCATACTTTGTTACTTGAAAAGGTATTTCTATATGAAAACATCTAATTCTACAGCACTTCCATTTCAACTTAGTAAAATCAATTTATTATCTGGTGAAAGCACAAACTCAATTGCTTCCATAGAGCCCCATTGCATATTCCATGGAGGGACATGAGTAAAATTCAATAGTGAAGATCACTTGCATGTGTTAGGTAAATTAGCTAAATGCCATTATGTACATAAACTATAGATTGCACAGTGGAGGGCAAAGGCTGTGGGCGTAATCTATGGTAGAATTTCAAAGTTGGAGATATTTAAGAGCACAAATTCAGAAGTCACTCAACCAAGTGTATCTCTAGGATTATGAGATGTATATATAGTCCACTGCACACTATAAAAGGGATTAATGAAGAGTAAAGATCATTTATCTCTCACTAGGGAAGTGAGAGACTTTACTTTTTAAAGACAGTAAACATACTATTATTAGATCATCATTCTGGTCTATAGTAATATAGACAAGGGCTTATAAAGCATTGAAAATAACAAATTAAAATTTACTCAGATATGCCAATAATAAATAGCTATAGAGTATATCATTTGAGTTTTCCATTTATTTACCCCAGAAAAAAAAAAGTTCTCAGTGCAACCATTAAAGAGGTACATCTACATGTGAAATCTCAGACCAAATCCTGACTACACTGGGAAAAAAAAATCCCCAAATCCTGAAACTAGTCATTCAGCAAAGATAAAAATCTAAATATCGAAGATACACTGAGCACTTGTGATGCTGTCAGGTAAGCTAGCTTTAGAGGCCAACCATAACGTTGGCAGTTCAAACCCACAAGCCAGTTTGCAGGAGAAAGATGAGGCTATCTACTCCCATAGAGATTTAGAGCCTTGGACATCATATCTAGAATTTGACTGATTCAAACTCAGTGACCATTGGTAGAATAGGAGCAGAGGTGAAAATGAGTCCCTTACTTTTAGGTATTATTTGTTTAAAAGATAAACAAGTCTATGAGTTGCTCTAGTAAATGACCACAATTATGAGTTATAGGAGCAATGGAGTTCAGAAAGGAGTGAAAGGAAGAAAGCTACTAAGACAGAACCTTTAAAAGCTCATGGGAAAATTCCATTAACTTTTCATTCCATTTTCCCACAACTTCTTTTGCAGCCTGCTTGAATTTCTGTGTGGTGTATTCTTCAATGGTTTCATTTTTGATGGTCACAGGATATATATGAGTTTACCAGGTAATGAATATAAAAGGCAGCTGCTTAGTTATTTTACACAGAGAGAGAAACACATGACATAAGTTGTGAGCAATATCTGCATTTATAGCCAGCAAATAACTTCCCTATGAAAAGTAATTTGCAAGGATTTTGGAAAGATTTAAATGAAGACTCATTCTTCTCTCCTGATGCTAATGATCTAATAAAGAATAAAGATTGAGAAATGTGATACAACAAACGAAAAACAACTTACTATCATTCAATCCACTCCAACTGATGATGTCATGTGTTACAAACTAGCACTGAATTCCATAGGATTTTGGGGGCTGTAATCTTCAGAGAATCAGTTTGCCAGATACTTCTTCTATGGAACCACTGGTTGGGCTCCAATCATCAAGTTTTAGCAGCTGATCACAAACCACTTCTACCAGCCAAGCTTTACACATGAGACACTGTATTTTTTCACAAGTAACACAGCCACATAAATAACATCCACATATCAAAACGGAGCCCTTGTGTTATAATGTGTTGTGCGGGTGATGTGTTAGGCTGCCAACTGCAAAGTCAACAGTTTGAATTCACCAGCTTCTCTGAGGCAGAAAGATGAAACTTTCGGCTCCCTTAAGGATTTATAGGCACAGAAACCCTAAAAGAGTAATCCTGTTCTGTCCAATAAGGTTACTGAAAGTTGTAATTGGATGAATGGCAATGAACGAGTGGCATATAAAATGATGAAATTAAATAAAATAGTCCTGGCATAGAATAGCCATACATATACTGTCCATGTCTTGTGCTATTTCTGTAAATGAATTTTAGTTTCATTCACACCTCCTTCCATATTATAGCTAAACCATAACACTTTGATCATTGTCTTTAATCTCCTATATTAGTGTATAAAAATAGTCCAAAATGATAAAATTCCATTATCTTTTAATTCCATTGTTGATACAATAATAAAGGTATGATCCATAGTCAAGAAGCTATGTATAGAGTTTGATAGTTCCCTGATACACAATGAAATTATGCATTTGTTTTTATTAATTTAGATTCATAGATTAACATTTGGATATAAAACTCTTATCCAATCATCTTAATTGAAACCATTAGGTTTTTCTAGTTCTGCTGATTTCACAGTTTAATTAAAGCTTCTCCATATCAATTAAAGTCAGCAACATGTAAAAACAAATTTAGCATAGCCACTTACAAAAATAGCTCACTTGTGAAAATAATGGAGTGAAGTGAACTCAAATTGAGAAAGTAGAGATGCCTTGAGAGTTTATAGAAAAGGCTACACAATTAAGTGAGAGAAAAACATGCTAGGGAGAGAGGTGCTTCCAGAGGGTGACCAAACCAAACCGAATGCGCTGTCAAGGAAACAATAGCGACTCATGGTGAACCCTGTTGGTTTCAGAGACTAACTGCTTACAATAGACTGTCCAGCCTTTCTCTAAATCTGCGGTTCTCAACCTGTGGGTCCCGACCCCTGGGCAGTCAAAGGTTCCTTTCACAGGGGACACCTAAGACCATCGAAAACACATCTTCCCATGGACTTAGGAACTGAGACACCGCTCCTCTATGCGTCTCCAGGCGGGTCCGCCCACATGCAGATACGCCCACATCTGATTACCCTGCGCGAAGACTGTTACCCATGCTGCACCATGCTTCAAGACAACATTTCATTTATTTGTCATTAGAAATAAATATTTCACAATATAGAATTACATATTGTCTTGTGATTAATCACTATGCTTTAATCCATTTGTAACAATGAAAATACATCCTGCTTATCAGATATTTACATGACGATTCATAACAGTAGCAAACTTACAATTATGAAGTAGCAACGAAAATAATTTTATGGTTGGGGGGTCACCACAACATGAGGAACTGTATTAAAGGGTCACAGCATTAGGAAGGTTGAGAACCACTGCTCTAAGTGGTTTTGAACTGCCAATCATGGGGATCTCCATTTAACAACTACTGCACCAGTGCTCTTTGAGGGTGAGCAAAAATCAAACCACTCACTGCCTGCCGTAGAACCGTTTCTGTCTCAGTGTGACCATCTAGGGCTGGCTAGAACCTCTCCTGTGGGATTCCAAAACTAGTTCTTTACAAAAGTAGAAAGCCTCTTCTTTTTCCTGCCAGAGGATGACGGACTCACACATTATGTTTGTTTCATTTATTTTTCCATACTATTCTGTAGGCAGGAAAGAGAAGTTTCTAATCAAAGAGTGGCAAGCCTGATTTGGTTACTGGGAATTGGAAAACACACAGAATTAAACAAGGAAAGATTAAATCGAGATACTAAAATTATGGGGGGTGGGGACTAGTTGGGAGGCTTCCACAAAATTTCCCATGAAAAGTGAAGATGATCTGAATAAATTCATTGTCAGAAGCGATGAAGAGATTAGGGAAAATTGAAAAAGATGTTTCTTAGATAGAACATAAAAGATGTAGCTATTTTCAAATATGAGACCTTTCCATTGGGAGGCTGCTCCCAGGTTTCACTTATTAGACTGATGAGTCAGGAGTGGGAAATAGTGACAACATTCAATAAGGTTTAGAAGGCAATGTCTATATAAATGGGGAGGGAATGGAAATAAATTCTATAAGGAACATGACAAATTCTGTGGTAGGTTAACGATGAGGAGAGACGAGACTTAAGATTCAATAACACCTTGATATTACAGAGTTAAAGCTTTGAAAAGAGATCTATGCTGGAAGCACAGTACTGTTTTCCCAAATGTCTATACAATTCTACATCCCGTTTGCAGTCTTTGACTATTCCAGTCTCTCCATAAACTCTTCAGCATTTAATTGCCACCTTTTATTTCTGTTCCTATGTGTGATTGTTTTAATTTGGATTCATTGTTTTAATTTGGATTTCTCTTATGGTTAATGATCTCAATTTCTTCATCTTTGATGAAAGATCTATTCATAGACACTGAGGAGTTTTTGTTTGTTTGTTTTTATTAAAAAGAGAGAGAGAGTGGCAAAGCTGACAAGATAGAGAAACTGCCATGGAGGGATGTATCTGGTATTTAATGTTAAGCGCCTGGACTGAAGCCAAACAGATCATAGAAGTTGAAGCTCTGCTATTTAGCCCTGAACCCTTGCATGTGAAAGTCAGAGATTCTTTATTTGTAAAGGAATGATGATACTGCTTATGCATTAATTTGTAGTATTAGGTGATATATAACTGTACTCCTCACCATGCTGAATAAGCAGTAAGTATTCTACCCACCTAATCCATATATGTCATCATTCATCACTATTAGCATCGCACAATCTTATTTTCCATCAGATGATAGTGAAGACTAGACAGAGAATATACATAAAACAAAAAGAGCAGCTGTGTGAGCAGAAGCTGGGGAAGATAAAGTCGTAGAGAGAGGGGCAGGTCTTTGAGCGCCCTGGACTACTAGTGCACAGGTTGGCATTTGAGCTTTGCCTGCCCGTTTGGGTTAGCTGCTTCAGCAAATACTGCAGCAAGACCTTCTTTGGAGCAAATCTACTCAGGTGCCACCAGGAGTTGGAGTACTCATCGCCTAAGCACTTGGCTTCAGGTGTTGAAGGGACTGGTCAAGAAGGAGGCGGCGGCAAAAGAACTAGAATTACCAAAGGTCATGTGTCTTCAAAGCTGCAAGATACATTGCAAATGACCCCAACATTTCAAGTAGAATGAAATCAGAACCTTAGGATGGATTCAGCAAACTTTCAGTCAACAGCGCGCAGGGGTCCTCAAACTTTTTAAACAGGGGGCCAGTTCACTGTCCCTCAAACCAGTGAGAGGGCCGGACTATAGTTTAGAAAAAAACTATGAACAAATTCCTATGCACACCGCACATATCTTATCTTGAAGTAAAAGACAAAATGGGGCAAAAACACCCGGCGGGCTGAATAAATGTCCTCCGTGGGCCGCCTGTGGCCCGCGGGGCCGTAGTTTGAGGACCCCTGCTGGAGTCCAAATGCTATCAGACCCTGGATATAAAAATCCATGATTATTTACAGGCTGACACTAATTGGAGATGGCCTAGGGAAGACTCGCTAGATAATTTTAATTTTAAAAAAGAGAAGGTGCTTCCAAGTGATAACAAGAAAGATTAAGAAAAATGGGATTTTTCTTTATTTCTTCTACTTCTTTTAGAGTGGAAATAATTTATAATAAAGAAATAATTTTAGAGTAGGAATAAGAAGTAAATAAGCTAACTAAGGTAGAGATTGAAGATATTTTTATAAAGGAAAATCCATCAACAATGTCCCTCTACCATGCAAAAAAATACAGACTGGATCTGGAGTGAAGCAAACAATAATTTTTCTAAGACAGTCGTGTGTAGGGATATACTCAAAGGGAGCGTCCCACTGAGGTTTACACGCTGTAACCTGAATTTATTAAAGCTGAAGATCATTCCTATTCATTTCAGTGTCATTCACTATTTAACACAGGACACAGATGGATAGAGACTGATATTTAATACATATCGTTTGCAATGAATTGCACTTGTTTCAAACAGACACCTTACACACTCTCAGAAACTAAGCGAAAGAAAAATAAATACCACATTAAATCATGGATAAACTCTAGGGACTAAGTGGAGAAAATTATGTAACAGAAGAAGCATCTGAGAGGTGAAGAGATTCATGCCTTCTGTGTCCTCCTTTGCTGCTTTAGTTTTCCTCCCAGGTTGTGTGAGTGAAATACCTGGACTACAGAACTACTAGCACTGTTTACATCCCTGCAATCCAGCCCTTTCATTCTAACCAACTCACTAGCAAGCTAAAGAAAATTATAGAATATTTTCAGTAGTATATTTGGTAGAGCAAGAGCTCTAACAGATAACACAACCTTGTTTCCTGGAAGTAAGGAAGACTTCAAGCACTTATAAAGATCAAAACATATAGCTTTCAGTTTTGGATTTACACCTCAACATAAAGAAAACAAAAAGTCTCACTAATAGACCAATAACAATCATTATGATAAATGAAGGAAAGATTGAGGTTGCCAAGGAATTCATTTTACTTGGACCCACAATCGACACCCATGTGAGTAGCAGTAAAGAAATCAAATAGCCTGTTATCCAGGGCAAATCAATGTCAAAACCGTAAGAATTACATTGTGCATTACTGTGTTCGTCTGGGTACTTTAGAGAAACAAATCCACAGCAACTCATGTATAAGAGAGAGTTTTATATAAAGGTTAAGTGCACATCAAGAAAACATCCCAACCCAGTGCTGCCCAAGCCCACAAGTTCAACATTAACCCATAGATCCCATACCAATCCACAAAGTCCTCCTCCATCTCACAAAACACTCACTATGACGCCAACTGCAGGAGGAAAGCCGAATCAGTGAGCTTGTAAGTATCTCAGCGCTGGCAGGGGTGTCCACATGGCTGCTCCAGCACCCAGGGCTGCATCAGGGTAGGTCCATGTGGCTTCTTGTCAAGGATGTCTTGCAGGAAGTGAGCCTTGCAAGCTAAAGCAGGGAAGTGGCTAAGGCAACTGCACCCTGGTCCTACCATCACAAAGCAAGAGACCCGAGAACTAGAAAGGCGAGGCTCACCAAGCCATTTATCTCTCCACCCTTCAATTAACACCACATGTGTTTATCAGCCAGGTTGGCACAATAAACTTTAACTATATCAGTTACGTAAGCCATGGTATTCTCAATTATTTCACATGCATGTAAAAGCTACACAATAAGGAAGCCTGGAGAAGAATCGATGGCTTTGAATTATGTTGCTGGTTAAAAATACAGACTATACCATGATTAACCAGCAAGAACCAGCAAATCTGTCTTGAGGAATTGCCAGAATTCTCCTTAGAATAGAGCGGATGTGTGTCGCGCCCCCTTTGGGGGTCAAGTGACCCTTTCACAGGAGTCGCCCGATTCATAACAGTAGCAAAATTACAGTTATGAAGTAGCAAGGAAAATAATTGTATGGTTTGGGGGGGGGCGGTCACCACAACATGAGGAACCGTCTTCAAGGGTCGCAGCATTAGGAAAGTTGAGAACCACTGGGCTAGAACTTGGTGAGACTTCATCTGATATAATCTGAATATGATATCAGGAGAGCCCAGTCACTGAGGAAGGACATCGTGCTTGGTGAAGTGGCGACTGAGCAAAAACAGAAACCACACAGTGGCTTCAACAGTGAGCTCAATCCTAGCAGGATTGTGAGGACGGTGCAGGGCCAGATAGCATTTCTATTGAACATGGGCAAAGGTTAAGTAACAAAAGTTTTAAATGACGCTAAATAACAACCACCCAGCTCTATTACCAATATGGGAACACGAAAACCCCTTGCCATCCTATCTCTTGCCCAAGCAATCAGTTCCTGAAAGTACCTTAATAGTAGTTTCTCCAACATGAAATTATCTTGTAATGCTCATAGTCCACTGGTATCAGCAAGAACGAATGAGCTAAGTGTTAACAGAATTAAATCGAGAGATGTGAATAACAGATTGGTAACATGATATTGTTCAAAACAAAAGCAATTGTTTAGTTTGGCTAATGTTAATATTATTCTCATGAACTAGCAAAATGAGTATTTTCTTTGCATTCCCTTGACTTTACTGCATTTAATTTGCTACATGGAAAAACAACTGCCACCTCTCGCATCAGTAAAAGGAGCATGGCGAAATTACTGTGAAGTAATTTCCTGATTGGGAAAAAAATCATCGGTTATGCCCTCTGCCTGGTCCGTAAATAACCTTGTCTTTATGTAATCTACAAGAGCTAGTAAATTCCAAGGATATTCTCAAGTACCTGGCCCATCATCTGTGAACAAGGGTCCTTCACAGGATGCCAAATTCCTTCAATTTAGACAATCTAATGGCTATAGAATGGGAGGAGGGGTCAAAGCCATATTATCATCAGAAAGTGAATCATTTCGCTAAGGGAATTAAACATGAAATGGGAGGACTGAACTGTTGCTTTCTTAATTCCAACACCAGGAGTAATCAGTGTTCTCACAGTCACTGTAACAAGACCCTCCTTGTACACATTCTGACCCCCAAGGAGTCAGCCAAGGAGCAGATGCTGCATAATCTGAAATTCTCTAGATCTGCATACATTTGTGTCAGGAGAGTAATCCCATTGGATCAGGCTTCCCTTTGATCGGGCAGTCTGCAGGTGCAGGTGGTTAAGGAACTGCCACATTGGCCACTTTGTATCAGCCCCAACAGGATGTCCTCCTGGGGTTTTACATCTCCTTCACTGTATCCCTTTAGCAGTCTTTTCCCTCCAAGACCTCCATCATGCCTCACCAGCTGTCATATCCAGAGGCACAATGCTTATTTGTAAGTTTTTTTCCTCCTATTAAATGTGCTTTTTTAGCAGAGTTATCCCATAGAGGCGATGCATTGTGTATATATATATATATATATATATATTCATGCTCTTTAAAATCTCTTTTGGCTTTATGCCATCCTCAGAATGTTAATAGACTAAGAAAATGTTCTATAGGCCTGCATTTAAAATGAACATGTTTAAAGACATTGGGAGTCTACATTGGATTGATTGATTCTTTTTTTCCTTAGGGTATTTGTCTAATTAAAATTTGTGTTTGGAAAGGAATGAGAACATTTACCTTGGATTGGGAAGGAAACCAAATCCTAAATATGGAAATTTTACAACTAGCCTAATACCATTTATTTTATATATACATCATAATATGCGTGACTTAAAATCAGAAAAGTTGTGTGACAAGGTTGTGTCTTTCCTCATATTATTAAATCTGTATTCTGAGCACATAATCTAAAAAGCTAGACTATATGAAGCATGCTACATGAGGATTGGAGAAAGTCTTATGAACAACCTGAAATAAGCAGATGAGACAATCTTGCTTTCTGAAAGTGATGATGCCTTCAAGCATTTGTGTTGAAGATTAAAGATTGCAGCCCTCAGTATGAATTAAAACTCAATGTAAATAAAACAAATCATCACAGCTAGACCAATAGACAATATCATGACAAACAAAGAAAACAGCGAAGTTGTCAGGATTTCGTTTTACTTGAACACACAATTAGCACTCTTAGAAGTAGTTTTTAAGAAACCAAATCATAGAACTGTGCAAATCTGCTGAACAAGGTCTATGATACAGTTAAAGTTTATTGTGCCAACCTGGCCAATAAACACATGTGGGGTTGATTGAAGGGCGGAGAGATAAATGGCTCGATGAGCCTCGCCTTTCTAGTTCTTGGGTCTCTTGCTTTGTGATGGTCGGACCAGGGTGCAGCTATCTTAGCCAGTTCCCTGCTTCAGCTGGCAAGTCTCACTTCCTGCAAGACATCCTTGAGGAGAAGCCTCATGGACCTCCCCTGGGTGCTGGAGCAGCTGTGCTGAGACCCTGCCAGCGCTAAGATGCTTACACATTCACTGACTCAGCTTTCTTCCTGCAGTCGGTGTCATAGTGTGTGTTTTGTGAGATGGAGGAGGACTTTGTGGATTGGTGTTGGACATTTGGGTTAATGGGTTAATGTTGGACTTGTGGGCTTGGGCAGCACTGGGTTGGGATATTTTCTTGATGTTTACTTAACCTTTATCTAAAACTCTCTCTTATACATGAGTTTCTGTGGATTTGTTTCTCTAAAGCACCCAGACTAATACAATCTATTTAAGGTGTTAAACAGCAAAGATGTAATTTTAAGGACAAAGGTACATCTGACCACATCGTGGTATTTTCAACCCCCTCATATGTATGTGAAAGCCAGACAACGAAAAAAGAAAACTAAATAAGTAAATCAATAAAATAAGATCAATAGATATGAATTATGATACTGGTGAAGAATATTAGCATCCCCTGGATACCAGACGAATAAACAAATCTGACACTTAAAGAAGTACAGCCAGAATGCTCCTTAGAATCAAGAAGCACCAGGTATGAGACTTTGCATGACATACTTTGGGAATATTCTCCGGAGAGACCAGTCCCTGGAAAAGGACATCATATTTGCTTCAATAGATGGTCAGGGGAAAAGAGGAAGCCCCTCAATGAGAGGAGTCAACAAGTAACTGCAACAATGGGTGGGTGGTGTAGGACCAGAAGTGTGTTTTGTTCTCTTTCACATTGGGTCATTAGGCACCCGAACCAATACTGACTAGCAACAACAATAGCAAAGTATATTAAATTCTAAAATGGGGTGGACTGCTACTGAAAGCAAACAAACTTTGGATATATGTCTAAGAAATGCACCAAAATTCACCCTACATGCTGCTCATATGTTTCATTACGATTCCTATTTGTTTCTTTGCTACTTTACCATTATCATCTTGATCCGGCTGAGCTAATGTTTCCAAAGGCACATAATCACCCGCACTACTAGGACTGTATGTCTAATAGCACTCAGTGACAACCCTCTAATGAAACGCAAATGGATTGGTTCTAGGACTGTACACTTTAAAACTCATTTATGCTTGAATTCATTTTTTCCCAACATTTTACTAAAAGGTTTCCCTTTTTAACACTATTCAAGAAAATGTTCTCTGAAAACTCTGATAATGCAAATATTCTGCATCGGCACTATCTAAGAAGCAACAGCTTAATATGTGACTTGAATTTTAGCCTTAAAATAAATCAAAGAAACTAAAATGAGAAATGTACTTACTTAGTTTACCTAACCATATTTTAAATACTCAATAGCCACATGTAGCTAGTGGAAAATTACTGAAAAGTAAGGGCTTAGAGAGATATACCAAGCAAAGTGTTCACTATGTTTTTCCTGGATGGTATTCACATTTTAGCCATTAAAATGGAAACATAAATATTGCTCACGCTACAAAGCATGCAAATGAATCCTACCGAAACACATGAGGAAAATGACCACTTCCTGTGGGATAACTAGCAACACACAAAATGGTAGTGACCGTTAAGTTCTTGACTTAACTGTCTCGAGAGTTGAATCCTGAAATATGAATATGGTCTCTCTGGATGGACATGGGAGAAGAAAACTAAGCAAAGGCAAAGACATAACATTAGAAACAAAGTGATGTGTTGAGGGGTTGGCAAAGTGCCTAGTATATGATTCAGCAGGTGATACCGAGGGCAGAAGGGGAAGAGGTTAGCAAGGTAGGCCAGAATCTTGGAATAAAGGATATTGTGCTGATGAATTGCAACTTGAAATCACATAGAGGGGATAAAAAAGAATGAATAAAAATACGACATAAATTTGTGGATTTATCAAAATAATCCAATAAATTGATTTGACTTGTGAAAAAAGAAATGAAAGAAAATTTCAAGTGAGTAGCCTGGCGTATAGTTTGGACTGCGGGTGGATTTTCTGTTTTTATTTATTTTCTGTTTCAGCTAAGCTTGTCCACAAGAGTATGTTTGCGTGATAAGTTAACCAGGCCATTCTTAAACTGACTCTACGTGGTCTTTAAATAAGGAAAGACGTTCCTGCTGTGATGTTCGCTGAGTGGCTCTCATCCATAATGACCTGATGTACAAAGGAACAAAACCCTCCCGGCCCGGTGCCACACTCACAGCACTTCCTGTGTGTGAGCCCATTGTTGGAGCCACGGTGCCCGTCCATCTTGCTGCCCGTCTTCCTCCGTTTCCCTGCCCCACTTATTTTATCAAGCATGGTGTCCATCTGGAACTGGTCTCTTTAGATAACACGGCCAATCAAATTCGTTGGGTGTTTTGTTTCTTATTGTGAATGTTAAACAAGGCCCTACGGAATACATTGTGATTGGATATAAGGAAGTGAAGTGGTTTCACAATCCTACTTCCACAGTCCAGGGTAAACGTTAATATATATGTACAGGGCACTGCAGTGCTTTTCATTCTAAGCTTCTGTGGCTGGATTAATATTTAGCGTGCTCATTCAAGAGCTCCTCATTGATCAGAGGCTGGTGGCTGTTCTGTGGAAATGTTCTGCCTCTGGATCCTCATTCACCTGCCAAATGGTCAGTCGTCTTTCCTCACTCGGAGAATGAGATGTGATTCTTCCTTCCAACTTTAAGGTTCATTTAAAGAGGTCAAAATTGCTAGGATTCTACAAACACGGAAAATGTATCATTGGGATATTCATTAATATTCTCTATTAAGAACTAAAACTGAAGTAAATGAAGCTAGACATAGTTAAGGACTCATTACAGATGAACAATTCACATGCCATTTGAAGAGATTATATAGTTTGTCATAAAAATCATTGGTTTTTAATTCTGGGTGAATATAAATCCATTTTAGCTGAAGTCTTAGTTAATGCTTTTCACTCTGGTTCATTACCACTGTGATGATTCAGTGAAATGACCGTCCACAAACCACTTGGAAGACAAGAAGCAGATAAGTTGTGCCTCAAATGGAGACAGATGGAATGCCTTAGACACGAAAAGGCAGTGTCTAACTGGGAAACTGAGGGAGTGGATGAGCATGTGATACAGCTAAATCCTCCATGCTGCTAACTACGGGTCTGGAGAGCTGACTCTGGTGGGGGAAGACTCTCGCAGTTCTGAGATATAAATCTATCTTAATATACATTCTCACACTGAGCACAGTCCCTCCAATAACTCCCCAATAAAAGAACTGTCATAGAGAAGCTACCATATAAGTTTAATCATTTCTGTGTCTGGTTCCTTCACAGCGTCTAATGTGTTATCTGTAGATAAAACCGATCAGGATCGATAGCCAACCCACCCCTAAATGTAGCAAACTCTGTTTTGACATCTGTTGCTGATACTGATCAGAGATTATTCCCCCATGGGAGGGTTCAGGGGGTTTAGAGGTAAACTAGCACTAGGTCACGATGTTGACTCATCTTATTGCTTATTTATTATGTTCTATGCTTATGACATTATCTATTGATTATGTCTGATTTAGCTGTATGATGTTCATGTCCTATGAAAGATCCCATTACATATACTCACTGGCAAGTACATTCTCTCTCTCAGTGCCGACATGGGACTAGGAGCCCCTGGGCCCCGCCGTCTGTCTGTCTATCTTTATTATTTTCCAAAGTCACTCCGGAGGACCCACTTGAGTTTTGGGGACCCCCTCACCTTGACATCTACCCACTTATGAATAACAGGCATGAGAATCATGGCATATCTACACACAGAGAATAGTTGGTCTCAAATACAATAGAACCCCGGTCTCAACGCTAATCTGTTCTAGAAGGAGCATCGAGCTGCGATATAGTCGAATTCCAAATCAATTTTTTCAATAAGAAATCGTTGAAAACAGATTAATCCATTCTCAACCACCAAGTTTTTACCCTAACCTTGCCTTTTTACACAAAACATTACACAGAAATTCCAAAGTATATAAGTTCAGAATTTAAAATATATAATTTAAATAAGAAACACACATTAAAAAACATTTTTAAGAACTACAGTATGGCCCATCCCTTGAGATTGATGAGGATCTGGATTGTGGACACGGATGTGGAGAGGAGGTGTGGAGAGAATCATTGTTTGGAAGGGGGATCCCCTTCCATAAAATCAACTGGTAGCTGCTCTTCAGGAGTTTTTTCCCTTCTTTGCCTTTTTCACTAGGACCTGACTGGCTTTCTCTAAAAAAAAAAAATTTGTCTAATGTGGTCTGCTGTTGGCATTTCCTGAACTGTTTTCTGAAAGAGTTTAGTACATTTTCAACAATATCGATAACATGGTTAACCAGTTCCTTATCCTGATGATTCTTGTAAAAAAAACCTTTCTTAGGACCCATGTTTTTTTAATCTAAAAACAGTACCAAAAGCCTTAAAAACTAAATAAATTATAGCAAAACGCTTGGAACACAGCCGCAAAAGATTTACACAATGCACACTAACAACGCCAATTAACGTTGAGTGACTGAAACATGAACTACTTTTGTTCACAAAATTCACATGTATAGGTCAGTTTCTGATATTTTGTTGGAGTTCTGATGAAACCTTTTCTCAAACTTTTGCATCGAAATCCAATTATGTCGAGTACCGATGCTGTTGAGTACCAGGGTTCTACTGTAGCTCATGAGATCCAAATGAAACATGCTCAACATTTAGATGAAAATATTTGTTTTTCAAAAGGAGGTATATCTTTCATATCCTTTTTATATATATTTTTGAAAACCATAACCCTATATCATGTATGTGTAGGGGGAGTATATATGTAAGTTTTAATGAAACACATAATACAATTTTCACTTATTAAAAACCACCATTTACAGCATCAAATATAAAGGAAAAAATACATATCATAGATAGCATATATAGAGGGGGAATGTTTGAAATCATATGCTGAAAAATAATTGGAATGCACAATAGGTGAAGAATTTTTATAAACCACTAAAACAAACCAAAAGCTCTGTAGGTAGCAGCCCAGCACATAACTCACTATGTCAAAATATATATGCGAGTCACAAGAGTAGAAACATGGATGGTAAATAAAGAACGGAAAAGTTATCCACTCATGACCAGAAAAAGGCAAGTTAAAACCAACCAATAAAATTAATATGTAACAAATAATGTTAAGTGCTGATGAAGATAGACGGTAAAGGAAACTCTCACAAATGAGTTTTAAATTGTAACTACTGAAGCACCGTGTGGGATAACAAGGATTTTGAGGCCAGACATTTTATAATTCAGGAAAAATGATTTTGTATCATCTCATTTTGCTCTCAGACTTATACCTAAAAATGTCATTACGCATGTGCCAGCAAAGCACATGCAAAAAATGACATACTTTGTTATTGCGAGAACTGGTGACAAAAAATGACATACTTTGTTATTGCGAGAACTGGGGAATGCTTACTAACATTCCCAAGTGAAAAAAATCGGCTGTCGTATATTTACAAGTGGAATTTTATACAGCAATGAAAATGGATGCAATAGACCTGTCTGTATCAATAAATCACAAAAAGCACATAGTATGTTATAATTTGTGTAAATATTTAATCAATCAACAGAACATGTGACTTACAAGTATGTGCATAGACAGTGGAAAGAAGAAGAAATACAGGGGAAAGACAATGGCAAATTTACACTCTCCCTGGAGGGAGACTCGGTCTGGAAGGGTACACAGAGGGTTTTGATTTTATTTTAATCTGTAATTATTCAAACTGTGTGGTCATTCAAAGGCATTGCTGGTTTTGTTGTTGTTGTTTACCCTCTGCCTTTGTGCAAAGCTCTTTCAGAATAACAAAGCACCAACATCATTCAAACACCAGTCCCAGGCATGGCAGCCCCTAAAATCTAAAGGTCATTTTCCTACGTGACAACAGACACTCGGCTGTTTACAAAGTTTCTCTTCTTAGACAAGGCTCTATTACTTCAACAAGAATGAGTGATTCACTTCATTTAACTGACTGTCCTGTGGGATCATATTTTTCTTTGAAGCACATTGGTCTAGAAAGATATTCTTACAGGTTTCAATAACACTTAAGAGGCCATCTTAATGACTTCACTCTCAAACACCAGAGCAAACTTCATTTTCACCTGATAAAATCAGGAGTAAACATGGTCATAGATTTCATGTGCCTGGGAACCCCTAGAATTCTGTTAAAATGTACATTCCAGGGCCCCACCCTAAGAAATCAAATATGGTAAATCTTGTGTGGAGTCCAGGAAGTATATTTTCATAGATTATGAGGTTTTGTGGGTCAAAAGGCAAAGTTTGAGAAATACAGCTTTAAGAACCGTCAGCCTTTGAAGGAGTTTAATAGTGCAAAGGATTTGGGAGCCATTAAGAGAGAAACAAAAAAGAAAAAGTTCCTTAAATTCATTTGTTTAACATGAAGGAATTCACAGAGGAGATTACTCATGTTTGAGCCATGTATGATCACCAAAGGAAGTAGAAAGTGAAGAGCATTCTGGATAGAGAGCGAGTAACATCAAAATCAGAGAGGGATAAAACACCATGCAGAAGAGAAAATGCAAGTAAATTAATTCAGTGGTTGGTCAAAAGAGAGACTCGGGTATCTTAAATAGGGTATCTTAAATAGCATTTTAAGGAGCTTAGATGTCCTGATTTAATTAACAATATTTAAAGGGAGTGATTAGATTACATATGCTCTCTAAAGTTCAGTGCGGCAGAAGAAGTATCCATGAAACGAGGTGTGGCAAAATGGAAGTGGAAGTAGGACCTGAGAGCAGCTCTGTGGAAAGTGTAAACTGGGCGTCTTAAAAAGAGAATCCTCTGGGTATTCTCAGTGTTTGAACGTAGACAATGGCACTGCAGGGCAGACATGAAATTCTCTGATAGTGATGTGGAAAACCAAGTAGAAGAGTACACGTGAAAACAAAGATAATGCAAATGATTTTCATGGACTTGCATCACAATATCTCCCTTTATGATGTTTGAGATGCATCATCTTTGGAAACACAAGGGGCTTCAATAGTTCATGGAAAATGGAGTTAAAATATAACAGAGTTCCCCACGAATTATCTGAAACCCTCTCTTATGAGTGTGACAAACAGCAGATATTTGTGCACTGAAGATGTACAATTTGGATTCATCAGTAAACTAGGAAATGTACTGTTCCATCCTGGATGTCTGTCAAATATGAGAAGAGAGTAAGACCTGCCTATGTAAATACCAGGAGTAAACATTGTCGTTGTTATGTGTCTTCAAGTAGATTCCCACTCAAAGTGACACTATGAGTCACTAAATTCTGGCCAGTCCTGTGCCATCCCCGCCATTGGCATCTGGGAGCCCATCTATCTCTTTGAAGGTCTTCCTCCTTTCCTCTGACTATCTACTTGTAAAGCATAGTATGGTTTTCAACGGGCTGGTTGCTCTTCATAAAATGTCCAAAGTATGCGAGAAGTCTGGTCTTCATCACTTATAAGGAACATTTTGACTGTATTTCTTCTCAATCATGTTAGTTTGTTCAGTATTCTCAAACAGCACCATAATTTAGATTCACAAATTCTTCTTCATTGGTCTTCCTTATTCATGTTCCAACTTCCCTATGCATGAGTCAACATAAAATGTCCTAGCACGGGTCAACTGCACGTCAGTCCTCAGAGTGATGTCTTGGCTCTTCAACAAAGTTAAGGTATTGTTTATAACAGATTTCCTCAAAGCATATGTCCTTTTATTTCTTATCTTCTGTGTCCATTGGTGTTGAAATGAGCAATAAAAATATTAATGGATCGATACTTTCATAAAAATGTATAGCATAATCACTCAAGAAAAGTTAGCTCACTCCCTTTACTCCCCAAATAAAAGTCAAATTAAATGGAAGAAGTTATGTTACTCAGAATTTCAGAGGTGACTAATACATTTTGAGAGCTGGAGGAGTCAGCGGGATTTCATAGAAAATGAAGGGCACAATACTTTTTATACAAATAAATAGGGTTTGACCAAATGAGAGGGAGAATCTCTCACATCTGAGCAGCAATGTGCCCAAAGGTAGGAAGATGGAGATGGACAGTTTCTGCCAGGATTGACATCGTGGCTTCTTGCCGAACTTCCTGGCTGTAGGTTTGCAAACTCAAAAGCAGATGGCACAGATCCGCAGTTTGTACTTCTATACTTTGCCCTTCAGAAATAATGAGGGTTGGGGGTTAGGGATGAAGCTGTTCATTGGCCATGTGAAAATATTTATTGCAGGGATAGTGCCTAATACTATAACTCTAAATTTCTCTGTCTTGCATTTAATATTTTTATTGGCATATAATTCATGTGCCATACCATTCAATAGTTTAAATGAATTTTTAAAAGTTGCACAATCATCACTACCCTCAATTTCAGAAGATTGTCTTCATGTGTATCTATTATTAAGCCTCCATTGTCTCCCAAACTCCTTTGCTATGACTCTAAGTATTGTAGTTACGCAATTTCATGTCAAATGAAGGAGTCTAGCCTGTCAATCAGATCACAGTCTCATGAGCCCTCCTTGTGGGCGTGGCATTCTCATGAAGATTCTGAGAACTCTCTCTCTCTGCTTTGTCTTCCTGTTGACAAGCCACATGGAGCCACACTGATGGCAGACAAAGCTCCTGAAGATACATCCACTGCCATTGGATCCACAGGACTTTCCACCCAGCAGCCTGTGATCAATTGTCCTGCATTTGGTGTCATTGCATGTGCCTTGTGAGTCTGAAGAGGAATTCATGGGCTAATATTGGGTATATGGGCTAATATCAAACTTATGGACTTGATCTTAACTAGTCTGGGATGTTCTACTGATGCATAATGACTTCTTGATATAAGTTCTCTCTTACACATATGCATGTCAGTGAATTTATTCCTCTAGTCAACCTAACACATTATGGTACCTTGGGAATGGGGTCCTAGAGAAACAAATCATGAAGATGGAACGTGATGTTTGCCTCATGGTAGTTTTTCTTCTTTGTCTAGCCAGGGGTCAGCTATATGACCATGTCGTTTACTGGGTTGTTTTCTGGAAAGAATATTGGAAGTTAAAGTTGTGATTAATTTCTTTGGTTGTTGCCTTTGGCTATATCTGTTTGAAATGGCAAAAATGACTGTGATTAAAATACATTTTATACTCAGGGGGTTCAATTGCCCCTTGAACTTTTTCTCAAAGACCATGCTGCGTTATGAAAATGGCTGACAGAAGGTCAAAATGGCTGACAGAAGCCACTAGCCTTAGCTGGATTCCATCAGTTGTCTAAGGCCATATTTCATATTTCATTTAATAATATGGAAAAGTTTATATAAGGATTTAGATAGCATAGATAAGGATTGAACTTGACTGTTTAAAAAATTGAGTTTAGGATCTGGCTCTATTAGGTTGCTCAGAATTTGTGACAGGGCCCAGGGGCACCCTGGTGAGGCTAAATCAGGTGGTCTACATTGCGTTGACCAGAACCCAATGAGATGAAGATAGATGAGCCTGTGAACTGATGCATATTGCCGCAGACTTTATGGACGGCCTGTCCTGATTTGACTTTGCTAATGGATGTGGACTCACAAGGTTCCAACTGGAATGAAGATTCTTCACATCAAAGATTATGATTATCTCAGCGCACTAGGTTGATGTAAGTGGACAGTATAGAAATTGGATACCCGAAATTGGGTGGATGAGAGCATGAAGTGCTTAGCTTCCAAACTTTTATAGGTGGGGGAATATGTTGATATGATTATGGTATATGTGTTCACATAATTGTAATTGTTAGGCATGGAATATTGTTGTTTTGTTCACTTATAGAATATTATGTTTAAATGAGGCTGGCACATTTTGAATTGTATGCATTTTAGTTTTATCATGTTAGCTACAGATATAATTTTTTGCTTTGCTGAAACATTATGTATGGCTAAAGAGTTGTGTAAAGGTATCAAGTTGACAAGGGGTGGTCTGTGGTAGTTACACAATTTCATGTCAACTTGATAAGAGATTGAAGGAGAGGAGTCTAGCCTATCAATCAAGTTACAGCCTGATGATCCCTCCTTGTGGTTGTGACCTTCTCATGAGGATTCTGGGAACTCTTTCTCTGCTTTGCCTTCCTGTTGACAAGCCACATAGAACCATGCTGATGGCAAAGTCCTGGAGATGCTTCCACTGCCTTTGGACCCACAGGACTTTCCACCCACTGGCTTGTGATCAATCATCCTGCATTTGGCATCATTGCATGTGCTGCATGAGTCTGAAGAGGAATTCACAGGCTAATGTCGGACATATGGGCTAATAACAAACTTAGTGACTTGATCTGGATTAATCCGGAATGTTTTATTGATGCATAACTACTTCTTGATATAAAGTTCTCTCTTACACATATGAGTGTCAGTGAGTTTGTTTCTCTAGTCCACCTGGTCTAACACATTAAGGAACTATTACTCTGGTTATTATCTCTATTGATTTACTATCCTGGATTTCATATAAAGGAAACCATACAAAGAACCCCAACAATGATAACAAAATGAAGCACAGAAAAACCTCCATGCAACAGAAAGCAGGAAGTAATATAAAATAGAACAAATTAAAAATGAGTCAAGATAAAAAAAGATGTGATAATATGTTAAATTTAATCTATTAAAATGTTTATTATATAGCCTTTTATAAGTCCGTTATTTTTCTAGGGACTACATTTTTATACAATTAGGAGATGACGCTGGGACATTAAAGTACTAATAAACTTTACATACAAACACGAATGCATCAACAATATTGTTCAGGTCAATAGTAGGTTTAGAGAGCTAAATGATTATGTGACCAGCTCACAAGTCCAGCCTAGTGTGTCCTATTATGTTAGTTGATTCATTTTTGTATCTGAACTTGAAGTTCTGAAAAGGAGAGAGAAATCCATTTGAGTTTTCTCGGCATAAGGAGCAGTCCATTGTCTAGTGAATTAGATAGAACCTCACCTCAAGTTACACTTCAAATGGTGCACTGCACCTGCTCATTCATCAAACTGCCAAGGGCTTGTTTGCTGTTTGGCTTTTTCCCTTTTAAAAAAACTCACGTCTTTGCAGTGTCTCGAGTTAGGAAGATTCACAACGACAGTAACTTACATTAGCTCTTTCTTAAGTAAAATACATCTTCTAATGCACCGCATGTAAATGAGGCCAAAGGCTGAACTTTCAGGGGCTAAGTACAATACTAGTTGCCAAATAACGCTCACAAGAATGTAGCTTCCCTTTCAACCGTGATCAATGTTATTTTGCACTTGAATTGATTCCCCAATGCTATAAAATAAAAGACAATTATACAGAGCACATATAATTCTCTTTAGGGACATATTGGGATATTTACTATTTAATTTGTGCCGTAGAGGATACGGGGACGTCTGCTTTAAATCTCTGGGACTCCCTTGGCAGCTGTTGCATCTCTGCCCGGCTCCCAGGCTCAGCGCAGTGCTGTATCACTGGAAATCACAAACCTTCTCAGGACACAGCCTCGACGCTGGCAACAGTGGTTCAAGGACATGGTAAAGGAAGGGAAGTAAGCGGGAAAATACAGCAGACATGTGATGAACAGCTGTTCTTTGGAGCAAGCCTCTGTCGGGGCTCTGCAGCTGTGTCATTGTGCTTCAATTCCGCGATTGCACAGGGCTGAATTAGCAGACACGTGCAGCAGGAAGATGTGTGGAGAAAGGTTAACGGAAGTACAAAATCGATGGCAACAGTCTAAGGTGAATATGCTCTTGGCTCCATCCTCACATCTACCACCTGCCTCCTCCCCCTAAAGAAAGGGAAAGAAACAAATAATGTCCCCTTGCTGGTGGGAATTCTGACCTGAGTTTCTTTGCTCTGTGTGTAGGGGGTGGGGGTGCGGGTGGGGTTGTTTTTGTTTTTGTTTAGGGTCAGCAGGCATGTAGGGACACGCAGCAACCCAGCCTCTCGCACATACATCTGTAATATAATCAGTGGTCAGCATTCCTTTCAGAATGCTTTTCAAAAGCACTCAGGCTACTTGTGCCTCCTGAAAGGACATAGATCTTGGGGTAGCAAACTGAGTCTTCCCGAATAATCGACCTCGGGGGCATCTAAGTGTGGACCGGAAAGCACACTTACTAGGTGTCCAGTGAGCCAATAAGTGGGTGGGCTCTCAAAATCTCACAGCTTCATGTGACATCCTAGCTCCCAAAAGAACGCACAAAGGGGGTGAAGAGCAAGTGGGAAAAGAAGGTAATGACATTGTCTTTCTACACGTGCTCAAAGGGGAATATCTCCTCTAAAAAGTACCCCGAGAGTAGCTGACGTCCCTGTGTAGACTTTTCCAGAGCCCTTCATTTATAGGCCCCCTTCGTCCAAAACGGTAACTGGGTCCGCAATCAAATTCCAAATGAAACCATCTCCCCCCTCCACTTGGGAACATGCAAACTCTCTCCGAACAGCCCTTTGTAACACACAGCCTGATAACATCATTTCAAGAGGAATAGAGGAGGTGACAAGAGAGCGGTTTGCAAGGTCAGGGCACTCCCTGGTGGGGGCGTTAAAGGGTGGGAGGTGCTGAGGTCAGGGTTAAATGACACTGCAAAAGCAGCCTTCTGTTCACTGCCTTCCTTCTGTTTAGAAAGAGTCTCCTGTGAACTGCGACCGCTGGAAGCCGGCCTTTCATGGCAGCTGAGAGGCTGGGGACCGCGTTTGACAACCCTCCAGAAAGCAGCACATTGAAAGCGCTAAGACCCCAATTGCCCCAGATCGCTGACTTCCTTTCTCCTCCTGCAGTCTCCCTTGCTTTTCCAGTCTTTCCCCCTGGGTCCTCTTTATGTTTCGGGGGGCAGGTCCTCTTGGAAGCTTGGGGCGCCGCCCGGGGATGGGGCGCTAGCGGTAGCAGCGTTTGCCTGGAGCAGGAGGAGGAAGTCTAAACCTCTCACCTCCTCCCGCCCGCCTACCTGTCACCCTGTGGCCCCCTAACCACGACCCTGACCTTCAGCGCCAGGGCTGACCCGCCTCCCTGGGCCCGGGGCTGCGGGGCTGCAGCGGCTCCGCAGCGCGGCGGTCTGCGCCGGGCGACAACGGCTGCTCCTGCACCCCGCTCCGCAGGACTTGGCCTGCCGGAGCCCCCTTTGTATCCGCAGCGCTGCCCGGTTGAGCCCCGCGCCCCACTGCCCCCCGAGCGGCCTCTGAGCCCCGCGAAGGACGCTGGAAGGCTCCGAGGAGGAGCGGCCGGAAAGAGCGCGTCAATCAGAAGGCACAGGCGCCCGCACCGCCCTGCCATACGTTTTCGTGCCAAACGCCTCCAACCGGAGCGCTCCGTGACACGTCCCACGCGTGCGGTTTGTGTGTGTGAAAGATGGGACACGCCGCGCTCATTCATTCATCTTTCTCCCCTCACCCTTCCTCCCGCAGACAAAGTCCCTCCGGGTTTGGCTGCAAACCCACACCGTCTCCTACCTTGGGCGGTGAGGTTTCTAGGTACAAAGCTGCGGGTTAGAACGCGGGTCCTTCCACACCTTATGGTTACGGGGCCAGCCCCAAGAGTTCAACGACAGCCAGCCAGCCGGGATTCCTGGGAAGCCCCCCTCTACCGCCTTCCTGGGAGGATGCTCTCAAAGTTTGCGCGCTTCCCCGGCCGCAGCCCGCTGGTCCCCGGCCCCAGATCGCACGGAACCGCAGCGTCGTCCCGGATGGCTGCAGTCTGGCTGCAAATTGGCCAGCCTCAACCCAGCCGGCGGCTGGGCGCATCCCGGGAAAAGCAGTCTCCCCGGGAAGCTGCAAGGCGGCACGAGACCCCCTTACCCCAGGGTTAACCGATCGCGCACACCAGACCCCAATCTGAAACTTCTTTGTTAGGGCAGGTACAGCCCACGCGGCGCCGACGCTCTGGACCACTTGCAAGGGAATAAACAAACGTCGCATCCCTGCGGGGAAACTTGTTGAATCGGGTCCTCTCGGAAGCCTGCCCTTTCCGCTGTAGCCTCAAGGTCTGGAATTCTATTCCCACCCCCCAGCGCCCCGGTGCACCAGTCACAACTGCGGGAGACACTGCAGCGTCTTCCCCACACCCATTCTGCAATGCAACACCCACCCAAAGGGCGGCCGAATGGGTCCCTTTTGACGGTCCCAAACCCGGCAGTCACTTCGCTGACAACCGTCTGCGAGACTTACCTGGCGAGCAGACTGTCCTCGGAAATCGGGCGGCTCAGGGTGCAGGCGCAGCCCTCCAACTTTGCCGTGCCCACAAATGTCCCCGCGGGGAAGCCCCGCCAAAGCTTCCGTGACTTTTAACCGCGAGAGGGGGCTCCAGGGGAGAGAGGGGAGGCGGATTTCTTTCCAGGATCAGCACCCTGGAAACACCCAATCCTTCTTCAGCGGAGAATTCTCTCCAACCCGTTATCTGTATTACTATTAATGCGCAGAGCAGACGGCATTGCATACAAATAGATCCAAGTGCGCGCTTCGATTGGTGGCTGCGGAGGCCCCTGGGTCCTACTGCTCCGGCTCCAAGCCACGCAGTCACACTACGCGCGCAGCTTTGGAGCCGCGCGGGGGGAAATGGATTTAATTGATTCGTTACCTCTAGTATTGTAAGGCCTGCTGAGCTGTTTAACAGAGGCGTGGGGAGTCCTCACAGTTAAACTCCTGTCACGTGATCTGTCATTTCATATCTGCTTTTAATTGTGCGTGTGACTACAAAGGATTTTCAAAGAACATTTTCTGCAGAAAATTCATACATTCGTTTTGCAAGAAAATCCTGTTTTTCTCTGTATTATACCTTATTCAGATTTAAATCTATGAACTAGTTGAACTGCCCAATACTTTTCTCTTCAACCCTAAAATAGCTATTAATTTTATTCTTGAAAAGCACAATGACTCTAAATGTAACACCTTACATGGTAAAGGCTAAAATATGAGTGCCTCGATTATAAAACATGCCCGATATTAACAAAAGGCTGCTCAAAAGGCCATCTGTAACAATGAGGCATCATCTTTATTTACTTTGCAAAATAACACATTTAGAAATATTCCTTTGTAAAAATTGAAGGAAAGAAATAAGTCAAAGATATTGACAATAGCACAGTATGTCAGGTGTTTACTATTGTCTCCTTTCCTTTTTACAGTTTCTGTATTAGCAAGTCCATTAGGAATGCAAATTAGAACAAGGAGATTTAAAGTGAGCCAGGCCTGTGGTGACTGGCAATTTGAAATATTGTAACATTATGCAAAAACACTTCAGTACCTCATCACTAAAGGCAACATTCATAAAAATTTTAATAATAATAGCTGAATTTTAGTAGATCTGCATTTAAAACCCTTAAGCATATTGTTTCTCTTGACCTTTAATCATGTGGAGGGAAAGAGACAGAAATGTACACAGAAGTGGTGTAGACAATCCACCAAGTTACACTTAAATGTATTTGATGATAATGGAGCCTAGGAAATACAGACTTGTATTTATTTTAGATGTAAATAGTAATGGTAAGTTCATTGAAAGCAATTGTAAGCTTATTGATCATTTACACCTCAACGCTGTTCGAAAGTGATACACAGAATTAGGTAAACCATAAACCAGCCCTTAAATTCTCCAGTCACATGTAAACGAAATAAATGAAAATACAAAGAAGCAGGAGAATTGAGATCTTATTTCAAATACATCTACAGCATTTGAATTTATGTAGTGTGTGCCACAAGCTTTCATTTCCATAGCTCTTTCCCCAGTAAAGCCCCATCCCTGCCCCCATCAGTAACCCTTGACAACAGAAGTGTGACTTCAAGTCCAGGTTGCCTTTGCTGCTTTCCAGCCCTAACTTACAGATTGTATCCTGGTATGAAGCAGAATTAACTCTTACCCAACTAAGATAGACACACTGAAAGTTTCTTCCAGGACTGGGAAATCCCGCATTCACATCTACGTTTTCAAAGTTTCCACCAAATATATGTTTTGAAGCATCCATGCTCAGTAAAAAGATGTGACTTGGATTTGCCTATCTATCACTTTGCTACATTTCCCCACTGCTATTGTATGTCTAACAGAGCTTCTGGTAGTACAGACCAAGGCAAATCAAACTCACTGCCATTGAGTCCAGGTCAACTCACAGTGGCCTGACAGGGCAGGCAGAACTGCCCTTATGTGTTTCTCAGGCTACACCTGGAGTGCTACGTTTTGAATTGCTAACATTACGGTTTACTACCCAATGTGTAACCACTACTCCATCTGTACCTTTGACTCCTATTTGCCCTTTAATGTTATGTATTTTTGTCCTCAGTTTGAAATGATGGAACCAATTCATATAACAGATTCTTCATACCAATCACTTTCACTTGTTAAAAGTGCAGCTTTTAATTCACAATCAAATAAGGTAAATAAGAACCATGTGCACCTGTTCCAACTTTCCTAAAATTTCAACATATGGTCACAATAGGATTGGATCTTGCTCATAACTCAGGGACTGCCTGTTAGAGCTAACCTAAAAAGTATGACGGTATTGCTGTCAGAGTGTAGATTCCAAGTATAACAAAAGAAAAACCATCTAGTGGTTGATTTGGTAAGTAAAGCATAATGGTGGTGTGAATTGAAAAAATACGACTGTTTCCAATTAACAAAGAAAGGATAGTTGATATCAAGGACTTCAAGAAGAAAGAAAATGTTTTGAAACTGGTTGTGGCAGGTATTGTACAATACTGTTTGATGTAATTCAACTATGGAATGTTATGATATCTGTAAGTGCTTCCAATAAAATGATTATTTTATTATTCCTTTTTAAAAAGGAAAAGATGTATATGATTAGTCCTTCAAATTCCTGTTATGAGTAGATCTGAAAAAAAAATAATTACATAGACTCTAAATATAAGTTGAAAATTGTGTACTTAATGAATATTTTCTGGTGAAGAAAGATTTTTTATCCAGGCAGATTAATACAAAATTAATGTAGTTTATCTATGGCTATAATTTAATATGGAAGCTGAGTAAATGGGCAGCTGTGATAATGAGCAAAATAAAATAATTAAATCAAACCTGACTTACTAGCACAATGAGTTCACAGTTGCCTGTTCACTTTGCACTTTCTGCATAGAAATGTGATAATAACCTACAGGGTGCTAAAGAGAATCTTAATTCAATGTAAAAACTTCTTTATATTTTATGACAAAATAATAATTTGTAAATTATCAAAGGTTCATGAGGGATGGGGAGCAGGGAGGGAGGTGAAAAAATGAGGAGCTGATGCCAGGGGCTTGGGTGGAGAGCAAATGTTTTAAGAATGATGAGGGTAATGAATGTACAAATGTGCTTTACACAATTAATGTATGTATGGATTGTGATGAGTTGTATGAGCCCCTAATTAAATGATTTAAAGAAATTCTTTATATTTTAATAAATTATTAAGTCACTTTTATATACTACATTCTCATATTTTATCCTCAGGCATTACACTATTAGAAATATCAAAGTATTTTGATTTTATCTTGGATACGAAGGCAACAAATTTTAAAGTATAATATTATAGCCACAATAATTTTCATGCTTTCTAGGTCTCTAGGAATAACCTTGATCTATTATTTTCCATGTGAAGCTTTATTGGACCCCTCATTTTATCAGTGCAGTGCTCAAGGACAATATATGCTATGTCAGAAACTGATTTCCATTATGTCCTTGGATCATGATGCCAATGCCTTATTGTGGCTGATGTGAATATCTATAAAAGTTGGAATGCAAACATACCTGGCACATTCCAGTGTCCCATTACTATAATCAGCTTACTTTCTAAATTTAGATAGATTAAACACATAAAAACATACACATTGGTGAAATTAATAAACTCTAATGGCATGTAGCTATTCTCCTAGCTTTTAAAAAATATGTCTTTAATAATGTTGAATCACTTATAGACTTACTAGAGCCTAAAATTATAGACACCCCTCTATTAGTTTGCTCTAAATGGAATATTCAGTTTTGTTGGCTTAACATATGAACAAGAAAGCTAACAGATATAAAATTGTACTTTTAAAATTAGAAGTGCATGATGAAATATGTGTTCAAACGGGGTTTTCCTCAGAATTCAGTGAATCAGTAGCCAGCAACAATATTTACACATAATGGGATTATTTATACCTATTTCTATCAATATTTATGCCCATTCAAGATCCAGTAAGTCAAGTAACAAAGAGTCATATTTATGCTTGTTTTAGATAAATCATGTTAATTTAGAAGGAGTCCTTTAATGAAACACTAACATGCTCCCTGAATAATATAGAAATTTGCAATAGATCATATTTAAAATCATGACAAAAACTAATTCCGGTGAAATAGTAAATCAAGTGAAAAAAGCCCAAGTCAAACATTAGAAATGGATCTATTGAAGATACTAAGTTTGAAGAGATGAATGGACTTTGTAAAAGTTGAACTAAATTTGACACTAACTGGAAGAGACGGTAGCTTCATGGTACGCTGACTTCAAGAAGCTGGTTCACAGGAATGGAATGCTCATAAGATTCCAAATTCTATAATAAAAGCAGAGAAAGGAGGCACGGAGGAGGATATTTTACTCTATATCATACAGGATTATAAAGCAATCAAGTTAGTAGTTGACCATAATAATGTAAATTGAAATACTTTGGCAAAAGATGAGAGAGCAAGCAAAAACAGAAAAGGTGAGAAATGGACTAGGTATCTGTATAATCCTTTGATAGTATCAAATGTTAAACATCCATTTTAAGTTCAAGTTCTAGGTCCTTAAGAGTTTGAACTATTTATTGAGAAATCTTAGATTGAAGGCCCCAAATTCTCATGCTTAAAAAACTGCATAAAGTTCTTATAAAAAGTCAGATAGTTTTTCATTAAATCAAATATATATATATATGTATATGTGTGTATATGTATATTTGAGTTTAAGCTAGCATTAATGGAGAAACGAGATTGTGCGGTAAAAGAATTTCCCACCGACAGTTTTAAAGCACCCTCGGGTGTGTGTGTGTGTGTGTGTGTGTGTGTGTGTGTGTGTGTTCACCAGATACCATCCCTCCAGCTCCCTGTGCACAGCAGAACAAAACACTGCCTGGTCCTGGCCCTCCGCACAGTTGTTCCCATGTGTGGGCCCAGCACTGCAGCCACTGTGTCAATCCAGCTCGTTACGAGTCTTTTGCCTTCACACTGCCGGTCCATTTCCCCAAGCACGATGTCCTTTCCAGGGGCTGATCTCTCCTCATAACAAGCCCAAAGTGCATGAGACATTGTCTGGCTATCCTTGCTTCTAAGGAGCTTTCCGTAGAAGGAGCTATTGCTTGGTCCTGCATCACCTTCAAAACTACTATTATGTTTGAGCCCATTGTTGAATCCACTGTGGCAATCTATCTCATTAGGGTCTTCATTCTTTTCACTGCCCCTCTATTTTTACCAAGGGGGGTGTCCTTTCCAGCACTGTCTCTTTGGACAATGTGTTTCAAAGGACGCGAGAGGAAGTCTTGCTATCCTGGCTGCTCAGGAGCATTCCGGTTCTAATTGCTCTAGTTCTAACCAAAGACTGATTACTTTGTTCTTCTGGAAGCACACAGTATATTCAATATTCTTCTCCATCATAATTCAAGCTCATGAATTCTTCTCCAGTCATGATTATGTATTCTTCATTTTTTCACAGATGTATGAGACCATTGGAAAAATCTACGGCTTAGGTCAGGCACACCTTTGTCCCTACGTGACACCCTGGATCTTCAACATTTTAGAGAGAGATTTTATTATTATTATGAAATAATTTTATTGGGGGCTCTTACATCTAACACAATCCATACATTCATCCATTGTATCAACCACACTTGTACATATGCTGCTATTATCATTTTCAAAGCATTTTCTTTCTACTTGAGATCTTGATATCAGCTCATTTCCCCCCTCCCTCCCCCAGTCTTCCTCTCTCATGACCCTTGATAAGTTATAGTTTATTATTTTCATATTTTACATTGTCCTCTGTCACTCTTCACATACTTTTCTGTTGTCCATCCCCCTAGGAGGGGATTATATATTGATCCTTGTGATCCATTTCCCCTTTCTTTCCCCATCTTCCCCTTATCCTTCTGGTATCTCTATTCTTATTTTTGGTTCTGAGGGGTTTATCTATCCTGAATTCCCTGTGTTGAGGGCCCTAGGGCCTTATCTATTGCAGTGTGCATGTTCTGGTCTAATCTAATTTATAAGGTAGAATTAAGGACATGATAGTGGGGGGAAGGAAGCATTAAAGAACTAGAGGAAAGTTGTGTGTTTCATTGGTGCTATACTGCACCCTGACTGGCTCATCTCTTCCTTGTGACTCTTCTGTGAGGGCATGTCCAATTGTCTACAGATGGGCTTTGGGTCTTCACTCCACACCACCCCCTCGCCACCCCCTACCCATTCACATTGGGTATGATTTTGTTCTGGGTCTTAGATGCCTGATACCTGATCCCATTGACACCTCATGATCACACAGGCTGGTGTGCTTCTTCCATGTGGGCTTTCTTGTTTCTAAGTTACATGGCCGCTTGTTTACCTTCAAGCCTTTAAGACCCCAGACACTATCTTTTGATAGCTGGGCACAATCAGCTTTCTTCACCACATTTGCTTATGCACACATTTTGTCTTTAGTGATCATGTGTGGAAGGTGAGCACCACAGAATGCCAGATTATTAGAACAAAGTGTTCTTGTATTGAGGGAGTACTTGAGTCGAGCCCCAATGTCCATTTGCAACCTTAATTCTTAACATATAGATATAAACACATAGATCTATTCCCCTCTCATTATATAAATATATTTACATATGCACATGCCTGTATTTAGACCTCTATAAATGTTCTTTGCCTCCTGGTCCTTTCCTCTATCTCCTTTTACTTCCCTCTTGTCCCAACATCATGGTCGGCCTTCATTAGGGTTTAGTAATTCCTTGCTGCTACATTGCCTTTGATTGAGCCCCACTAGGCATCTTACGTCCTTCTAGAGGGATCTTGTACAACAGGTTTGCCCAATACAATCTGTCATTTGATTTTCTTGACTGCTACTCCCAGGAGCATTAATTATGTGTTCATGTAAAGCAGAAGCTTAACAATCTCAATCATTTCTCTTTTTGTCATGATGTTATTTATTGGTCCAGTTGTGCATCTTGCTTTTATTACATTGAGCTATTGTCCATAATGAAAGTTGTAATTTTTGGTCTTCATCAATAATTGCTTCAAATCCTCTTGGTTTTCAATAAGCCAGGCTGTGTCATTAGCGTACTATAGGCTGTTGATGTGCCTTCCAGCAGTCTTGATTCCACCTTCCTTTTTCATATATCCAGTCTCTCTGTTGATTTTTAAAATTGTTGTTGAAAACAATGTTTGCAATTAAGAAGTTTCTGGTTTTTCCAAAATTCTATCGTGCAATATCTAGTTTCCTTTCTGTCACCAGTGCCATAGTTTCAACTACACATCCTGCCTCTTTGTTTCCAAAGTTTGCCTCCAATAACCAAGAATTAGCTATGCATCTTAATTGTAGGCCTGTTCAATTTTATAAGAATGAAGTTGGTAGAATTCTTTAATTTCTTCATTGCTAGCTTTAGTGGTTGATGTATATATTTGAATAATGGTCATAATTAACTATTATTCCCTGTAGGCATATGGGCATTATATCACAGACAATATTGTACTTCCAGATACATATTGAAATGGTCTTCTTGGTGATGAATCTTAAACCATTCCTTTTTAATTTGTCATTTCCGGCAAAGTAAACAGAAGGTTGTCTGATTTTTAAAAAGCCATTTACACTCATTTAAACCTCAGATAATGATCCATAAGCATTCTGTTTAATTTTTTTTACAACTTTCAATATTCCTGAATTCATAGTTTGTACCTCCCACGTTCCAATTTTCAGTGGCTTTTTGCATCTGTTTCTTCTCATTTTGAATTGTCTCCATCAGCAAACGAAGGTCTCAACAGCTTTCCTCCATCCTTATTCTAAAGTCAACTCTTCGTTGAGGAGGCACTTCTCCGCCAGCCGAAATCTCACAGCCTGAGGGGCTCGTGTTCTGGCCTTGTATGCCACTATGTTTCACTGCAATTCAGTAAGGTTTCAATGGTAAATCCACAGGATGGACTTCTTGTTCTTTATCTTAATCTGTTCTGAGTCATAAGAACAGTCTCTCTCTGAGATCCATCTTGTCTGCTCTAGACGTAAAAAGCAAACCATTATAATATGACAAATTGACAGATAAATGCTGAATAACATATATATATATATATATATATATATATATATATACACACACAAAACAAGTATCTGTACATATGAAATTAGGTCCGCTGTCACTTACTAGGGACTCCGTATAGAATCAATACACTGCCTGTTTACTTCTAATGTGCTGCACTAAAGGAATTGGAGGGAAGGGGTGTGGAGAGGCTCCAGGAATTGATGGAATTCTAATTGATTGTTTCAGCAAATTTATGAAGCACTGAAAGCACTCATTAGTTTATGCCAAAAAATTTGGAAGACAACTAGCTGGCCTGGAAGGTAGTTTTTTTTGGTGTGTGTGTGCCTTTTCCAAAAAAGGAAGAAGAAGATGACAACAGGATTCAGAAATATTTAACACTATCATTAATATCATGTGTAAGTAATGTGGTCAGATCGTATGGTTTGCCCCTTCAAAATCACAGCTGGCTATACTACTTACAGCTAAGTTGGCTACCCCAAATCTACCACTTTAAACGTATTCATTCTCTTTCCAAGTATACTTATGAAAGCATTGTATAAAAAGCAATTTAAACATTTTTCTCTTTACCTTATGAAATAATCACATATCTAAATTCTTACAAATGCAACCCTCTCTAACACTAGCATTGAAGAGACTTTCACTCAGTTGGTCAATATTCAATACACGTTATCTGGCAAAAGTAAAATAAAATAGAACTTTGCGATTGAGTTTAAGCAAAATTTATTTTTACTTAGTGTGATGAAGTGAAATGTCCTAATATAATTCTTCTATCTATTTTTCTATAGCTGCCATTAAGGGATTTGCTAAAACCATGCAAATAAGATGGAGAGGACTCTACCTCAGGGACTGGTGACTTGGGTCATTGTCTGGCAATAAGAGAGCCGTCTCAGAACCTAGAATAGAAAGAATCTCCCACCATGGAGAAAGAACAGCCACCTTTGGAGGGTGTGGGAAATCCCTCTCTGAAGTGGCAGAGGCTGCAGAGGGCTCTCCTCTGAGACCAGAAGCCTTGAGACTGTGAGGAAGAGGGGCAGGTGGACTTCTTGCCCACACAGGTACACTAAGTTACTCAAGTTACTTAGAGGCTGAAGACCAGAGAGACTTGGCTTCTGGCGGAGAAGAAACGCAGCGGAGGATCAAAGGCTGTGTCCCTATTTTTTTTTATTGCTGGTGTGTAGGAGCCTGTTAACATCACTCATAAAGTCCCATAGTTTTGAGTAAAGTTTGTTTGTGCTATGGGCCATTGTAAGCAACCATTGAATCTTCCAGAGACGTACAGTCTATGGAAGAAAAGGTTGGTGTCAGAATCAGATAAAAGAAAGATGAACAGGGTAGAAGCATGTGTGACCTCTGCCTTGAACTGATTTGAAGATGAATTCTCTTTCCCCCTTAGGTCATTTTCTCATTTACACAAAAGCAAAATAACATCATAAAGAACCAATGATAGCATTGTTCCTTTAGAAGAGAGGATCGTAAAAAATACATTTTAACCTTGTTTAGGTGGGAGCTTAATAACAGCTTGTGAATGAGGTTCTCTGTATTATGGTTTAGAGTCAAATAATAAAATTATAATGGCTTTTCAAATAAGTGTCAGTAAAATACCTAAGACGTGCATGTTCTTCTTGTTAGCTGCCATCTTTTCTTTATAGAGAGACTGTTATTTATTGCTAGAAAGTCCGCTCCACCTTGTGACGGTCCATATATAACAGAGGAAAACAATGTCCAGTAAACCCATGTGATTCTCCGGTAGCATGATTTACTTCATAGATCACATTTCTTAAAATGAAATAAATAGATAATTGATGTTGTAGATTCAGGGTACATTTTGGTTCTGAACTAGATGTAGAGCATGACTGTGAGCATTGTGAGAAACAGGGTGGCATTCATCAGGGTACCATCACTCAGCTCTCAGATTGCCCTCCTCTGCTGCTTTCCTATTGCTGTGTTACTGGAAGGCCCACCCCCCATATTTTAAACACCAGCAGAGCCACCAATGACAGACAGGGTGCATGTGATAAAGTTTGCATATTAGGAAAAAGGGCTGGCGATCTGCTTCTAAAAAGTAGCAGATGAAAATACTATAGACCGTAACACAACATTGCTCAGTATAGTGCAAGAGATGAGCCCCAGACCAGAAGGTACTTGACATCACTGTGGATAAAACTCAACAGTGCTCTAGAAGAGGGGTCGGCAAACTTTTGAGAATCTCTTGTCCCCTCACAACCATTTAATTTTTTTTTCAAGATCGATATCGATTTTACTTCAGAGCTTCATGAGCGTACTGAAAGAGCCTCATGTGGCTTGGGAGCTGCAGTTGGTCGACCCCTGATCTAGAAGATGGTGTGAAACATGACGCCAAGCTGTGTTGGTTACCTGAGGTCTATAGGAGAGAGGTGACTTGAAATACCTGAAAACAGCCGTTAGGAAAGTGCAAATGAAAGTCACAAAACCAGAGCAATACAAAAGCATATATTACCATAATCAGCTTTCTCTCACTTTATTGTGTCACGGTTGCTTGCATGTTACTGTGGTGCCAGAGCTATGCTATCAATATTTCCAAGAAGAGCAAGACTTCAGTAGAGCTCTCAGACTAGTATCTTGTATGAAAACAAACATGGTCTTTATCTAGACCTCTATAAATGCCCTTTGCCTCCCAGCTCTTTCCTCTATTTCCCTTGACTTTCCTCCTGT
>NW_022103903.1:1648727-1695070 GCF_000313985.2 Echinops telfairi
GATGAGGGCAATGAATGTACAAATGTGCCTTACACAATTGATGTATGTATGGATTGTGATAAGAGTTGTATGAGCCCCTAATAAAATGATTTTAAAAAAAAGGAAACATACGTGGTGACTAAATCCTCATCCACCACCACATGGATGCACAAGAATCAAATTGGCTGTCATATGTATGCACACGAGGTGGGTCAGAGTGGACAACCAATTGGACATTCCCTCACAGAAGGGTCACAAGTCAGCCAGGGTGCAGTATAGCATTGATTAAATACACAGCATTCCTCTAGTTCTTGAATGCCTCCTCCCCCCACTATCATGACCCAGTTCTACCTTAAAAATTCTGCTAGACAAGAGTCCATACATTGGTACCGATAAGAGCTCTAGACATGGAATCTAGCAATAGTAGTGGGAGTCGCAATACCATGAGGGTAGTGGGAGGGTGGGAAAGGGGGAAGAAAAGGGGAACTTATCATAAAATTGGATATATAATAACAATGATGATACCTTCTTGTGGGTGTGGCTTCTCATAAGGATTCTTGGAATTTCCTTTCTGTCTCCCTGGAGATGGAACGTCCTTTGCTTTGACCCTCCTGTTGACAAGCCACCTGGAGCCAGGTTGAAGAATGACACTGAGAGAACTGGAGGAACCATGTGGGGACTCCTGCCAGCTGAGATGATTCCACTGCCATTGGATCCACAAGACTTTCCAACCACTGGTACATGTTCTTCCTGCATTTTGCATCGTGTATGTGACTGTGTGAGTCTGAAGAAAGACTTATCAACTACTATTGGACTTGTAGGCTAATAAGAGACTTATGGACTTTATCTGGACTGGGTCTGGATGTTTTCTTAATATGCAATAATTACTCTTTAATATAAAGCTCTTTCTTATATGAGTATCTCTGGATTTGTCTCTCTAATCAACCTAGACCAACACTAGAAGAAAGAAAAACAGGACAAAAACATGTCAAAGGAGAGTTGGTCTAGACATATGTTCCCAAATTTATATAGCCTACCACCTCCTTTACATTAAAAACAAATATCGAGTGCCCCTTCCCCTGCAATTAAATTTTTTAAACATAATCTAGGATAATGTTTACTTGTCTGCTTTTGCATCCCCCACCAATAGTTCCAGTGTCCACAGGAAACAGTACAACCACTTTGAGAAACACTGCTCTAGAATGTAGAGAAGCTAAAAAACTGAAGAAATTATTCAATAAAAGAGCTGATCAGCATATTTTAAAGGATAGAAAGACAGAGTCAAATATTATAATGACATGCAAAATCTAGAGTTAAAAAACAAAATTGGAAGATCATGGGTCTCATTTTTCAAGTTCAAATAATTGAAAAGAAATTTAGGATTTGAGTAAAAATATTGAAGAGTTGTTTGGGTAAAATATTGGATCATATAATAAGCATCAATAGAAGGTGGAGGGAATTCATAGTAACTATATTAAAAATGGTCACCACCCAACCATTTCCAAAGGTAGCATATGATCGAGAACCAAAGATATTGAAGGAAGAAACTCAAGCTACACTGAAGGTATTGGTGAATAACAAGGCCCCAGGACTTGAGATAAAGTGTTGTAGCTAATTAATCTGTGCTAAGAAATCTGGAAGACAGCTGTTTGGCCAACTAACTACAGCAGATCCCGTTGTCTCCATTTAAAAATCCAAACTCATGTCTGTTGGTTTGATGCCAACACAGTCACCCTACAGGACAAGGTAGAACTTCCCTGTGGGTTTCTGAAACTGCAATTCTTTGAGAGTAGAAAGCCCATCTTTCTCCCTTAGAGCTGCTGGCATTTTCGAATTGCTGGCCTTGCAGTGAGCAGCCAAGAGCGTAACCACTACTTCATGAGAGCTTCTTTCCCTATGCATAGCCATTCCAACACTTTCCAACATTTTTTTATCCTATTGGATAATTCAATATTTTGCCTGAACAAGCCTTCAGTATTTCTACTTAAAACATTTTCTTTGTTTGTTTTGTTCTGTTTTAGGAATGGCCCTCTAGCTAGCCATTCTAAAAAGAGGAGAATCACAAACTGTAAAAGTGCTTAAGTTAATACCACACAAAAGTAAAAGTTTGCTGAAATGATTTAAGTCAGGGTGCGATGTAACAACGATGAAAAATACAACTTTCCTCTAGTCCCTAAATGTTTCCTCCCCGCTCCCACTACCATGACTCGAATTCGGCCTTGCAAGTCTGGCTAGACCAGAGAATGTACACTGGTACAGATAGGAACTGGAAATACGGGGAATTCAGGGCGGATGAGCCCTACAGGACCAGTGGTGTGAGTGGTGATACTGGGAGGGTAGAGGGAGAATGGGTTGGGAAGAGGGAACCGATTACAAGGAACTATATGTGACCTCCTCCCTGGGGGACGGACAACAGAAAAGTGGGTGAAGGGAGACATCGGACAGGGCAAGATATGACAAAGTAACAATTTATAAATTATCAAGGGTTCATGAGGGAGGGGGTAGCGGGGAGGGAGGGGAAAAATGAAGACCTAATGCCGGGGGCTTAAGTGGAGAGGAAATGTTTTGAGAATGATGAGGGCAATGAATGCGCTTTACACAATTGATGTATGTATGGATTGTGATAAGAGTTGTATGAGCCCCTAATAAAATGATTTTAAAAAAAAGACAAACCAATCTACTATATTGGAAAAAGTAAGGACAGAGTGCTCCTTAGGGTCAAGAATGGAAAGATTTCATCTGATATATTTTGACGTATTGTCAGAAGACACCAGTCCGTGGAGAAGGATATCATGCTAGGTAAAATAGAGGGGCTCTCAAGGAGCTGGCTTGGCACAGAGGCTGCATCACTGGGCTCAGGCATGGGAGCAATTGGGAAGGTGGCATATGTGGTAGATATATAATCATTTGTCAATTTGAGGATTAAGAGTGGAGGGGTGGAGTCTAGCTTGTCAATCAGATCATAGCCAATGAGGCCTCTGTGTGGGCCTGGCCTTCTCCTGAGAATTCTGGGAAATCCAGTACTTCCTCCTTGGAAGCGGGAGACACTTCTCTCTCTCTGTCACACCCTGGGAGACATTGCAGCCAACAAGACACATGGAACTGCACTAGTGCCCTGAGCTGGAGAAGCCACATGGGCCTACTCTGATGCAACCAGACCTCTGAAGCTGGGGAAGCCACAGAGAGACCCCTGCCAGCGCTGAGATGTTTCCAATGTCACTGGACCCAAAGACTTTCTACCCACTGGCCTGTGATCTTCTGCATTCAGCGTCATTGCATGTGTTTTATGAGTCTGAAAATGAATTTATAGATTGGTATACAGTATGGGCTAATATCAGATTTATGGACTTGATCTGGACTGGGCTGGGATATGTTCTCAATGTTCAATAGCTCTTGTACATGAATCTCTTTATACACATATGTGTTCATGGATTTGTTTCTCTAGACTAACACAGCACAGGACAGTCGGTTGTTACTGGTTGTAGCAGACTTGCTGGCACATAATAGCAACCATGCATATTGCTGTGTTGTGATTCTGAGTAATATCTTTGGTCCTTGTGTGTACCTTTCTTTTAAATATACACATATATTAAAAACGTTTGCCATCTCCATACTTTTACATGTATCATTCATCGGCATTAATGGCATTCATAAATGTCAGTAACTATCATCACTATCCATCTTCAAAATGTCCTACCACCCTTAACTGACATTCAGCACCACTCAGGCAATGACTTTTCTCCACTTCCTTCCTGCACCTAATGGCCACTGCTGAACTTCTCCCTTCCTATGTCTGTTCTTTCTATCTTCAGATATCTGTCGATTCTAGCTATTTCCTATCAGTGGAATTATCGAATTATTTTTCATCTTGTGCCTTAGCAAACTGTTTTCCATTTTTATCTATGCTGTGTAGCATGTATCAAGATTTCATATTTTGTTGTGGCTCAATAATATTCTACTACAGCTATATACCATATTTTTTATCTATTTCTCTGGTGATGGGTATTGGTTCCATCTCTTAGCTATTGCAAATTGTATTGCAAGGAAACATTGTTGTTTTCATTCTTTCAATTCTTTGGAGGAGGAGAATTACTGGATCACCTGGAAATTCTATAATTAGCTTGTTACTGAATCCTCACACTCCATCATTTTAGCTGTACCATTTCACAGTTGCGCTAGAAATGGATAAGTGTTCTGAAATCTCTCCAAATCTACTCTCACTTTAATATATTTTGGATGTATTTGCTTGTTTTTTTTAAGAATAATAAGCATATCAACAGAGATGAAGGGAAATCTTATTAAGATTTTGATTTGCATTTCAATATTGACAACTAACTCTCAGCATCTTTTCATGTGCTTGTTGGTCTCATGTGCTCATCTTTTCATAGTCTCATACGATTGACTCTTGGGCCAAGTTTTTAATAAAGTTCTTTGCTCAGTTTTAAGGTTCTTTGTGTGTCTGTGATTCAGTTTGTGAAATATTTTAAGTATCTGTTTTTGTTATGTTTTGTTTTTGTGTTATTTAATATCAGCATGAAAATGGAATCAAATAATTTAACAAATATATCTATTTTATATCCTACTCTTGAGGAGTTTATTAATCTTCTGAGCTTCGAATCTTATTTCGTATTGTTAAAAAATAAAACCTCATGAATGTGAAAATAAAATGTATGACAACATTTTATAAATTATACCTTTTAAAATAATGTTAACTGCTGTTAGAAAGGAACCTAGCTATCCAAACTTCATTTACCTTTTTAATATCAGTATCCTATATACCATTTCTAGATATTTATATATACATATCTATAATTAATACAACTTTACTTGATGCATTCTGAAATGTTTATTTTAAAACAGTGTCCCACTTTTCTAAAATAGAAAAATAGCATTAATGTGATACCTAGACATTTCAATAATCAGCTATTTTAAATGCTCTATAAACAATCTTCACCAAATACATAGTTTAAAAAAAATAGCTGAGAAGGAAAAGCAATGTCTTGGAAAACTAATTGAACCCATTTCAAAATTATGAAAATAAAACAAGTGAATCAACATATAAGAGCTATACCATTGACCATGAGACAAATCGACATTCATGTTCAGAAATCAGGAGGAAAGCTGCCTGTGGCATTAGGAAAACTGCAAGCTCAGTATACAGTAGCGGTGTGATGCAATGGCTAGTGAAAATGCCTTAGTTTACAACTACAGAAACCTGTGCCATGTACGCGGGGAAGTCTGCATCCATCAGGATTTACCATGTCAGAAACCCTAGGAAGCTGTTCTACTCTGCAGGAGAGTCACTATATGAGTTGGAATCATCAAAATGGCAGTAGGTTTTGCTCTGCGCGTTTTAGGGTCAATGCAGGCAGCAATCACACTGATCATTATAACTGAGAACATATACCATTCCTGGCTTTGTGTTGGGTGAGTTGGAGAGAAGACAAGGAGAAAAGAAAAGAAGGAAGCTAGAGAGCAGAATAAAAACCAAGATGAAGTCAGGATATGGAACAACATGGGAAAGCGTAAGTATTTGATCCAGGAAGATAAATAACTTTAGAAATAGAGCTGACTTTAAATACCTGTAGAACGATCTTGTACAAGAGATGGCAGCACACCAAAAAAATGTTCCTCTGGTTGATAGTTTTAGAATATAAACTTCTACACTTATCATTACTGTAGAAAAGTAAATGATGTTGCTCATGGACTGTCATATATTAAATAGAATGTGTTTTTACCAAGATGTGGGGTTTAATTTTAACTTTCCCAAAATAATTTTGTCTTTGTCCTGAGAAATTACCAAATGTTTGTAATCTTCTAAGCCACTGAGTGTCTTTATTATATAAACCACACTTAATTTATTGGTGTCACACCAAACCAGAAAATTACAGTGTGGCCTGTTATCAGCTTTTCTAGGTGAAAGTATGTTTTAACCTATCTTGTCTGTTCAATCTACTCTTGTGTGTCTGTGTGTGTTCCCAACAGTTTTATTGGCACATAATATCATACAATTTACAAAGACACTAATCAGAGAAGGTAAGAATAATAATAAAATATATTTATTAAAGAGACTAAATAAGATATTCAATTTACTTCAGAACCAACTTACAACCAAGTTTTTTGAGGAATGCCAATGTAAGTCAAGGAGAATACAGTAGAACCCCGGTACTCAACTGCATCAATACTCAGTATAATCAGATTTGGATGGGAAATACTGAGAAAATTTTGCATCTGAGCTCTAACAAAACATCTGAATTCGATCCGACACTGTCATTTTTTTTAAAACAAAATCAGTTCATATTTCAGTCACTAGGCATTATTTGGCATTGTTAGTGCATGTTGTTTAAAATTTTTGAAGCTGTCTTCCAAACGTTTTGCTATAATTTTCTTAGTTTTTGTGGCTTTTTGTACTGTTTTTAGATTTAAAAAAAGGGGGGGTGTCCTAAGAAAGTGTTTGAAAATATCATCATGATAAGGGACTGGTTAACGTGTTATCAATATCGTTGATGCTAATTTAGTAAACCCTTTTAGAAAACAGTTAAGCAAACGTCAACAGAAAACCACATTAGACAGATTTTTTTTTTTTTTAAAGAATGCCTTCCAGGCCCTAGTGAAAAAAGGCAAAGAAGGGAAAAAACTCCTGAAAAGCTGCTACCAGTTGATTTTATGGAAGGGAATTCCCCTTCCAAACAACGACTCTCTCTCCATCCCTCCTCTCCACATCCGTGTCCACAGATCCAGATCCTCATCAATCTTAAGGTATGGGCCATACTGCAGTTGTTAAAAATTTTTATGTAGTGTTTCTTATTCAAATTATTTTCTTTAACTGAACTTATTTACTTTGAAATTTCTGTGTCATGTTTTGTATAAAAAGGCAAGGTTAGGGAAAAACTTGGTGGTCAATAACAGTTTAATCTGCTCAGAACTCAACTGCATCATATCTCGACACTCCTTCTAGCATGGATTAGCGTAGAGATCTGGGGTTCTACTGTACCTATATTTTTTCTTAGATTATGTGCTCTGGTATAAAATATTTTAATTTTCAGAAAGGCCTTGAAACATTTTTATTTTTGACAAGGACTTGGTAAGCCACATAGTCTGGGAAGCTGTGTTATCCATAGTTAAAATGGTTCTACCTTACTGTGTAATTTTTGTTGTTAGGCCTTCCAGTGTATAAGGAAGACCGAATTAGCAGCCTGCAGGGCAGGAGTCAAGATGCTATTGGCTGTCCAAGCCTTAGATCTATGAGGCAATATGGAGGTCTGTATCCTTTAACCTGTGGCATCAAAGCTAACGTCAAGGAAGAAATGTCATGAGGGTAGAGATTATGAGAACTTTAAAAAGAAGTAGAAAGTCGTGGATGGTATCTGTTGATTTTTATCCTCAGACTAAATATGTCTAAAAAATAAACCTGACTTGAATAGTTAAAACCTTGGCAGTTGATTGTCCCCTCTGATGCACATTAGGCCTGATATGGTTTTCAATATTTTTTGTTTGTTCATATTGGATATTTTAAGTTTTTAATTTAAAGCTTATTGAAGACATCCAAAGAACTATCTATTATGGACACACCAATTTAGCCTAAACCTGGGCCTACTGTTAGCATATTACCTAATGCATATCCATATTGGTTTTGAATATGCACAGCACTTATTTTTCTTACTTGGAAAGTAGAAGGCAGAGGAAATAGGAAGATATTATGCTGATTATAAAGTTCTGGCAAAGCTAGAAACATATTCTTTGCTTTTGGATATAGAAATAAATTCCCAACCAAAATATTACATAGGCTATATTCAATATTTGCTTGAAGATAATCAAATAATCAAAGAATCAAAGAAAAAGGATAAAATTATTGATGTTTTGAAAGAAAATAAACTCCTATGCTAATTTATATAAAACTCATATTTCTCAAATATAGAATTATGGACTGACCAAAATATTGGATAAATACAGTGTAGTAGTTACATAATCTGTAGTCAATTTGAGACTAAGAGTGAAGGGGTGGAGTTTAGCCTGTCAACCAGGGTACAGCTTGATGACCTCATTAGAGGCACTAAGGCGATAAATAGCTCCCTGGAGGTGAGTCATGCCCACTCCCTGCAAGATATTGCTGACAAAAAGCTTGATAGAGTTATGCAGTCAGAGTTCTGGAGCCAGAGCAGCCACGTGGAGACCCCTGCCAGTGCTGAGATGCTTACACTGCCACTGGATCTACACAACTTTCCACACATGGGCCTGTGATCTTCCTGCATCCGGCATCATTCTATGTGTTTTGTGAGTCTGAAGAGGACTTTCTAGATTGGTATCTGATATATGGGCAAATATCAGACTTATGGCCTTGATCTGGAGTGGGCTGGGATGTTTTCAAAATATTCAATTGCTCTTGTTTATAAAGCTCTCTCTAATACACATATGAGTGTCTCCCTGGATTTGTTTCTGTAGTCTACCTGGACTAACACATGCAGACTTCTCCAAATAGAAGTAAGTAATACTACAGGTAGTATAGGGTGTACAAAAAGAAATCTCAAGGCACTGAAAAGATAATGGAACCATGTGTTAGAAGTAGATGCCACTCATGAATAATAAATGTTGATAAAATATAAACACTAATTACTTTACTTGTTCTGCAAATTTAAAAGCCCTAGGATTAAGAGATGCAGCTAAATACATGACTTGTTCCCCAAAGTGATCATGAATAAGCGCTACTGTAAAAGTATATATTTGATCACTGAGCCCAAGTATAACCAAAGATATAAACAGTCACATGACCATGCCTTCTGATATAAGGTGCCTTAGGATGGTCCTGTAGAAATCAATACTCAACTCCATTCCATTGAAGATACTTATTCATGACTTATGAATCATACAAATGGCAAAGAGCAGATGGCTTAAATTTGCAAATTTTTAAGTGACTTTCATTTTTTATGTGCATATACATTTAGAGAAAGGTACATAGCAGAAAAAAACCCTACAATTTTGCAATCATTATCAGAATCAGCACTGCAGAATCAGAAAATTTTGAGAACTAATTTGGCAAAATATCTGTCATTAAGTTTCCAAAAGAGATCTAAAATTGATGGTGAGGAGGGCGTAGAATGTGGTGGGGTTTGATCAAGTGCATTGTAGTCATGAGAAATTACTGAGAGCCGAATGAAGGTCAAACATGATAATGGGATGAGAGGAAAGTAAAAAGAAATAGAAGAAAGAATGAGGCAAAAGACATTTACAGAGTTATAAATATAGGGATATACATATGTAAATATATTAATACAAAATGATAGGTCTATTTACATATATTTAAATGTCAAGTATTAAGGTAGCAGAAGGACATTGGTTCTCTACTCAAGTACACCCTCAATAAAAGAAAACTGCTTTCTAATAACCTGCCATTCTGTGATGCTCACCTACCTGACACGATCTCTGAAGTCAAAATGGGTGCACAAGCAACTGTGGTGAAGAAAGCTGATGGTGCCTGGATTTTAAAAGATTTAGTGTCTGGAGTCTTGAAGGCTTGAAGTTAAACATCTAGCCATCTAGCAGGGAAGAAACAAACCCATGTATGAAGCACACCAGCCTGTGTGATCAAGAGGTGTCAACGGGATCAGTTATTAGGTGCCAGAAGACCCCAAACAGTCAGTTTTATGGATGCAAATGATGGAGGTTGGATTGGAGACACAAAGCCCATCTGTAGGCAATGGAACCTCCCCTTACAGAAGGGTCACACGGAAGGCAAAGGTCAGCCAGGGTGCAGCATAGTGCCCAGGAAACACACAGCATTCCTCTAGTTCTTTAATGCTTCCTCCCACCCACCCCATTATCATGACCCCAGTTCTACCTTACAAATCCTGCTAGACCAGAGCATGTACACTGGTATTGATAAGAGCTCTCAACACACAGAATCCAGGACAGATGTTCACCTTAGGAAGAGTAACGGGAATCACGATACCATGAGAGTAGGGGGAATATTGGGGGAAGAACGGGGAGAAATTTGTAACCTATTGCAATGATCAAAGTATAGTGCCCCCCCCCCCATGGGGACGACAGAAACATGGGTGAAGGGAGACAGTGGGCAGTGTATGATAAGAAAATAATAATAATTTATAATTTATCGAGGGGTCATGAGGGTGGGAGTTTGCGGGGAGGGAAAGGGGAAAAAGAGGAGCTGATACCAAGGGCTCAAGTAGAAAAAAATGTTTTGAAAATGATGACGGCAACATATGTACAACAGTGTTTCATATAATTTATGTATGAATTGTTATAAAAGCTGTAAGAGTCCCCAATAAACTGGTTTATTAAAAAAAAGTTTTCATAAGAAGCTCTTATATTTTAAAATCCTATATACTAATTTACATATTCCTCAGTGAAGTTATACAACATCCTGTAAAGAATCATTGACTAATAAAATAAAATTATTACACAAATATCCTATTATAATTAACATCTTCTGTTTTTCTTAGAGGGAAGTCTACTTAACAAAGAACAATTCCTTATGAATCTTCTCTGATACTAGGCAAGGATGTGAATGGCCTAGCTATCATGCACAGTGCATTGGAAAATGTATTACTGCAGATGCAGTTGGCTAAAATTTAACACCTATCCTTTGATCTGGCTTTTGCTCCATTTTAAATTTGCCCTAATTTTCAATATTTTCTGATTTCAGATGGCTTACAGTCTTCCACTTAATTTAGCTCCCATCAAAGAACAATTCTTATAACATGGCCCTGCTCAAAACTCACCTTCTTGAAGAAATCACTGAAGTAAAAGGTGGTACTGCAAAATGTGGTAAAGAAAGCAGATGGTGTACAGCTATCAATTAGAATATAGTCTGGTATCTAAAAAGCTGGTATCCAAACAAGCAGCCATCTAAGTGAGGTGTCAACTAACTCCACATGGAAGAAACACAACAGTCTGTGTGATCCAAATATGACAATAACAAAATACAAATATGATGAAGGGGAAAATTGTGAACACTCAACTTGTAGAAGGCTACGGAGCAGGATGGGAGCCCCAAAATCAACTGCAGAGTTTCTAGTCAGGTTAAGCCTCTGGCAGACCCACTCTTGTCACAGGCCAAGAAAGCTAGCAGATTTACTATCAGACAGAGATCATAGTAAACTTGATTATGGTGGATGGGACTATGATATGATATGATATTTCATCAGTTGACCTTCCTCTTGACCCAACCTGAATGTAGTTCCACAAGAGACATTTCTTTTTTCTCTCTCGCTTTTTAATATTGTGGTGATCGTTTCTTTCTCACTCTTTATTTTTATTGTTATCTTTATGTTATTATTTTCTTTGTCTCATTTTTTGTTTGTTTGTTTCTGTTTATGAAGCATCGAAAGGGTGGGTGCACTGAGACAACGATTGATGCATGGTTTATCTGGGACTGAGGTGGGAAGGGAGAGGGGATTTGGAGAACATATAATGAATGTGGGAAGGGGGAGGGAGCAATAGAACTGATTGTGATGATGCATAGAAATTCTTTTAAAAAGTGACGCAACAATGGAATTGTATGATATGCAAGTTTTATATCAATAAAACTAAAAATAGTTTTTCATTGAGATTTTTCTCTATTTTATGTTGTTATTGTTGTTAGGGTATTTTTTTTGGTGGAGTATGTTTTTTTCCTTTGTTCTGTTTGTTTAATCCAGGTTAGGTAAATCTGGAAAGTTAGTAACTGGATTAATGGTTTCTTGGGAGTAGGGCAGGGAGGTGGTGGGCTGGAGGGAAAGTGGGGAGTAATAACAATGAGTTCCAGAAATAAGAAAATGTTATAAAATTGATTGTGGTGATGACTGTACAACTCTTCTTAATATGATTGAATTACTGAATTGGGTCATGTGAGTTATATGTCAATAAAACTGTTGAAATTTAACCAAGAAAAGATAACACTGTAGAAAGTATCAATGTTCCATTTTCTTTTATGGCACTAGAAAGATATGATTCTTATTTCATTGTCTTCCCATCTGAATTCTAATACAGACCGCATTGCTATAGATCCTATTCACAAGAGTATCACTTGCTCGGTAGCTGTTTGCAGGGAGTTTTGCCAGAGGAAAATAAAAAAGCCATACAATGGTTCAATCGGGAATCAACTATTTCAGGTTTTATTTTGGCCACATTGTTCAGTATCTCTGAGCCTCTTTAAAATGGAGATTTTCACAGAGCTGTGGCAGAAGCATATGCTGTACGGACATGGACATCACGTGCCTATGTACCATTCCAGAGTTTTGATGATTTTTCTAAGGTTTATGTAAGAGAAATTCCTGGCAAATGTTAATGAACACATTTCCTTTCATTAATTTAAGTATGAATAGCAGTTCATAACTGGTCTCAAAAACAGGAAAAGTAATCTATGCCAAAGTTATGAAAATCGAAATTGCATACACAAAACAAACCAGAGTGGGGTGGAGGTGGGGATGGGGTTGTCTAATTAAGTGTATATTTAGGAAAGTGCAAGCTGAGCATAACTACTATAGAAGACTAAGGTAAAGAATCATCTCTGTAAGGTGAGATTCTACTAGGCAGAAATAGAACCAGTTACAGGTCTTACAAAATGGAGCATAATACAGAGAAGAAATATAGATTTCTCAATAAGAGAAAAAATGCCAACAAATGGAACTTCAGGAAGGAACAATAAAAATGATTAAGGGTCTAAATGAAATGATTAATGGACAGAGATTAAAAGACAGTATCCATTTAATTTGTTGAAAAGACTAATGGGAAATTCAATCACTTTAAAGCATCTGCAGGACCAAATAGAGAGAGAGAGAGAGAAAGAGAGAGAGAGAGCGCGCGCGAGCGAGCACAAATTTTAGGTTAGTCAAGAGAAAATAACCTGGAGTAATGGCATGAAATTGAGTATAGGAAATTTTTGAGGACTATCACAGAAAAGGCTGCCTTGTTAGGTCTATTAGGCTGTGGAATTGTTTCCTAAGGGACATAGTAAAAAGCCCTTTTCCTTGAGCCATTTTATAAACCAGACAAAGAAGTGGGTAATAGTATAGGAAACAATCTTATATTCACAAAATTAGGTGCATTATGATCTACAGCTCCTATCCTGCCAGCACAGTCTCTAATTCATGTAATTCTTTGGCTTCCAGATTTTTCTTTTTTTTGTATTAGAAAAACTGGTAGGATATTGAATAGGACCATTAAAACTGACTTTGATATGCATTGCAATGGCTTCTAGAACTGCAATACTCAGTCTCTAGATTATTTAGTATATTGGCTTTGTGAATTAGTAACCCTTTCACAATAGAAATTAAGGTTTATTATTTTAAAATAGAAGATGTTTTAACATATGGTGTGTACATCAATGAACTTCCAATTAACTTGAAACTCAACCAAAATTAGATTTCCCCCCTCTGTTTTATGATATCCTGCAAATAAAATAAACTTCTAGTTTATCTAAAATATGAAAACTGTGAAAAATTTCAAGATACAAAACTATTTTCTTTGTATATCTTTCCATGTAATTGATCATGTTAAAATAATCCTGCAACATATATACTGCGGTCTGTCCAGAAAGATTTCAATTACAAATCTTTAAACATTGACCCTGAACTGTAACAATGAATCCTCCAGAACGCGAATGTGCCCGGATGTGCAGAAGAAATAATAAACGTCTAGGTAAATCAGAGTATTATTTATCTTCATGAAGATATATTCAGACACATGAACATATTTACATGACATTAAATAGACATGTAATTACATGACATTAAATGGTGCAGTGAATAGAGCCTCAGCTGATATTTTGGATGGAATAGTGTTTCCCCCCAAATATGTGTCAAGTTTGGTAAGCCATGGTTCTCACTATTACATAAACACCATCAATTTCATGATCTGATGTAATTATCCTCTCCGTTGTAAATCCAAACTTCTGTGATGTTAATACAGCAGGATTCTAGAAGTTCTATGAAAGAAACAGGTTGCAATCCACAGGATCAGCTTGTACCTGGAGTCTGTTTCTTTGGAGAAACGCAGAAAGAGAGATCAAACAAAGAGAGATCAGAAGGCTCCACTACCACCTAGAGCGAAAAGCCAGACAGGGAGTGTGTTTTTTTGTCCTGGGGCTTCTGTGCTAAGGAACTCCTAAACCCAGGGGGAAGACAAAGCCCTTTCCCTATATTTGACAGAGAAAGTGCCTCCCGAGATGAGACCTTCCACTTGGAATTCTAGCCTCTTGAACTGATACACTAGATCCCCATTTCTTAAACCATCTACTTCTGGTAAGTAGGTTAAAGCAGTATTAGATAATAAAGGCAGCTATAAATTAACGGGTTGATGGTTAGAAGCCAACAACCACTCTCTGCAGGAAGAAATGGGAGTCTGCTTCTGTAAATAGTCACAGCCTTGGAAGTCTTCGACATCAAAGCTCGTCTCCCTATCAGGTCCCTAACTTGACGTGGTGACAGTAAGTTTGGTTTTATGGAGAATAAAATAGCACTGGGTTGCTAAAATATCGCTTAATATTTTAGCGATTTGAATATCAATCCTTATTTTACTTTACTCAGACTTTGTCACCATAGTCAAAGGAAACTCTAAGTGAAATAAATTATTTGATTGGTCTGGCATCACTCAAAAGATGTTAGGAAAAGATGTTGATATCATGTCCTTGTTAAATGCACATCTTTTTATTACATCATGTAAATTCTCATCGTGAAATCGGTAGTAGACTTTTTTGAATAATTATTTCAGTATCTGTTAATAAAATTAACTCCCTTAGTTCTAAAACAATGTTGTATGAGTTAGTTAGTTTATTGTGCAAACCTGGCTGATAAACACATGTGGGGCAGAGAGATAAATGGCTTGGTGAGCCTCACCTTTCTTGTTCTTGGGTCTCTTGCTTTGTGATGGTCAGACCAGGGTTGAGCTGCCTTAGCCAGTTCCCTGCTTCAACTGGCAAGGGTCACTTCCTGCAAGACATCCCTGTGGAGAAGCCACATGGACCTACCCCGATGCAACCCTGGGTGCTGGAGCAGCCCCGTGGAGACCCCTGCCAGCACTGAGCTGCTTACACATTCACTGACTCAGCTTTCCTCCTACAGTCAGCATCATTGTGTCTGTTTTGTGAGATGGAGGAGGACTTTGTGGATTGGTGTTGGATATATGGGTTAATGTTGGACTTGTGAGCTTGGGCTGCCCTGGGTTGGGATGTTTTCTTGATGTGAACTTACCCTTTATATAAGACTCTCTCTTATACATGAGTTTCTGTGGATTTCTCTAAAGTACCCAGACTAACAAATTGTTTAATTGAAGAAGAAATAAATGACGGGGGAAAAAAATCACACCCTTCTAGAATCTTCTCTTGTCCTGCTTCTATTAGATCTTGGGTAATTAGTTTAAACTATATGAATCTATTCCTATTGACTCTCATTTATGTAAAGCTTGAGGATATCACTCACCTCTAAAATCAGACCCTAATCTATAAGAAAAGGTTTTCAATAATGTGAACACACACGCACAGACATGCACACGCACACACACATCTTTCAGAAGTCAAGCTCACAGCCAATAGAACCGTTTCTGACACATAGACCTCATAGCACAGAGCAGAAATGTCGCTGTGGACTTTGGAGATGGTAAATATTTATGAGAGCAGAAAGCTTCATCTTTCTCCCTTGTTTTGAACTGGTGGCGTTGTAGTTAGCAGCCAATTGTGTGTGTGTGCAATTAATTTTATGTGTAATATGTTTAAAGCTAAAAAGAAATCCAAGGACAATAAACTTGAAAATGTCCCAATTTGTTCAGTAAATTAATGAACTCTCGGTGAGGTCCCTGGTAGTCTAGTGGACTACGGGTTGGGTTTCTAAATTCCAGGGCAGCTTTCTGAGACCACCAGCAGCTCCACAGGAGAAAGTGAGGCTTTCTGCTCCATGAAGATGTACAGTTTCAGGAACACCGAGGGGCAATTCTACTCACTCTTGTAGGGTTTATATGAATCAAAATCAACGTGATGAGTCAGAATCAACTTGATGGCCGTAAGAAAGATGACAAGCCTTAATTTTTAGTAAATAAATCCACTGGGCCTTATAACAAATAACATTTTTTTGTCTAAGAAAAATCATTTTCTCCTTTCAAAACTATTTAGTTGCTTGATATTTAAAATGCATGAAATCAATAGTTTCCCCCCCCCCCAATAAGTACTAAAAACACGAGGGAATCTATTTTAATTTCCTACCAAGCTTGGGGATTTTATATTCTTCCAGGGGACCCATATGGTAGAGTTCAGAATGCTGTTCTCTGAACTACATAGAACACTGTCAATTTCCAGCCAAGACAATTTAGGGAAGGGGATACTGGCTTGGGTATTTCCAGGGTGGAATGACTAAGAGATTAAGGAAAGATAAAATCATGAGATGCTTACAATAGTGAAGGAACTGGAAATGTTTATAAAACAGCACTAGATTCAGTTAATTTTCTTTGTAGGTGGGTCATCAGCGCAAGCTTCTCCATACCTCGATTACAATCAGTACCTTATAATCAGTATAATCAGAAAATAACAGACTGTCACAAAGGACACATTTCTAAGGTCAAATTTATTATCCTCAAATGGAGAACACACATTTTCAGCTTTATCGCTCCCTGATCTGGTTGCCTTGTGCCTGACACATTGAGCTGTTCCCTTCAAGGAGGACAGTTCAAAGTTCAGAGTACCTCTGGGGCCAAGGGCAAGGCTTCCTCTTCCCACAAAGATCTACAGCCTTCCACACCCACAGGGAGTTTTCCTCTGCCTTTGAGGGTAGCTACAAATAATAAAAAAAATCATCTCCTTGGCAGTGAGTATGGAGTGTTTGCACAAAAATGTAGCATGATTGCCATATGCTATTAAAAGTGATATTCTTTTATTTTTAAATGAATCCTGTAAGATTCAAAAATTCATGAAGCTGAGAGATTCCACACTCGTTTCTGAGCATATAACATCAAATAACGTTACACATTTCCTACCTTGATAGGCTTACATGCTAGTGGGGTGCCACAGAAAATAAATGAAACACAACAACAGCAATGAAAGGGAGGGTGATTGTAGATTATGACAGCTACCTCTACAAGAGTCATCAGCAAATCTTCCTGGAAATTCAAGTCAAGATGAAGGGGGGGATATGCATGTCTCAGAGAAGGTGATTACATTTCTATTGTTGTTAAACTGGATGACACAATTTCTTACTAGGGGGAAAGAAAACCAAACCTCTTAACAATATTTAAATAGAACCCCAGGGGAGAGTATACCTGGTACTAGGTTCCTAATTGGACACTTTTGAAATATTTTTTATCCACCGCTTGGTGATCCAGGCTGTGTGCTATAGACTACTAAGACTTTGGATGCTGTCCTTTGGAGGCACACAACCTTCTTCATGGGTTATTCCAGAAAAATTCTATGTGGAAAGCCCACTAAGTGAGCTGGACCTTATCTCGAACTCATGTGCAGTAAATTTAATGAAATGACTTACTTTCTTGGACTTAAGGCTGAAACTACTGTGCAAAGAAGCAGATGACCGTTATCCAAAGACTGTGGAATTGGCAGTCATTGGACTTCAATTCAAATCTCTTGCTTTGAAGGTTTCCAATGAACGAAGGCCCAGAACGTTATACATTTATCATTTTAATGCCCTCCTTGCTTTCTTATGACATGTATTAATCTGATAGACGTGGTTATTCCTCTGTGAATGAGTGTTATTGAAAGTCTTGTCCAATCACCAACCCCCATTGTTTGTATAACTCTGTATGACACAACAATTCATGTATTGCAGTCTGAAGCCATACTATGTTTGAATAATTCCCTTTTTTCTCAATAATGTTTTAAATTCTGTACCATTGGCTCAGTTAATGGCACCATCAATCGAATTATCTTGTGCTCTATGGGAATGATTTATCATGTTCTCAATCATGAAAAGATAATCATGTCTGAAAGGTGAATCAGAGACACACATAAACCATAGATATATGAGTGGGGTACTCCCCAAAAAGTAAAATGGATTTTTTTCAAAGCTATGCATGTATTTATTTATTTTTAACAAAACAACCTTATCATCTTCAAAGTACTCTCCATTGAACTCAATGCATTTGTCACATCTGTGATTCCATTCTAGGAAACATTTTTCAACTTCCTCTGGATGGATGGCTGACAGTAGCTCCCTCGTTTGTTTTTTTCTTCACCTCTTCTCTGTCCAGCTGCTGTTCTTTCCTGTCCCTCTGAATTGGCAGAAACAAAAACAAAAGGTCACATGGAGTGAGGTCAGGTGAGTAAGGTGTATGGGGCAAGAGAAACAGAATGTTATTTTTGCTACAAATTGGCACACTGAGGTGGCTGTGTGAGTAGGCCTTTTTTGTTGCACACTGTTACGCATTCCTTCCAGAAAATCTTTATAGATAGCTTGATCAACAGTCTGACCTGGTGGAATGAACTCCAAACACACTCTCTCCCTGACATCTAGAGGAGTTTTTCTCCATTTTTTTTGGTTTGTTTTTGTTGCCCTTTCGTACGAATGGATTATGAACTCCCAATGAATTTTAGCCCAAATCTAAGAAAAATTAGTTCTTATGACAAGGACCTGCTTGATGCATGTCCTCATGAAGAGATCACTGAAAATAGGGGGCTATACCAAAGGGTGGTATAGAAACCAGATGGTGTTTAGTGAAAGAATAATATCTGTGGTCTTAAAGACTTATCTTTAACCAAGCAGTCATTTAAGTGAGGCATTAACTAAGATGATATGGAAAAAGCACACCAGCCTGTGTGATCCAAGGACTATAAATAATAAAATCCAAATCACAAGGAGGAAATAGTAGTATCAAGACAAATTGTGAACACCCAGTTTGCAGAAGGCTCTGAATGCCAGTGGAAGCCTTATCTATTTGCACTAGCCCCACATGGATTTAGCCTCTGGTGAATCCCTTCTGATCAAAGTCCATCAAGGCTATGTGAATAGCCTTGCAATAGGCAAAGAGCATTGTAAAGTCAATTATGGTGGATGTAGTTAAGTTAAAATGTAATATCATTTTATCTTCCCTTCAATCCATTTTAAAGTTGTTTTAGTTCTTAATATTTTCTGCATTCTTTTTGATTCAAGTTTTCCCTATTTATTGTTGTTTCTTTTGTTTGTGTGTTTGCTTCCTGTTTGTGTTTTCTACGATTTTCTGTATATGATATCTGGGATAGGCAGATCTATAGAGAAAGTAAGTGGATTGATAATTGCCCAGGAGCCTCACAGGAGAAATGGGGCTTTACAACAATGAGTGCAAGAAGAAAATGCTCTGAAATTGATTGTGGTGATCATTGCACAGATCTTAATATGAATTAATGTATTTGAAGTATTTTTCAATAAAACATATTTAAAAACTAAAAATAAATAAACAAAGAGATTGGTAAGAGATAAAAGTCACATATGTTAATTAAGCGGGATCAGGTAAGGACACTTTTAGGAAGTGATATATAAGTGAATGCCTTGATTTAAAAATAAGCAGATACTGGATCCAGCTAGAGAAAACAACCCAGGCACATGGATGAAAGAGAAAGAAGAGTGACATGGGAGAGTGAAGGGGAACAAACAGCATTAGCAGTCTCCGGTAGAGTGGCAGGGTGACTCAGTCTACACAGCGAGCAAAGGTGCACACCATGGTCACCGGATAGCTAGGTGCTTGATCTTAAAGTAAAGAAGTAAAGGTCAGGTCTGACTGAATAATTGTTGCCATTTATAATAACGCTTGGGAGAGAGATGAACTTAAGAATGTTACGACCTCTTCTAAAAATATTGAGAGACACGGCGTCTTGGGAAAGTTATTTCCTCTCACATCAGATAAGCATTTCAGACTCTGAAATGGGAGAAAACACATCTTGATTGTTTCATTAAAAACTATCGCTTATCCTGAAAGGTTTAGCTTCTTGGCCTTGCAAGGTCATGTTGTTGTTTTGCATTCTGGCCAATCATTTCTTTAAGTTGTGAAGAAATATTTGACATGCAAAAAGTAGTTAGGATAGAGCCATGGCAGTCCTAATAGCCCAGTGTTTGGTACAATGATAGTCACATAGACAAATGGCGCAGCAGAGAAAATCCAGTAATAAACCACACGCTGAAAGACAACTAATTTTTAATAATTGGTAGAAACACATTAAACGAGGAAGCGATAGTCTCTTCAACATACAGTGCTATCAAAATTGGATTTTGTATGTATGTATAAACAGCAAAAAATCAGCATAATCCTATATTTGAAAAAATATATAATTGAAGGGGAGAAGATTGGGAAAACTGAGAGAGTCTGGTTTGGAATTTTTAGTTACTTGACTGAGGATGATGCCAGTGACTATGAGTAGAAATGGAACCACACATTGACAAAAAGGAATTTAGGAGGGGTGGATACGCAACTTCTAGCTCATAGGAACATTCTCTAAAAAACATTACTGTTTCAACTTATGTAAAAATCCAATTGTTAAATAATAATAGTCAAGTAGTAAGTGATACTTTCATAATATATATAAATTTGAAAGCTTGATCCTGTGTGACTCTTGCCTGTCCCTCTCATGCATTCATTCATTCATTCAGTACCTATTGAGTACTTCTTATGTTCCAGTATCACTTCTAAGTAATGGAAACAAAATACTTCCTCTCAGGAAATTTCTAGACAAATAGAAGTAACATTCAATTGCAAGTTCAATGTAGGCTACTACATGTTGTATGGCTGTGCTGGCCATTTATCTGCTGATTTCAGATTGATTTTTTTTGTCCATTTCCGGCTTGGCGGATATATCAAATAACTCCCTCCCAGGCTTCCTTAGCTTCTGATTTCCAGATAGGATTTATTTATTTTAATGGGAAATGCTGGTAAAAGACTGAAGGGTGTGAGGAGAGGAAAAGCTAAGTTCTTTCCTTCCCCCTCTCTCTCTAACCTGGAATCATCTACGGCAGCAGCTGCATCTCCTACAAGTCTTCTGTTCATGCTTGACAGCCCCTCAGAGCTATGCAAATTAAATGTAAATTAAAAACATAATGAGATACCATTCCACATCCAGATTGACAAAAATTTAATAATCTGACAAAACCAAATGCTCTCAAGGATGAGAAGCAATGGGAAGACTTATACCTGCTTAGTGGGAGTAAAATTTGTTCAAATATTTTAGGGAAATTCTGTATTATATAAAAATATTGAAGAAAAGAATTTAATACTCATCAGTTCTCATAATTATACACTCTAAAGATATATTTTCACTTTTGAACCAAGGGAAATGTAAAAGAATGTCCAGAGCAGCATATTTTAAAATGAAACAATTCTGAAACTACTCTAACAGCACTAAAAAGGGAATAAATACATTCTGTTATATAGTACAAGTGAATGAACTAGAGCTTCTTAAATTAGCATAAGTGTATCTTAAAAATATTAATTGGATTTGGAAAAACAATTACAGACTGTGTGCATAAACCTACTATCATTTCACTTATTAATGTTCAAACCTGCATGAAGTAGAATATTTCCTTCTGTATGCAAACATCTATGGTAAAATATTAATTCATAAAAAAATAAGGTAATGTTAAAAACAAAACTTGTGATAGGGTTTTTGGAGTAGGGTGAAGGGTTAGAGAAGAAAATAGAATTGAGGATGGAAATATTCAAAGTGATTGATAAAATTTGTTCTTTTAAGTTGTGGGAAGTATCTGGGTGTTCAGTGTCTAACATATGTTTTTCTCTCACTTATATTTTATCTGGAGCCCTGGTACCACATTGAGATACAAGCTTGGGATGGTAACCTCAAGCTCAGCAGTTCAAATCCATCAACTCTGTAGAAAAATAAAGTGGTTTACAGCCTCAGAACCCCCAAAGGCTGTTCTCCTCCATGTTATAGACTCCCTATGAGTCAGAATCGATTCAATCTCTGTCGGTTTGGTTTTATACTTTGTCTCACATTGTCTCCTATGTTTTACAAATTTCCATAAGTATAGCTTGATGCAAGTATACAGTCTGTAAATGTTATCAGCACTGTAATATTATAATTATTTCTGATACCAACAATAATAAATAATACTCTCCAGCACATAAAGTAATTTTTTTAATATAAGAAATATATAAGGCATACACATAAGGTATCAGTGTCTCCATGGTTGAATTTTTGCCTTTCATGAAGTGAACTCAGTTACAATTCTTGGCCAATGTTCTCTATGCCAATGATCATCCATATGTCGGTGAGAGATTGTGTTGTTATAGTGCTAAACAAGAGTCCACCGAGATTCCAGACTAAGATAGAATAGAAATAAATGCCTAGGAGTCTAAGATTACAACAGAAAATCAGCCAATGAATGAGTAGGGCCTGCTTAGATGACAGTTAGATAGAGCAACATCAGGCAACACACGAAATAAATAAACTTTAGAGCAAAGAACTAGTGAATCTATCTTACCTGAGCAAATTTGAAGGACCATGGGTGTTTCTTTGTCTCTAAAACCATTTTTCATGGAGAATTTTTCAATATTGTGACTTTAAAATCTTCAATATCCCATTTTATTAAAAAGTGGAAACACACAGAAAACATTTGAGTGAAATAAAATGGATATCAGAATTATAAGTTATCTTTCTTTAAGTATTCTTAAAAAAACCAATTGAAGTGCATGATTTTTCAAAGGGTTAGATTTGCCCAGGGAATAAATACATCAATATGCTAGATCCAGTGGTATCCCCTGGGTCTGATTTTATGATGCAATGCCTCCCAAGAAACCACACCTTGGCCTTTATGATCCCAGAAGTGAATGCTCACCATGGCATAATTTGCCAATTCAAAGACATTCAGCACTTGTGACAAAACTCGCACACAAACATGTCAATGATGTTGACTTATATGCTCACTGAGAAATACTGGTCTACTTATTATAGAAGCATGCATTCCATTGGAGGCAATTACAGTCTTTGAGGATAATATTTGTCCTCATCCTGAAGAAATGGAACATCTCACCTTTCCGTCATTTCACCCAATGATTGTAGTTGTTGTTAGAGTTTAAAGTTTTACCATGTATGCAAAGGGTTTGTAGAAAGTTTTTTTTTGTTTTTAATAATTCCCTGAAACACATGCAGGCAAGTCAAAATGTCAGACCTGGTAAAGTCATAAAAGTTAGCTCTATATGAAGCTTAAGGACAGAGAGATCCATGCTAGGAAGAGGTGTGATCATTAAATTTAAGAGGACAGAATTAGCATAAAAAGGAAAGCCAGAGAAAAAGATCTGGTGAAATGGACAAATGAATGCTGCTCCACTTATGCCACGGACTTGATTCTGACGCCGAATGACCGCACAGGGCAGGCTGGACCTAGTCGCCCCTATGTGCTTCCAAAACTGTGACCTCTTTACATGAGTAGAAAGTCTCATATTTCTCTAAAATAAGGTTAAGTAAATATCTTTCCGTTCATAAAAATGTTCTCCAAGAATGCTCAACTTAAGATCGTCATCCGTACTGACACCTTTTCACTTTGCATTCTAGTTATGCAGAATTAGTTTACCCTCCTTGGAAGATGAACTTTGACCTACCATTTATCTTTTTCTTTCATTTGGGGGAAATTTCAAAGTAAAGGGAAAGTTTAAATACATGGGAAAGACTTTGCTGAGTCCTGATGATACAATGGTTAAGAGCTTATTTGTTAGCTGGTGCGATGACAGTTCAAACCCACCAGGGACTCCATGGGCAAAAGACCTGTGATCTGTTCCTGGACGGGTGTAGCCTGCAGAGCCTTATTCTGCCACATATAGGTCAACATGCATCAGCAACAGATCGGACAGCACCCACCGGCACCAACACAGTGCAAAGAGCAATCAGATGGTAAGAAGGAGACAGGGGTTCACATGTAGAAAGCTCACTTTCCATTTGGGAAGCTGGTTCAATTCATCCAATACAGCATGCATTGACTGACTTTCATCGCTCACTGAAGGCTCTTGAGGTGACAGTAGCCTGGTGAGTAGAGAGATAGTGTCAAAGCGAAGAAAATCCAGGGGAAAAGGCCTGGTGATCTGTTTCCCCAAATCAGAACCCAGTGGAGCAGAATCAGAAACAATCAATCATGACAGTGGGCAGTATTTGGTTTCATTGTGCATGATGTGGATCTCCATGAGCCAGGGACCACTAAGCAACAATGAATGGTACATGGTGCATGTACCATTGGTACATGATTTTAACTTCCCATTTACTGGTGATCTTCACTTTGATAATTGTTTAAGATGGTGCCATGCCATCATCTTGAATTCAAAGTTAAACTTTTCCTTTTTTGTAAGTCATAAGATATTCTAGAGAAGTACTCTAACATTACATAAATTACTAAAGATGTAAATACATTTATAATTATGCCCTGATATTATCTGAGTTCTGTATTTCTGTGAAAGTGAACAGTGCTTTTTTAAAGTTTTGCTTTTCCTCCATGAGACCTAAAATGAACTTTTAAAGTAGAATAAAGGGTCCCTGAGGAAGTACAGTGGTGAGGGGTGGGGGTGGGGGGTGGGGTTAAGGGAGCTAAGATCAAGGCGTTCAAGAAGGAAGATAATGTTTTGAAACTGATTGTGGTAGCTATTGTACAATGCTGCTTGATGTGATTGAACTATGGAATACTATGATATTTTAATTAGCTCCCAATAAAATGGTTTTGACAAAGAAAATAGCCATTGCTGTCAAATTATGTATGAAGTCACTGTTATAAAGGAAAAATTAAGACAAGAATTTTCATACCACAAGAAACAAAACAAGCATTGATAGTTAATGACTGGTGTTGGAGAAGGGAAGGGAAAGGAAGGCAATAGTCTACACTTAGTTGCTAGAAAGTAGACACGTGTTAGCTTTGGTAAAGGGAAAGATTATATTCTACAGGAGGGAGAGGTGCCATCAAAGGGGGAGAGGGGCAGGGAGATCTGATAAGTGGTGTACTGTAAGTTGTTGAATGCAGTACTGATGATCTGAAATGTAAATATGTATGGAATTCACACTAAAATTTTATTTTTTAGAGCCATGGCTTTCATTATCACAAGTATGCATATAAATATTTGAGAATAAATTCAACTGTTTTTAATCTTATTAAAATCCATAAATACTTATAGAGACTTCTATAATTCTACTTATAGAGACCCTATAGGACAAAATACAACTGCTTTCAGAGGGTTTCCAAGGCTCTATTTTCTTAAAAACAATTTAATTGGAATATAATACACATATCATGCAATTCAATAGTTCACATATGTTAACAGGGTTTTATAATCATTACCATAACCAATTTTAGAGCATTTTCTCATTTATTGTACTCATTGTAATTAGTCCTCTATTTTCCCCAACCTCCCCTTTCATATCCCACAAAATCATTAATCTAGTTACTGTCTCTATAGACTGACCTATCCTGGATTTCATATACATAAACAACAAAAGAGCTAATAACAACTGTAAAGTAAAATATAGAAAAAACTCAATTGAAAAGATAGCAGAAACTATAAAAAGTAGGCAGAAATTAAATGAGTCAGAAAGAAGACCAAATAATAAGGTACTAAATTGTATCCTAACTCCATCTGCAATAATCCACCTTGTAAAGCACGCTGAATGGTGGCAAGGCTATTCATATCCCTTGTCTATGGTTAAAGGGAATTGACCAGAGGATTACTCCCTGTGTATGTTACCTTCATTTTTCAATGGAAATGACTTTAAAATGGGTCAAAAGGAAAATCAAATGAGAATGTGTTACATTTTAACCTAATTACATCTGCCATAATCAAATTTACAATGTTCTCTTTCTGATAACAAGGCTATACACATTGCTGGAGGGAATTCACCAGAGTCTTAATCCATGTGGGGACACTGCAAATAGATTTTGGATGTCCACTATCTTTCATAATTTTCTGTGAGCCAGGTGTTTCCAGTATGAGCTCTGATACCATTCCCTCCTTTGGATTTGGATTTTTCATATTCTTAAAAGGACTAAAGTTCTTGTCCTAGAATTATAATCCTTTAAACTTAAAGAGCACAAATCATTTCTGACACTGCTGTACTGTTGCTCTAATGCAGAAAGCTCTGCCCCTGCTATTTTAACTACCAGCAGGGTCACCCAGGATGAATAGGGTTCAGCAGAGCTTTCAGACTAAGAATTGGCTAAAAGAGTGAAGAGGCTCTGCATTTCTGAGGGATTATCCATTGCAAACCAGTGACTAGCAGTGAAACACCGCCAGGCACAGTACGGGAAAATGAGTTCATCAAGTTGAAAGGCACTCAAAATACGGCTAAGGACGAGTTTTCTTCTCAAAGTAGAGGACCTTAAGAGCATAGGTAGGTTGAAGCTTTTGTGATCTTTAATTTCAGATGGGATACGACACAAAATGAGAAGAAACAGCTGTAAACAACCATGCTTTATAGAAATATGAAAAGTACAATGTATGAATCTAGGAAAATCAGAAGTTGTCAAAACTGAATGGAACAGATAAAGGTTGGTATCCTTAGACACTATTGAGTTGAAATGGACATGAATGAATGATTTGGGGCTGGAAAAAGCATAGCTTTACTAAGCCAGAAATGATAGATTCAAGAGGGATGGTGTTATATTCATTTAAAAAAGAACCCATCTAAATATCTACACTTGAAGTACAGCATTGTCTGTGATAGGATACCATTTATATTTATATGCATGCAAGGGAGTCCAGTTATAACAATTACTAATCAAATTTACAACAACAATTACAGGTATTGATGAGGTGTTTTAAGAATTCTACCTACCATATATACTGGAGTATATGCCAACCCAAAAATTGAAAATTTCGGGTTGACTTATACTCGAGTATATGCGGTATGCCCTCAGTCTGAAATTGATTAGAGCAGATTGAAGTAGAAGAAAAATTTTAAGATTTCATAAAAGTAAAGCCATGACCTTAAGTACATTCCATCTGAATTTGGGGAATAGCGCAAGAACAGATTTGAAACTTTGAATACCAATGATCAAAACTAGACAAGTTGTAGGATAGCATCATCACCATCACACATGAAAGGGAAGGTCATTCACAAGAAAAGAAAGTAATGAAGGAAGAAATAGACCAAAGCATACGTCAGATGAGACTCTGAAACTTAATCTTGAATGTTGAGTATGTAAAGCTGAACAAAAAGGGTAAAACCACTGAGCAGAAAGCTTCAAGTCATTTCCCAAAGTCGAAATACACTGTCACAGTGAAATGTGCAAGGACCTGGAATTAAAAAGCCACAAAAGGGGGAATAAGTTCACCTTATCTCAAGCTGGACAAAATGACAAGAATAATTCAAACCTTGGGTGTTAATATTGAATGATACAATCGGCAAAATATTGAATGATATAAGAAGTATTAAAAGATACAGGAAAGAGTACAGAGAAGTTGTGTCAAAAAGAAAATCAATGTTCACACATTTCAAGAGATAGCCTCTGAGCAAGAAGCATGATATTTAAGGGAGAAGTCAAGATCCACTGGAGTCATTAATGAAATCAAGGTGCTAGGAACTGAGGAGACACAAATGCAATACGTCAGCAAGCGGAGGAGGCACTGGCTAGTCTATGCCAAGGAGTTTAGAAGGCACTGCACTGCCAACACAGTCGAAGAGACCTGTATTTGCGACACCACAGAATGCCAAAATGATCAAACAAGAACACTAATGTCACATAAGTAAAATTTTATTGAAGATAATTAAAAAGGTACCAATGCCACCATTTCATTGACAAGTAACTGCCGAAAATTCAAGCCGGGCACATAGAACAAAGATATTGTTGATCTTGGTTAAAAGCAGAGGATACTAGAAAGATAACGTGTTTTTGTTGTTGTTGTAAGAAGCCATCTAATAGGCTCCCACTCTTGGCAACTTAATGGACAACAGAAGAAAACACTGTCCCATCCAGAGTCTTTCACACATTATGTTTGAGTCCGTTGTTGAAGCCACTGTGTCAATCCCTCCCATCGAATGTCTTCCTCCTTTTCTCTGACCCTCTACTTTACCACACATGCTGTGTCTTTTCAGGAACACACTCTCCTCAGCATGTCCAAAGTCCACAAGATGGAATGCCACCACCCTGTTTCTACGGAGCATTCTGGCAGCACTTCCTCCAAGACAGATCCATTTATTCCTCCTGCAGCCCATGAGAGCTTCAATATTCTTCACCAATGCCTTAAATAAAATGCATCAAATTGTCAATGGTCTTCCTTATTCACTGTCCAACTTTCATATGCATACAAGCAGATTGAAAATTCCAAGACCCACTCCCACTACCATGACTCGAATTCGACCTTGCAAGTCTGGCTAGACCAGAGGATGTACACTGGTACAGATAGGAACTGAAAATCCAGGGAATCCAGGGTGGATGAGCCCTACAGGACCAGTGGTGTGAGTGGTGAAACAGGGAGGGTAAAGGGAGAATGGGTAGGAAAGAGGGAACCAATTACAAGGAACTATATGTGACCTCCTCCCTGGGGGACAGACAACCGAAAAGTGGGTGAAGGGAGACGTCGGACAGGGCAAGATATGACAAAATAACAATTTATAAACTATCAAGGGCTCATGAGGGAGGGGGGAGGGGGGAGGGAGGGGAAAAATGAGGACCTAATGTTGGGGGTTTAAGTGGAGAGAAAATGTTTTGAGAATGATGTACAAATGCGCTTTCCACAATTGATGTGTGTATGGATTGCGATAACAGTTGTATGAGCCCCTAATAAAATGTTTTAAAAAAAAAGAAGTAAAAATGTTCCACCAATTTAAAAAAAAAAAAAAGAAAATTCCAAGACTTCGGTCATGCACCGAGCAGTCTTCAAAGTGTCATACTTTGTCCTTAATACTTCAGAATTTTTGTTCTGCAGATTTTTTCAATGCAAGGCAGCCTTCGGGTTCTTGGATGCTCCTTTCATGAGCATTGATTCTTAGTCCTAGCAGAATGCAATTCTTTACAAATTCAATCATTTCTCTGTATATCAGGACTCGGTCTGATGGTCCATTTGTGATGTTCTCTACACTGATTTGCAATGCATACTCAGCATGCAGCATTTGAGTTTCATAAGTAACTGCTTGTAGCCTTACTTGTTTTCAATAAATAAGACTGTGCCACTTGCATATCACAAGTTTTTAATAAGCTTTCTCCCTATCCACATGCCCCACATTCTTCTTCATTCAATCAAGTTTTTCTGATGATTTACTCACCATACAGATTAAATAAGAATGGTGAAAGGACAGAGCACTGATACACTGATTTAAAACCATGCAGTATTCTCTTCCTCTGTTTGGATGATTGCTTATTGGTCTTTGCACAGATTCCACATTAGCACAATGAGGTGTTCTGGGAGTCCCTTTTTCCTCACTATTATCCATAGTTTGCTATGGTCTACACAGTTGAAAGCCTTTGCATAGTCATCAAAACATAAAAAATGAACATCTGTCTTGTATGCTCTGCTTTCTACCAAGATTCATCTGATATCAGAAATGATATCCCTAGTTCCTTGTCTCCTTCAGAATCCAGTTTGAATATCTGGTGGCTCAAGGTAGACGTACTTTTGTAACAATTTTATAAATTCTCTTCAACAAAATTTTATGTCTATGTGATATTAATGGTATTTCTCAATGATGTATGCATTGAGTCATCTTACATTGAAATGGGCACACATGTGTATCTCTTCCAATCAGTTGGCCAGGCAGCTGTAGTCCAAATTTATTGGCATATGCAAGTAAGTATTTCTGGTGCTTCATCAGTGTGCTGAGACATTTCTATTGATATTCCAACAATTCCCGGATCCTTGTTTTTAATCATGTCTTCACTCCAGCTATGACCTCTTCCTTCATTAGTATTGATTTTAATCATATGCTGCCTTTGAAATGGGTGATCTCAACATGTTATTTTTGAAAGTGCTTGGGTAATTTTCCACTTTCTTTTGAAGATGTTTGAATTGTTCAATACTTTGCCCGTGGAATTCTAAAATGTTTTAAGTTGTGGCCTGAATATTTTGCTCAACTATTTCTGCTTGAGATACGTGGATTGTGTTCTTCCTCTCTTGGCTTTCTAACTTCAAGCCAAATGTCTAACTTCTAGACATTTCATTATAAAAATCTCCTTTGTTTTATAGAAATTCACTTTGGAATCTTCTGTTCAGCTCCTTTATTTCATTATTTCTTCTATTTCCTTTAATTAAATTATGCTGAAGAGTAAGTTTCAGAGTCTCTTTTGACATCCATTTTGACCTTTTAAGTCTTTCCTATATTTTTTAATGTTCTTTTTCTTTCTCCACTTATGTTGTAAGTAATTCTGTTGATATAAACCTCTCCATATAAACTTCACTAGTTTTTCTTTTTCCCCCCCTTTTATTTATTTATTTATTTTAAAAAACATTTTATTAGGGGCTCATACAACTGTTATCACAATCCATACACACATCAATTGTGTAAAGCGCATTTGTACATCATTCTCAAAACATTTTCTCTCCACTTAAACCCCCGACATTAGGTCCTCATTTTTGAGAACTTAGCCTAAGACAATCTTCAAATCTGTAAATTCTTATGATTATAGGTGTACATAATATTTCAAAACTATGCAATCTTCATCATTAGTTGCATTAAAGATTGAGTTCATGCTGTGTTAGTCCAGTTAGACTACAGAAACAAATCCATAGAAATGCATATGTGTATAAGAGAGAGTTTTATATAAAGAGTAATTGCACATTACGAAAGCATCCCAACTCAGTGCAGAACAAGGCCATAAGTCCAATATTAGCCAATATGTCTGATACCAGTCTATTAAGCCTTCTTTAGACTCATAAAACACATGCAATAACGCTGAGTGCAGGACATATTCCTAGGATTTTAGGATTAAGGTGTAGTGTTACTTGTGGTAGTTACATAATCTGTAACTAATCAGGTGTCAATTTGAGACCTGAGAGGATTAAAAGTGAAGGAGTGGAGTCTACTCTTCCAATCAGATCACAGTCAATTAGGCCTCTGTGTGGGCATGGCCTTCTCCTGAGAATTCTGGGAACTTGGATATTTCCTCCTTTCTCTGCTCACTCCCTGGGAGACATTGAGCTGACAAGACACATAGAACTACCCTAGTGCTGGAGAAGCCACATGGACCTCTCCTGATGCAACCAGACCTCTGAAGCTGGAAAAGCCACATAGAGACCCCTGCCAGCGCTGAGATGCTTGCAACTCCACTGGATCCAAAGACTTTCTACTCATTGGCCTGTGATTGTCCTGCATTCGGCATCATTGCATGTGTTTCATGAGTCGGAAGAGGACTTTATAGATTGGTATTGGACATATGGGCTAATATCAGACTTATGGGCTTGAACTGGACTGGGTTGGGATGCTTTCTTAATGCACAATTACCCTTTATATAAAACTCTCTCTTCTACACATATGAGTTTCTATGGATTTGTTTCTCTAGTCTACCCAGACTAACTCACAGGCTGTGATACATTTTATTGCCAAAATAAAGGAAGAAAGATTTTAATCATGAGTTTAAGCGCACCTTTTGGAATTAAGGTATTTAATACTGAAAGCTCATTCTTGGGGTATGGCAGGGGAGGTTGGAGGAAGTAATAACAATGAGTACAACAAAGAAGAAAATGACCTAAAATTGATTGTGGTATGGATTGTACAACTCTTCTTGATATGATTGAACTATTGAATTGTGTGGTGTGTGGACTATTCACTACTATATTTGTTTTAAAAAGCAAACAAGGAAACAAACATATTTTAATAATGGGAAAGAATCTGTGGAGACTGATAGACTGGAGATGTAGAAAATGGCAATATAATATTCTACTATCAGGGAATTTAATCTTTTTAAAGAACTTTTTTGGAGTCAGTGTGTTTATTTTACAAAATTATATTTTGGTTCACTAAAAAGTTGCATTGAACAAAGGAGTTTAGATTAAATAAACAGAGATATTTATGGGAGAAGAAAGTATATGGTATTACCAAGGCCATCAATATAAAGCAGGCTATGAATTGAGAGGGAGCATCAGAGATCTGATCGTAAAAATGAAACATCCCTTTAAGAGGCAAGATAGAGTCATATTTCATTTTCCCCCAGATCTAAAGTGACTGATACATAATAGTCAATTCAGGGACTTGCAGAAAAAATGATCATAATAAGCATGGCAGTGTGACTAGAGATCTCTAGTATGCTGTGAAATGGGTCCCTCCATCCGTACATCTATTGCAGTGAATATGTGGGTGCAGTGTCTTTAGTTTCTGAACTCAGTGACATGGTGCGTGATAACAGACTCCATTCTATCAGAACTAAGTAATGTTAAATAGTCTATACAATGTGGCCACGATTGTGTGTGTGTGTGTGTGTGTGTGTGTGTGTGAGAGAGAGAGAGAGAGAGAGAGAGAATTCTGATCACACATCTCCTTAGAGTCATGGCCACTGTTGACATAGCACATTGTGAGCAATTGGCATACCTTTCCACAACATGAAGGGATTATAGGAAGACTGTCATATAATTGCTCCAGGGAAAGATTCAACTTGAATATAAGTAGGAAAACACAACCCTTAAATAAATGTTATTTTACTGGAGCTAGAATACATTATTAAGTTAGTCATTTTAATATAAAAATGACTAAAATGATGTGAAGTTGTCGGACAGTGTAAGATATGACAAAATAGTAGTAATTTATAAATTATCAAGGGTTCATGAGGGAGGGGGAGCTGGGAATGAGGGGAAAAATGAGGAGCTGATGTTAAGGGCTCAAGTAGAAAGCAATTGTTTTGAGAATGATGAGGGCAACAAATGTACAAATATGCCTGACACAATGGATGGATGTATGGATTGTGATGAGTTGTACGAGCCTCCAATAAAATGATTTAAAAACAAAAGCAAACAAAAAACCCCTTAAAACTACATTTTTATCAGTAATCTATGAAAAATAAAACTCATTAACAATAAAAAAAATCACTCTTAACCTACTTGTTTTCCCCTGGTGCATACTACAATTTCGAAACCTCTACTCTCATTCTCCAAAGAACCGTGAGGACACCAAGGTCAAATATTGGCTGTTGACCCCAAGGTCAGTGGGTCCATGGGAGAAGGATGAAGCTCTCCTCCTGTAAAATGTAACATCTTGGCCACCATGTGGCTGCTGACCCTGAGCGGGAGGCAGCTTCATGACAGTGGGCTTGTTTTGGAGACCCATTCTCCGGAGGCCATGAAATTCATGCTTCAACTTGCTTCTTTGGGGCAAAATAGAGTTTCCAATGATTAGTATGTGGTATCTTGCTTTTAGATGAAGTTGTATGTTACAATAATTCCGATTTTTAAAGGATACTGCATAAAAGAAGAAAATATTATATGACTAACCCCACTATGATCTAAATGTATTATTTTAGATAATTCCATCCTTTCTCAGCTCTCATGACAGAAGGAAATGGATGAGTAGAATCTGATATTGATGCAATCTTGCTTTTGTAGAAGAAAACATTTTTTAATTTAGTTTATTAGTCATCAAATATAACAGGAGTGCAATAACTAATTTTGGGATGTGTTTAGAGTGTGCTTTAAATAACTATGTAGGATCTTTATGGTAGGTTTGACTTTTTTCAATTAAATAGAGTTTAAAATTGCATTAGTTGATCATTCTTAGCTAAGCTTTCATTCATTCAATTATCCATCCACCTAATTATCTAATGCATATTTATTAAGCTAATTAACTTTCCAACTTTTCCCGAATCTTTCTGAAAAGTTGATAGTGAAGGCAGAAAAGAAAATAAGCATCAATCTTTCTATTTATTTTCTTTTTAGCCTTGGCTATCAACTTTCCAGAAAAATTGGGCAGAGGTTAGAAAGTAATATATATTGGACACCGCAGGTTTCAGTCCAAACATTTCCTTATTTAAGAACGAATGGTCCTGAAAAAGAAATAGTAGCTTTATTACCATCAATCTCCATAGCTGTCTTTGGATCTGGGCCCACGGCTCTCCAGGGAGAGAAATTTGGCCTGTGGCTCTGCTGAGCTCCCAGAAACTGTGATTACAGATGTGAGGCTGTCATTCTGTTCTCTGAGCTGACTTCAGAGCCAACCAGATTAACTGATGCCAGAACATGAAATATAAGTCAAGAACCTTAAAGGAACTCTGCAGAGTTACCTGGGATTTAAAAAAAGAGAAGGAAAGAAAGGAAATCACTTAGCTTCATTTTTAGGATTTAGGATTATCTTCAAAACTGCCACTCCATCTTAAGCTCTCTTCTGTATTATTCACATAAAATGATACAGAGAGATAAAATTAGAGCAAAAGGAGAAAGCGGATTAATTTAAAAAGGTATTTTTCACATAAAATTACAAATGCAAAGACAAAGTCTGAAAGATACTCACACTTTTCACTGAAATGATTGTGCCTTCCATTACTAACAAAAGCTCAATGCCTCTGTGCGAGGCAATCTCATTGCTTTCTAGGAACACCCAGCAAAGAAGAGGAGTGTTAGGTCCCGATCAGAATTCTTAGATTCCTAAGCCACAAGCGAGACATTTTGGTCTACCCGTAATTGATGGCTTTAGGTACATATCATGGTTCATTCCTGCGGGTGATTAAGTATAAATTTATGCCACAATTTATTCTGTGTTTGAATTTCGAATCCTTAGCCAAATCAAAGGAAATTAAATAAACTGTCAAAAGCTTCCCAAGAGGAAATTCATAGAAATGGCACAAAATTGCATTTCTGTGTTGATCAAATTTGTTTGAGTTATTTTGGAAACTGAAGGTGTTCCTGAAGCTAATGAATGTACTACTGTCTTCAGATGAGAGGCATGTCACCAACAAGAAACTACAGGGGAAACTTGCTTTCAGTTGTGAAGTCCTATTGTCTCAGACTTTTGACATTTATTCTTGTACAACTCGTGATAAATTCCTGTCTGCATTTATCTTTTATTTATGAGATAAAATTTTATCTACTCAAATTTATCACTCTTTCTGGATCTCTTGTCTGGTCTTTAACAATTTTCTATTTATATTTTCCTCATTGTTGAAAGTCTCTTTATCCTGGCTTATAGAGTTATTTCTATAATACACAGATCATTGTAATGGGATTAAGGAGATCTCCATTAAAATGATGAACATGTTTATTTCTCAGATAAATAATGAACATTTAATAACCTAATCCTATAATCCACACTCAGAAACACAGGGTAAATGCTACTAACAATTAAAGATAATTATTATTTTCATATTACCTGTAGATTATATAAACTTCATAATATGAAGACTAATTATATACTTTGGTGTTTGGATTAAAATAAAGAACATAAACTCTTAACAAAAAATATCTCTAACATAGAAATAAGGTTTTAGGCGATTTAATAAATAATTATTAAGGATAATTACATTAAATTTTTATTTATTTCCATGAATGAGATGAATTTATTGAAAACTCCAGATAATACATTTTTTAAAAGAAGGAGACTCGATCTTAAAAATAACCACTCTCACAAATAATTAAAATATGATTATTATATGTTTTAAGATATTTATTTCTTATTTTAATGATTTGTGAGTGTAAAAATGACTCCAGTGTTTATAGTTCCAATGTTATTTGATTTACCACTGTAGAAACAGTTAATATTTTCTGAAATCTAAAGGACACATAGGTTTTTGGATTTCTTCCAAGGCCGTATATTGTATGACCTTGTTTGTGCCTGGAATTTCACTTTGGATCCTTTAATCTGGGGCTGCTATGAGTTGGAATTGAATTGACAGCAGTTGGTTTGGTTTGGGGGTTTTAAGCTTGGATGTAAATTCTCATTTGAGAATTTTGCAGAATTCTTACTGAGGCAAGATGCATAAAATAAGCCTTTAAATGATATATTTGAGGATAAGTGAGAATGCAACAGTATCAACAATTAATTGAATGTAATCAGGGAAAAAATTGGATAAGATTTTCTTTAAGACTCCTTTTAACTATAGCATTCAAAATAGAATTACTTTTAATATTTAGTTACATGAAATGTAAAGAGATGTAGGATTGACTCTTTGGCTGTTTTTATAATACTGATAGTACTAGTTTAAGAAGCCCTAGTAGTGTGCTGGGTTAAATATTTGGCTTCTGACGGCAAGCTGGGCATTTCAAATCCGCAAGACACTGGACGGGAGAAAGATGAAGCTGTCTGCTGCCATCACAATATACAATCTCAGAAACTGTTCTCTTGGTCTGAGTGACAAAGAAAAACGGAGGAAAGTGCAACTGAAATGGACTTGGAGTCTTGTGACAAACAAGTTCACTTCAAATAAAAAAAAAAAAAAAGAAATTGCTCTCTCCTACATGGTTGCTATGAGTTACAATTTATTTAGTAGTAGGCTTGGGTTTTGCTTGTTTGTTTTTTGTGCTAATATGATAGGGAAAAACACACTAGCTCAAAATAAAATAAGAAGTTATCATTGTCTTGCTGAAAGTAAATTACTTTGTGTGTTTTTTATTAAAATAACACTTATAGTAAAATAAATAAATCAAATAACACTCATAGTAAGGCACCTGCCTTTATAGGCACACCCCTTTCAGCTGACCAGTAAAAACCATGTAAAAATAATATATTTTAAAAATTTACCAAACTTTCTGTAATTATTCTTAAACAGCAAGATAAATGAGCATAGGTGTGGGCTATGTCAGAATATTTATTCTTCTCAAAACGATAGTGATGAATATAATTAGTTGAAGATAGATGTTCTTGGGGAGAAATGTACAGCAAACTGACTTAGAACATAGCCAAATAAATAACATTGAGGAATTCGAATAGCAAAGGCCTGTGCTTTTGGGAAATGCCAGATAATATATCTATGAATATATTAATAGTTTTGAAAATATAGGGATAATTAAGCACTTCCCTTAAGAGCATTTTCAATTTAACTCACCAACCAGGAAAAGATGCAGCAAGTAGCATGGAGTGGCTATATCTGACTTCCTTGCCTTCCCTCTTGCCATGAAGCAGGGGTCTGACAGGCCTTTACGCTCCATCCTTCTTTGCCCTGCTCTGACACCAATCATTCCTTGCAACGACCAAACATATCTCATAGACAAACATTCATGATTAAGGGGGTTTATTAGAGCGGTTAGCTGCTTGCTACAAGTCAAGACTAGTAAATAGTGAGGATAGAATCATTGGTCCACAGCAACATTTTTCCTCAGCCAGCAGTCAAGTCTCTGAATCTCAGCCTGTGTGCCCATGGACCAGTCCCTTAGCCTGGAGCCAGATGAGGAGAAGGTACCCGTAGTTGCTGGTCCTCTGAGTCTCCTTGTCACTGTCTCTGGTGCTGCAAGCTAGCCTTTTCCTCCACCATCCAGACGGAGAACTCAATTGGGCTCTTCAGTTGGTTCTGACAATTCTTTTTGTGCCCAAGGTGGATTTTATACCCTGAAGAATGCCTTTGATGGAGGTGTGGTTTTTGTCTTCCATATCCCCCAGGAAATGGAGGATGTCATTTATTTCATACCTTCTCCTCAGGTCAAGACTTGTTGTTAGCTGCCATCTAGTCAGATCCAACAGAGAAGCCCTATGTACCTTAGAACAAAACACTGCCCAGTCTTGACACCCCCACAATTGTCTCTGTCCTTGATCCTATCCTTGGGTTGATCTGTCTCCTTGGGGGCCTTGCTCTTTTTCACTTCCCTTTTACTGTACAGAGCATGATGTCCTTCTCCAGGGACTGATCTCACCTGGCAACTTTAATTCTGCCCAGTAGTATCACCGAGAAGGACCTCCAAGTTGTGCGTATAACCACAGGCACAGAGTCCACACGTATCGCACTTCATATGAGAAGTTCCGGCTAGAAAGGCCTTATTAATCGACCACACATCCAAAATGAATGAAAGGAAAATATTAGAAGACAGAAGGTTCTGCGCAGAAGGTGTTTGTTTTCGTGTTATGAGGGATCCTAATGGTCGAAAACACACACACATATATACACCCTTATTGCATTCTGTTATTAAATATTAAGTTCAGATAATACGTGTAAAATAATAGCTCATTTTTTTCAGTTATTTTAATCTTACCTCTTTCCCTCAATGACATAAGCATTCTTAATCTTAAACTTTAGTTTGGGACAATATACATAACATTCACCAATTTGGTAATGTCTGCACATACTTATACAATTCAATTGTGTAACCATTACTGCGATTCTTTCTCATGTGATTGCATCCCCTTTAAAACAGAATCACAAACAAAAACTATTCGTTACTATGTCCTTTTTACTCCTGTTCATCATTGCTTCTCTACATTTTCTTGTTTATGTAAATACAGTATTTGTCCATTTGAGACTCATATCACTCTGCATAGTGTTGACAGCATTTATGTTGTGGCATGCACCAGACTTAATCTATTTTTATAGTTGAATAATAGACCAAATATTTTACATGGGAACAGTACCATTTTACAACATATACCATTTGGCAATATAGCCTATAAAGTTCAAGTATAAATATGCATATCTAGACGAGATTAAGTAGAGCAAGGCCCTCAAAAGAGAAGTTATCTGGGTTTCAGCTTGAAGGACAAAAATAATGCTTTGAAAGGATTCTACTGACAGTAATATGCATAATGAATTAAATAGGAGAAGAACTTCTTGTCAGGTATAAAAAGATAAGAACTAACAAAGATGCCATGTGGCAAAGCAGGATCTGATGTCAATTTGTTTTAATCATAATGGATTACTGGAGGAAAAAAACTCCTCCCAAGTATGATAGTTTAAAATTAATATTATACATACACAAGGTGACACTGTGGTAGTCAGTGCACTTGTAATAACCTGGATGCTAATAAGGCCAGGGTTATGGGCTACTTGCTCTATTCGATGACCTTCAAACACAGGCCAGACAAGAATCTTATAAATTTATCAGTGAATGACAAGAACAGATAATGTGAATATCTACATGAATTTCATGACCACAATGGTCACTATTAAAATGTCACTTTTTTGGTTACATACTGTGTTAGATAGGGTTCTCTAGAGAGATAAAACCAAATTCCTGATAAGTTAATATATTTATTTATAAAGATAATTAGATATATAGCAAGAAATGAACTGTTAAATCATATACAGATAAATATATAATACAAGAAATAAACAGTTAAATTAGAAAGCACTATAAATGGCTTAGTGCAACTCACATCCATGAGAGAAAGTTGAAAGACTAGCAGTCCTTCAAGTCTCTGTCTGATGCCAGATCTTCCTCTATTTGTAGAGAGAGCTAGGCTATGTCAGTACAGCAGTCAATCACAAGGCAGGTCACCAACCTTCAGTCCCCAGCTCCAGAGAAATCTTAAAGGGACCTCAACTTACAGTGACACAGTCCACAGGCTAGGCATCCCACAGGCAGTGTAGCCCTTAAATTGAGGCACAGAACAAGCAAGGCAGCCGTACACTGGTCCAATGATCACAGCGCGAGAGACAAGAAAGGCAAGGCTCACCAAGCCATTTATCTTTCTGCCCTTCAGTCAATCCCACCTGCATTTATCAGCCAGGCTGGCACAATAAACTATCTCACATACTATCAAGTATATATCAAGTACATACAAACAGCAGCCTTTTGAGCAAAGAATGAAACCCTCCCACTCCCAGAGCACACACCCAGTGTTGTTATGGCCAAGCCTACTTCTGCAGTCATCGCCTTCTCCTTGCTGATGTTCTGCTTTATCAAGCAAGACTCCTTTCCCCAGGGACCGGACTTCCAGGTAACAGCTCTGCAACATGTGAAGCAATGTTTTTCCTTCCTCACGTCTAAGTAGCATTCTGGTTATGTGACTTCCAAGATATATTCTTCTGGCAGCCCCTTGGTATATTCATATTCCTTGCTAATTTCATTAACTACAATCCTCAAATATGTTTATTCAATTGCAAGTTGTCCAAGAGCATTTTCACATAAAATTATAATATCCTAACAGATCAAAGATTCTATTAAGGATTTTGTCAAAAAGAAAGAAAAAACACACCAAAACCCAAATATTTTCTCAGAGTTCTCAAGGAAGTGGTGAATAGTCTATCATATCAACAACTGATTGTATTTATTCATAAATAGTATTTCCAGAAGTGTTATTTGCACAAATCAGCATTTTTCTTTCTTTTTTTTTTTTTTGAAATCATTTTACTGGGGGTTCATACAACTCTTTTTTAAAAATCATTTTATTAGGGGCTCATACAACTCTTATCACATTCCATACATACATCAGTCGTGTAAAGCGCATTTGTACATTCATTGCCCTCATCATTCTGAAAACATTTCCTCTCCACTTAAGCCCCCATCATTAGGTCCTCATTGTCCCCCTCCCTCCCCGCTCCCTCCTCCCTCATGAGCCCTTGATAATTTGTAAATTGTTATTTTGTCATATCTTGCCCTGTCCGACGTCTCCCTTCACCCACCCTTCCATTGTCCATCCCCAGGGAGGAGGTCACATATAGTTCCTTGTAATCGGTTCCCTTTCCAACCCACTCTCCCTCTACCCTACCAGTATCGCCACTCACACCACTGGTCCTGTAGGGATCATCCACCCTGGATTCCCTGTATTTTCAGTTCCTATCTGTACCAGTGTACATCCTCTGGTCTAGCCAGACTTGCAAGGTAGAATTCGTGTCCTGATAGTGAGAGCGGGGATGAAACATTTAGGAACTAGAGGAAAGTTGTATTTTTCATCGTTGCTACATCGCACCCTGACTGGCTCACCTCCTCCCCGAGACCCCTCTGCAAGGGGATCTCCAGTGGCCTACTAATGGGCTTTGGATCTCCATTCCACACTCCCCCCATCATTCACTATGGTAAGATTTTTTGTTCTGATGATGCCTTATATCTGATCCCTTCGACACCTGGTGATTGCATAGGCTGGTGTGCTTCTTCCATGTGGGCTTTGTTGCTTCTGAGCTTCATGGCAGCTTGTTTACCATCATTCTTTTAAGACCCCAGACGCTATATCTTTTGATAGCCGGGCACCATCAGCTTTCTTCATCACATTTGCTTATTCACCTGCTTTGTCTTCAGCGGTTGTGTCAGGAAGGTGAGCATCATAGAATGCCAATTTAATAGAAGAAAGAATTCTTGCATTGAGGGAGTACTTGAGTGGAGGCCCAATGTCCTCCTGCTACCTTAGTACTAAACCTATAAATATAGGCACATAGATCTATTTCCCCATCATCATATAAATATAATAAATCAGTATTTTCACCACTTCTACTTAATGGCGGTAATGATAATAATAACAACAGACATAATACAGTCATAGTTAACATATCCTAAGTAATATGGGATTTGGGTAATGTATTAACAAATGGCTATGCTGTATTTAGAACTTATGTGCTAAATTCTTTACATGTCATCATTATATAATTTAATTATTGAATTAGGAATTTTTATAAAATTGTGTTGCAGATAAGGAGATTGTTACTGTTATAACTACTAAGTGGCTAAATTAGGATTCAAACCTGTGTATATGCTAAGCCCTGTGAATTCTCTAATATTACACAGTCCCTCCTATGTAAACATTATTAAAACATGAAAATTAATGTATTTTAAAGGATCAATGCAAGACTGGTCCAAATGATGTGGTTAAAGGTATTCTAAATATTTGATTTCCCTAAAAATGCAGAACCATCAATTCTGACGGTTACTTCACAAGGCTGCCGAAGCTTGTGAATTGGGTTGGATGACAATCTTCTGGTCCAAGTAATAAGAACTGGAGGTCAAGACAGAGAGAGGTAAGCCACACGCAAGATCCAGAAAGGAAGAGTAATGGTCATCAAAGTGGCTAGTGCAGCTGCAGTCATGAAATGACGCAAAGCGAAAGGTCTCTCTTGCTCAGTCAAGCCAAAGGAGCGCACCAGAACCCATGCCGCTAAGACGGAGTCTTGCTATGTATGGGAGTTGCCATCTGACATTAAAAGGTTAGTTAGGTACAGGACATGCCGATGGAACCCTCTAGTAAGGTATAGATTTAAGATATATCCCACCTCAGTTCTGCCTAATTAGCATAACATCAACCTTATTCCAAATTGAAACTGTAACCACAGGTGTAGAGTATAGGATGCACAACCCCTCATAAGATGGAAGACTGTGGCAAGAATGATATCATATGAACTAATTAAGTACACTGCAATGACTCATATAAGCATTTTGATGTTGGCTGTTCCCTGCTCTGGCTGCCTAAACTAAATGTTTTGTTCACGGGAGTCTGTGGAAATAGAAACCATATGAGGAGCTGCCTTCCTCAGTGATTGGATCTTAAGTCATAATAGTGCTCTTAGGGTTTCTTTGTGACATTTTAAAATTAAAACTGTTAATTGTAAATTCAAATCTCCAAGTTTTTAAATGGAAAAAAAAGGAGGGAGTGTGGATAGCTGTCCTCATATCCAACCCAAAGAGCAACCTCAAATAGACTCCATAATGCTATGATATGGATTTCCCTAAACTCTGAGTCTGCATTTTTCTTCCTGCTGTGTGACACTTGATCTGGTTCTTGAAATCACAGAGGGGGCAGAAACGAAGTGAGATGTCAATCCACTAGATTTAGTCCCAGATCTGCAAGACTTTGTTCTCTGAAATGCAGCGATTGTGTGTGCACGTTCTTTAAACATAGCGTCAACCTAGAGGACCCACAACAAGAGCAGCTCGGAAGGTCCTGGGTGGTTATTGCAAATGGTTTAGCACTCCACCACCACCACCAGCTCACTAGCATGGGCTCAATGCCATCTCATAGTGACTCTCCAGGAAAGGGTAGACCTGCCTCTGGGAGCTTCCAAGACTATCTTTCTCCTGCGCAGTAGCCAGCACTTTCAAACTGCTGATTTACAGGTAGCAGCCCAAAGCAACCAATACCCATACAGGGCTCTCAACAGAAAGCCTACATATGGACACAGTAAATTCATCCAGAAGCAAGTGCAGGAGACGCATGGTGTTCGACTTCCAAAGGGTCACAGAATTTGAGAACCCTCTAGAGCAGCGGTTCTCAGCCTGTGGGTCGCGACCCCCTTTGGGTGTGTGTGTGTGTGTGTGTGTGTGTGTGTGTGTGTGTGTGTGTGTCAAACAACCCTTTCACAAGGGTCGCCTGATTCATAACAGCAGCAAAATGACAGTGATGATATAGCAACGAAAATAGTCTTGTGGTTGGGGGTCAACCCAACAGGAGGCACTGTATGAAAGGGTCGCGGCATTGGGAAGGTTGGTCACTGCTCTAAGTAGTCTTTAAGCAAGTGAGGAAACTGCTCCCGGAGAGCATTGAACAAATCACGCTGGGTTGCCAAAGCAATATGTTCACCTTGCCCTGGAGGAGGGGCTATAGGACAAAAGGAGTGACTTTGGTTGTTTGTTGTTGTTGATTGGTAGAAAGGATGGAATGACAATTGCTCCTCCCCATCATCAGGGGGAGGGGCACTGAGAAATGTTTTTGTTGTTTTAATCCTGAAAAAAGAGTAGTATGCCTTATGAGTGTGAGATCTGATGCAGGGTAGAAGAGTATGTTTCTAATCAGAAAAACAGGGCTGCAATGAGTTGCAGTCAATTTCATTACACGTGGTTTTCTTTAATCCTTTTTTGCCAAGAAACTCCACCTCTGAAATGACATGTTTAGGTATATTGAAAAGGGTATTTAATAGTATGAAGTTGAGAGGATGAAAAACATCCAGATTCTTTCTTTACCTGTTGTTGTTCTCGTTAGGTGCCATCAGGTCGGTTCCGACCCAGCCTAGCTTATGCACAAAGAAGAAAGCTCTTCCTGGTCCTGCACCACCCTCACTGCTGTTCCTATGTCTGAGCCCTTGTGGCAGCCACTGTCTATGTCAGCCCATCTCCTGGATGACTTTCTTCTTTTTCGCTGCCCCTCGACTTTACCAAGCATGCTATCGTCCTCCAGGGACTGGTCTCTCCTGACCACATGTCCAATGAATGGAAGACGAAGCCTTGCCAGCCTTGACACCGAGGAGCACTCTGTTCGTACTTTTTTCGTGATCGATTATTTTATTCTTTTAGGAATGTATGGTGTTTTCAATATTCTTCTCCGGAACTACGATTCGAATGCATTGATTCTTCTTTGGTCTTCCTGATTCAATGGCCAACATTCACATGCTTATGAGGCAAATGAAAATATGGTTTGGGTCAGCACAAGATAGTCCTCAAAGTAACACCCTTGCTTTTCAATGTTCTAAGGACTTCTTGTGCAGTAACTTTACCTAATACAAAATCTAATTTACCTAACGTGCTCTTTTGATCTCTTGACTGCTGCTTCCGTGAACATTGATGGTGAATCCAAGCAATACAAAATCCCTGACAATTTCAAGCTTTTCTCCATTTATCATGATGCTACCTACTGGTCCAGTTATGGGGATTTTGGCCTTCTTCACATTGACGTGAATTCCTATGGAAGGCTGCAATCCTTAATCTTCTTCAGCGAATGCTTCAAGTCCTTCGCACTCAGCCAGGAAAGTTGTGTTTTCTTCATATCACACGTTTTTAATAAGCCTTCCTTCAACCTTGATGGTGCATCCTTCTTCATATAAACCAGATTCTCTGATGATTTTTTCAGAATACATATTGAATAAATATGATGAGGGATACATACCTGATGCACACCTTGCCTGATTTTACCACGCAGTATTCCCTTGCTCCATTCGCACAACTGCCTCTTCCACCATGTACAAGTTTGCATGAGCACAATGAAGTGTTCTAGAATTCCCATTTTCTCAAGGTGATCCGTAGTTTATGATCCACCCAGTCAAATGCTTTGGTATAGTCAAAAGAACAAGCAAATATCTTTATGGTATTCTCTGCTTTGAGCTAAGATCCATCTGACATTAGGAATGAAAAACCCATTTTCTGCTCCCTCTTCTGAATCTAGCAGAACTTCTGTCAGATCCCTGTCAATGTACAACTGCAAGTGTTGTTGGTTGAGGTTCAAAAGTTTTCTTGTATGTGAAATTAGTGACATTGCTCTCTAATTGGGGCATTCTGGTGGGCTACCTTTCTTAGAAATAAGTACAAAGATGAATATCTGCCTTCCAAGTAGTTGGCCAAGTAGCTGTCTTCCAAATTTCCTGGGATAGAGGACCAAGTGCTTCATCAGCTTGTTGAAACACTTCAATGGTCATTCCATCCTTTCTACCAATCAACAACAACAAAACAACCAAAGTCACTGCCATCGAGTCCATGCCATCTCAATGACCATGCAGGGCAGGGTAGTACTTCCCCTGTGAGCGTCCGGAGTAACGCTTCACATGGGTAGAAAGCCTCATCTTTCTCCCACAGAGAAGCTGGTAGTTTCAAACTACTGACCTTGCTATTAACAGCCCAATGTTTAACCACTATACCCTCAGGGTGCCATTTCTTAGCCTCAGTTTATTACCAGAATTTTCCCTTAAGCCTGAAATTTTTATCCTAGATTAAAATATCGACTGTTCATTGAATTCATTTAACATATGCCAAATCTAGTGTCATACATTTTGTTGTTATTAGGGAGCTTAGAATTGGTTCTGACTCATAGTAACCAGGAGTACAAAGGAACAAAACATTGCCTCGTCCTGTGCCATCCTCACGATTATTGTTATGTTTGAGACATTGTTGCAGCCATTGTATCAATCCACTACATTCAGGGTCTTCCTCTTTTTCTGTTGCCCCTCTACTTTACTAAACATGTTGTCCCTTTCCAGGGCCTGGTCCCTAATGATAAGATCCCCAAAGGAAGTTCCAATAAAGTCTTACCATCCTTGCTTCTAAGGAGCATTCTGGCCCTACCTCTTCCAAGACAGATTTGTTTATTCTTTGGTGGTCCATAGGCACTTTCTTTCTTCTTTTACTTTTCTAATCATTTTATTACGGGCTCATACAACTCTTATCACAATCCATACGTATATCAATTGTGTAAAGCACATGAACATTCATTACCCTCATCATTCTCAAAACATTTGCTCTCCATCTAAGCCCTTGGCCTCAGTTCCTCAATTTTCCCCTCGCACCTCGCCCGCCCCCACTCCCCCATGAACCCTTGATAATTTATAAATTTTTTTTTCATATTTTGCCCTGTCCAATGTCTCCCTTCACCCACATTTCTGTTGTCCGTCCCCCAGGGAGGAGAGTATATGTAGATCCTTGTAATCAGTTCCCACTTTCCAACCCGCCCTCCCTCCACCCTCCCAGTATCGCCACTCACACCACTGGTCCCGAAGGGATCATCCATCCTAGAGTCTCTGTGTTTCTAGTTCCTATCTGTACCAGTATACATCCTCTGGTCTAGCCATATTTGTAAGGTAGAATTGGGATCATGATAGTGGAGGAGGAGGAGGCATTTAGGAACTAGAGGAAAGTTGTATGTTTCATCATTGCTACATCACACCCTGACTGGCTCATCTCCTCCCCGAGACCCTTCTATAAGGGGATGTCCAGTGGCCTACAAATGGGCTTTGGGTCTC
>NW_022103903.1:1696435-1730511 GCF_000313985.2 Echinops telfairi
ATCCCAACCCAGTACTGCCCAAACCCACAAGTCCAACATTAACCCATATGTCTGACACCAATCCACAAAGTCCTCCTCCATCTCACAAAGCACACTCTATGATGCCAACTGCAGGAGGAAAGCCAAATCAGTGAACATGTAAACATCTCAGTGCTAGCAGGGCTTTCCATAAGGCTGCTTTAGTACCCAGGGCTGCATCAAGGTAGGTCCATGAGGCTTCTCCTCAGGGATGTCTTGTAGGAAGTGAGCCTTGTCAGCTAAATCAGGGAACTGGCTAAGGCAGCTGCACCCTGGTACGACCATCACAAAGTAAGAGACCTGAGGACTAGAAAGGGGAGGCTCACTGAGCCATTTATCTCTCCACCCATCAATTAACCCCACATGTGTTTATCGGTCAGTTTGGCACAATAAACTAACTACCTCACAAGGTCAACAAAGGGAAGAAAGGTGATGATGGCAGGAATATAAAAGGAATTGTAACACACAGGAGAGGTGGAGGCAAGTTTCCCTATAAACCTCTCCAGTCCCAAGGAAGGTAAAGGGCACGAAGCATCTTAAAGGCAATTTAACCAATGGGAGGTGGGGCTGTGGGGGGAGAGGTGCTCTAAAATTGAAGTGGAGGTGATTACACCATTTGAAGTGACATGTTTGAAGGATTGAACTATTGAATTATATGATATGTAAATTATGTACCAATAAAACTATTGGGAACAAAAAGAAGATGCATTTCCTTATCAATGGAAGAGTCTGGAGATAGGTGAGAGGCTGGGTGGAGAAAAGTAGGATGTTTACACTACCTGCACATGACTCTTGGGTTTGGGGTTTGCACACAAGGGATAACGGGATATTTGGGGTGCCGAATTCACATACCTGCAAAGAAGGAGGTACACTACACAGAACCAGTCAATAGCAGAAGACCTTCCAGAAATCCAGCCAAATGGTGGGAGGCCTGCCATCAATGTGGAATAAAGGATCTGTCTGTACATTCTTCCAGGCATTTTAGACTAGCCAATGCCCTTTGAACTTCTTTTCCAGTGAATCCACTTCAATAAACTCACCCTTTCTGTTCAACCATTTTCTCTAACTCTGGTCTCAGTTTCGTCGCTTGCTTAAAATCTTTCTTGTGAGTGGGTTGTGAACAAAGAGGTGTAGAGAATGGGAACCTTAAGCCACCTCCCAGTAACATCACTTAATACAAAGATAGGCAGTTCACCCACCCAGGGAATTGTCAGAAAAAAGGCCTGGTGATCCTGGTCTAGAAAGATCAGAGTTCTCTTCAGTGATACACGGGGTCACAGTGAGTCCAAATTAACGTGATAACAATGGGTTGTTGGGCACGACATATTTGTCAACCTCTTTCTCAGGTAGAAGAGCTTCTGATGGTGAACAAAGCACTAAGCACAGGGAGATGCAGATGATGAGGCTTATTGGCTGGATGGAAGCCGGAGTTACTTAGCAAATATAGAAGCTATCTGTTGTGTTCAGATGCCATTATTCAGGAAATAAGAATTAATCAATGGCATATTTAAATCTAAATAATAATAATCCAAAGAATTTCCTATTAAATAGTGCTCCTGTTGAAAGAAGTCATGTGATTCAACTTTTTAGAAAGAACAGTTGCAGACCATGGTCACCCGCAGGACTCAGAGGATTAGCACTAATTTTAACTTAGTTATAATGACTTTGCTTTCAACGGGCCTCTGGATAGCTACCAAAGATGTTTATTGACTCAAGTTTGTGACTAATTTATAGGAAAGATATTCTAGTACCATCTGCCTTAGTAGAGTGCTTATTTGCATTGGCAAATGCTATCAAAGCCTTGGGGCCCAGTAAGTAATATGGTATGCTTATTCATCTAATGGGCTCCATTTATGTAATATCAGGCGGAATTAAAAACTCATGCAAGCTTGAGAAGATAAAAGAAGGTGTAAAAGAGGAAAGAAGAACTCTTGGCTTGTCATAGCTTCAGAGTTTGGAGTATGGGTACAACTACTTCATGCTTCTAGGAGTAGTTACTAACATGAGTATCAGGATTAGTTACGAACCCATTTCTCAGAGGCTGCCTCCATGAGTTCATTCCCACAGTCATCCCAGAGTATTTGCTAAATGGGAGGCTTTCGGAGACTTGCTTTGGTTCTTAGAGAAAATATGCCGCTAAATCTACTTTGTGCTTTGGCAAAAGTCCATGCCAAAAAAAGAAGTGGTTGAAATAAATACCATTTTCTCTCTTCTTCTCTATATTTCTAGCTCCTCCCCTTGTTAGTAATAATGTGCATACATTATCCACCTGCTATATTCTGGTCATCGTATTATGTGATTGAATCCTATATCCTTACTTCAATAAATATTCCAAATATTTCAGGTAAATAGAGGCAAATGCTAACATATTTCTTTATCAAGTGTAAAGGAAAAACAACAAAAAAGCATATATTGAAGTTATTGTCCAAATTCAAGCAGCTAGAAAGTATAAGAAATGTAGTTAAAATGCTTCTGCATAACATTCATGTTTTTACAAGCTGTCACACTCTTTTGCAGTAGCATAGAATAGTATAAAACCATAGATACTCTTCTCTTCTCTTCTGCTCTTTTGTTTATATTGTAATTTAAAGAATGAAACTAAAAACCAGACTCGCTGCTATCAAGCCATTCCGGCTCCTAGCAATCCTGAAGGACAAAGGGGAATTTCACCGGTGACTTTCTGAGCCTAGAAATCTTTACGGAACCGAAAGCCTCTGCTCTCTGCCATGAACCAGCTGGCAGTTTGGAATTAAAATAATAAATTAACAAATACCTAATCCTAAAAATAGAAAAATAACTTAGGGATTGATATCTTAATTTTAATCCTTAGGATATCAGGGTTCCTGAAAGAAAAGTGGAACACAAAATGTCGTGGTGGACTACTTTATTGATAAGACAACATTTTATCTGAGTACATGCAGGAATCATTTCATTGTCTCTGAAAATCTAGGGGTTCAGGCAGTGTAGGGGTTAAAAGACTTCAATGCTAATGGAAAGTTCTGTGGCTTCAGTCCATCCCTTGCCTCCCAGGAAGATTTCTGGTCTTGGAAACCCTGTGGGGCAGGTCTGTTCTTTCCGGTGGATTCATTGGAATTGAAATTGACCAGATGACAATGGCTTATCCTTTTCTTTTCTTCTCGCTGGAAACTTTTCACCGTCTTTGAAAAGTTATTGATCACTTTAGATCTTACAAAAAAAAAAAAAAGCAGCTTTGTTCATTGAAGGCAAAATATCTTAATGTTCCCATGACATTTTAATGAAATCTACAGCTCTAAGCAGAAATCATCTCTTGAAAAATTTTCCACTTGAAAAAAGGGTCTGATTCAGCATCTTGTAATTAGTACGATGAAAAGGTGCCTCCACAGTTGGTCAGGACTTGAACTGGTATTCGTTAATCATGATAGATCTGGGATACAAATCCCAAGAATCATTGCCTTCGAGCCGATGCTGACGCTCCACACCCTATGACACAGTGGAACTGCGCCCGTGGATGACTGAGACCCTCACTCTTTATAGCAGTAGAAAATCCAACCTTGCGCACAGAGTGGATGACGGTCTTGAACTGCTGGCCTTGTGGTAAGCAGCCGGATGCGCAGCTCACTACATACCCAACAAACAAACAAACAAACAAACAAACAAACAAACACTCACTGCCTCCGAGTTGATTTCCACTCCTAGTGACCGTATAGAATAGAGTGGAACTACCCTTGTGGCTTTCTGAGTCTGGGAGTAGAAAGCCTAGTTTTTCTCCCGAGGATTGTTAGTGACCTTGCAGTTTGCAGTTCATTGTGTAACCCGCTAAGCTGCCACGTGCTCCATACATCCCAAGAGTCCCAGGCGACTTGGGTTCTTTTGCAGAGACCAACTGCAGACATGGGAGCGAGCCAACCTGGCTCACTGACCTGCTGTGTCCTGGTGAGCGGCAGCCAGCGGGCCATTTTCCGTAATTGAGAAACATCTATCAGGACTGCTCGGGCATGTAAATAAATTGATTCATAAAATACACTCCGTAGAAGAAAGGGCTTCAAAAGGCTCATCGGGAAAAAATCGCAGTATTTTAAATTCCATTTTTACATGGGCTTTGTGAAGCCTTCTCATAGAACCGTACATAAAAGCCTTTTAAATCTATTTTTATTTATCTGTTAATTTTTATTGCAATGTCTATGTAACAACCTAAAATTTCATTCCTTTTGAATGCTATATTTTAGATAATAATACTCTTTATGTTTCTTTAGAAAATATTATCAGTCAAATATTTTAAAATAAGATGAACAAAATAACAAACACTAAATTAGTTCCTAAAATATGAAAGCTGGCACATTGATAAATCACTACTGATTCTTCCTTGGGCATTAATTATTGCAGCGATGCTCTCCTGTTTGTGCTTGTGCTTGTGATTTTCAGGATGATTTTGCCTGAGTAACCACACAGCAGCCCCATGGTAATGGTGATTCATATATACTTTGCAATAGTATCTATTTTAACTGACTTTTAATACTGCTTTACTTCCCAGGTGCTCTCCATATGTCCCCAAAGTTTAATAAAGCTGAAAAGCTTTTATTTTATTGTCTCAACTATTGATTATCTGTTTATGTTGAAAACTATGTTATATATTGCCTTTGCCACACTGATAAAGCAGATTATCTTAAAGAAGTAAGGCTTCTGCTTTCAAGAAAAAAGCCCTAATGCAGTAAAACCGTCACTTTCCTATGTTGCTTTTGTCTCCACTAGGAAGCATGCAAACTTTTATTTTCAATCTCTGGAAGAAAATAAATGCTATTGACTCACAACTGATTTAGATATTCCCAGAGGCATCACACAATTTAGAACTCTCCTTCTCAATTTTACTGCCAACATAAGCATACTTAAAGAAATGAATAACAGGAGTCTGACTTCAGAGGAAGGGAAATAAATAAGAAAGAAACATATTTTAGATTTTGACCTCACTAAAAGAAACCAAACAAATAAAGAGCTTTAAACTATTAGGGGCAACATGGAATTATTGAATAGAAGTCAGACAAAATATATTATAAATATTCAAGCTCATCCTAAGAGGTATCTGATATTAACAGAGAAAGATAAACAAATATGCTGAAGTACTGAGGGCTGCAAGAGTGATAGAGAGTCCAAGCATTCAACTGGAGAACGTAGCATTCGGAGAGGGAATTTACTAACATATCTGATTCACTCACAGAAATAGACTACTTTTTCATTCTACTAATCACAGAGTCCCTAAAATAGACATGTTTTCCAGCCAATATAGGTTATTAAAGTAATAGTAGCCAGCTTTTAGGGGAGCCCTAGTGATGGGCTACTAACAGAGAAGTTAATATTATAGCCTTGGGAACCGGTGGGGCAGTCCAACCTCGTCTCATTGGTCCCTACGTCAACTTGACTAGATTGGAGTGACTGATCCGCCTACGATGGGACACCAACTCATAGTGTCCCAACATAGTGTGCTAAACAAGCAAGCCTGCTCAGAATGGCCAAGTGGAGAGCACTTGAATGAAAACATCTCATCAGACTTTTGGGAGGGATTTGCTCCTAGCGGAGGGTGAGCAGGGGGAGAGACGAACACTATGCAAGCCCCGTAGAACCAAGGGTTGCGGTTTTTAATCTTCAGGGAAATGTTAGTCTGCAGTGTAGAGGACAAAACCAAAGGGTTAAGAGTAATAGGAAAAAATGAGCAGACTGAAAGTCTGGAAAATGTAATAGTCTTGATCATATCTATTTCACCGATGTTCTTCGTAATTATGTGAATCAATAAATTCTCCCCTTTGTCTAACTTAGTTCAAATTTAGAGTTTTTAACTCTCCCACAAATGGTTATAAGTTTTGTCTCCAATGGGTTTCAGAGAGGATAGTACCTGCAGGAGCACTTTCTAATACTTCATTCTGAAAGCAATTTTTGAAATTATTATGTCCAACATTTTTATTACATGTATGCTGTAAGATATTTCTGCTGATTCTATTTTCCATTTCAAAGGTTACAGAGATACTTTGAAAAAATCATTATGGAAGGTTAAAACAAGCAAACTCATCATGGAAATAAATATGAAATTCAGGAATTCATAAAAACAAGGAATCAAATTATGACACCACTGATAAACTTCCTGATTCTACATTCTGACCATCTTTCTAGTTTAAAGTTACTCCCCCGGCAAATACTCAACAAGGAACATGAAACAGTTGCTAAATATGTCTGCAATATAGTGTACAAGAGACTTGCATTTAGTGACATAGCATTACTCTTTTCCCTTTATTTCTTATTCTTTACTAGAAAAATCTTCTAGATTAACTTCAGAAGAATTGTAGGGACCCATTTCATAGGTTCTTTATCTATAGTTATATCACATGGAGTAAGACTAAAGGTACTTATGTAATGTATAATTAATAACTTGATATATATTTCTCTACTTGAGTGTGTGTTAAGTATTAATGGGGCTTCTATGTAGAATATCCACTCTGAGGAGAGTACGTGAGTTCCACAATGGTGAGAATTAGTAGCATCCTGACCCAGGTACTCTTAGCTTATTGCAAGCTTACTCTCACTATCCTTGTAATGATTTACCAGTTTCTATAATTGTTATTTACTTTGAGGTAATTTATACATAAAAATAGAGATTTGTCTTTAAATAAAACTGAATGGAAATTTCAGGCTAATACCAACTACACCTATCAACTACATTGGATTAAGTGATCAATGAAGTGAAAAGACATTACGTGTCTCTGCTGCATTAATTTTATCTCTGTACGTTTTCCAGGCCTGTTAGTAAATTTCATGTTTGAATGCTGCATTCTCTAGATGCGTGCTCAGACTCAATATATTATCCTTTTATTATTCAATACTTCATCATATCTGCTTATTTATTAGTCTCTATTAATATCAGACATATTTTAAGATTTATTTAAATATTATATATTTTGCCTGGCTTTTATTCAGTAATCCCATGTTACCCCTAATAATTTGATGATTTATTTGTTTATTGGGGTTTTTTAGTTTGTATTAACATGCTACATATATTCAGTTGATGTTAATCTCCAATTTCTATTCAGTTGTCAGAGATTTAATTTTACTTGGATCCACAATTAAAGCCTTCAGAATCAATAATCAGGAAATCAAACTGAATACTGTATTGAACAAACTTGCTAAAAGCTTATTTAAAATGTTAAAAACAAATATGTCACTTTGAGGACAAATACTCTGATCCAAGCCAGAGTATTTTCAATTGCCTCATATGTATGTGAAAGTTGGACAATGAATAAGAATGACGTAAGAAGAATGGATGCATTTGAGTTATGTTGTTGTTAGCTTCCATGAAGTCGGTTCCAACTCACAGCAACCGTGGGTGCAACACAAACACTTGCCCGTCCTGGGCCATTCTCACAAGTGTTCTTAGGGTTGAGCTCCCTGTACTCAATCCATCTTGTCAACGGCCTTCCTCATTTTTGCTGCGTCTCTATTTGACCACGCATGATGTCTTCCTGGAGGAGCCCCCGGGGTGTAGTGGTTGCGTGCTGGGTTTTGATCTGTAGGGTCGGCAGCAGCTCCGCAGGAGAAAGACCAGGTTTTCTCCTCATATAAACAGTGACAGTCTTGGAAATCCACGGGGTCGCTCTAAGTCAGCATGGGCTTGATGGCAGCGAGTTTGGTGCAAGTTCAGATGTCCCTTTCCAGGGACTGGTCTTGCCTGGCCACATGTCCAAAGTAAATGAGATGAAGTCTCCCATCCTTGCCTTGAAGCAGCACTCTGGCCGTATTGCGTCCAAATCCGATTTGAATTATGCTATCGGAGAAAACTACTGAATGGAGTAGCATGGATTGCCAGAAGAATGAACAAATGTGTCTTGGATAAAACACAACCACACTGCTCCTTAGAAGTGGTGGTGGGGAGCTTTCTCCCATGCACTTTGGATATGTTACCAAGAGGGAGAAAGACATAGCATTTGATGAAGATGAGCAAAAAAAACCCCAAACCCCCAAACAAGCAAACAAGGAAAATCTTCAACAAGATACTGACCCATTGCCAACAATGGGCTCAATATAGCAGTTGTGTGAGGGTGGTTCAGTACCGAGCACTGGGGTCACTGAGTTAGAACTGATTAGAGGGCACCTACCAGCAAAACCAATCTTACAATCCTAGAATTGACATTCTAGTTAGAGTCATTTTTCAGCCATATTACACATTTAATGTATATTAATTAAACAGATGATTTATTCAAGCATCAAATAATTTATAAAAATTATCAAAGTTTCATTTCTTTTTAACTTTTTTTCTGTGTTACCTGAAGGTTTACAGGGAAAATCAGTGCCCGTTCAGCAATCCATACATATTTTCCTTCATGTCATTGATTGCAGTCTCTACAATGGAATAATATTTATTCCATTTCCTCCCCGTGTTTCTGGTTTTCATTTTTCTTTCTTAACTTTTTGTTCCTTCTGAACTTTGTTCTTGGGCACGTGCTACCATTTTGAGGTCAAGAGTTTTGTTTTTCTGAGCAGTGTAGTGTTACGGTTCGCGCATGTCTTTGGCTTGGTTGAGAAGTAAGTCATGGAATGAGTTCAGTTCTAGGCCTGAAGGGGTTTAGGAGCCCTCACATCCAGGCTTCCCCCAGTCTCTACCTGACTGGTGGGTTAGTCTTTATATTTTTGAGTTTCCTTCCATATCTTGTTCCCATCTAGAGAAAGTACTAGTGATCACCAAACACCAACTACTTTTTCTCGTCTCAGCATTGTGGAGGCTGAGGTTCAGATGATCCCCTAATCTATTGGACTAATTACTTTTATATATATTCAAACTTGTTTATTCTTCTTTGCTTCATTGAGGAGAGACGAATACTTAATAAATTGTCATACACAAGATAAAGAGAATTTTAAACAGCCAATTCTACATCTTCTGGTGAGTGATAAATCTTACCCGATCCTAACTCTCATTCTCATGCCTACTGATAGAAATCAAGATTCTTTTAACATCTTGCTTGTAACAATTTAATCTCATTAAAATATGTATTTTACAATATAAATAATATATTAGCGTAGTAGGACCTGTCTATAATTTATAAATATGCATATTTGCTTTGCATGTTCAAGTGGTGAATAATTGAAAACGTAGCTTTCTACACTAGTATCTCTTATCTAGCAGTGTGGATTAGTTATTTTTAGGAAATTTATTTTAAAATAAATGTCAGGGCACCATTAGAGATTCTGATTTTAGGATGGGGTCCTGACAAGTATAGTTTCAAAAAATTACTATGGGTTTCAAATCAATACTTCCCATTTGTAACATCATAACAATTTTATTAAGGTCATTTCTTGTATAATGTTGCTGGAAAAATACAGACACATATCTGGTGAAATTCCACAGTCCTGAGACTACAAGAATATTCATCTAGCTCCTTCTCTGGCTCTTTATTGAGAGGGGGTACTACAAAGACATTTCTCTTACTATCTTTGCAACCCTCTATTTTACCGATTGGAGCCCTGGTTGTGTAGATGGTTATACATCAAGTGACTAACCACAAGGTCATCAATTCAAAAGCAGCTGCTCCATGGAAGAAAGATGAGGCTTTACAATCTCATTAGTTACAGTCTCTGAAACCCAAAGGGGCTATTCTACTCGGTGCTATAGGGTTGCTATGAGTTGGGATCCACTTGATGGCAGTGAGTTTGGTTTGGTTTTGGCTGGTTGACCAAGCAATCTATAATGCAGGGATTGGTCTTCCCTGATAATATCTCCAAAATATATGAGATGAAGTTTTGACATTTTTGCTTCTAATGAGCCTTCTAGCTGTATTTCTTCCAAGAAACACAGATTCACTCATTCTTCTGGCAGTTGATAATATAGTTGATATCCTTTGCAAAATCATGAGTTGAATTCATCAGTTTTTCTTCACTCTTCCTTATGGATTACTCCAATTACACATCCATATGAGTCAACTGAAAATGCCATGGCTTGGATCAGGTGCACGTTCGTGCACAGCCTGATCGCCTTGCTTTGTAGCACTTTTAAAAACTTGTTTACAGCAGATGAACCCAATGCAGTATTTCATTTGAATTTTGATTGTTGATAGCTTGGTGCTGATTGTCAACTCAAGAAAAAGGAAATCCACTACAGATTCACTCTTCCTTAGTTTGCCATGTTTGTTGAGATGTGAGTTTGTATTGATAAGGAGGTAATCTGAATACAAGCCTTCTGTTGCCGATGGCTTATTGCTGTCCAGTTAATTTCAACTTGCACAATCTAGCAATATTCAGAAATAATGTTAAGCATAATTTTAAATTAAATGCATCTAAATGCTAGTTTTGATGAACTGTTTTCTATTCAGATTCAATTTGGAAAAGGTTCTATGTAAAAGAAACTTATGGAACACTGTTGCATTAGACAACACACATTTTGATGCCTTAAATGTAAGACCTGTTTCTAGGTAAGTTTGACCCGCTGATTCTAAAATGACACCAGTTTTATCCTCTCAGCTCTAGTTGTTGTGATAGAGAATAGATGTCAAATACCACTCTTCACTCTGACCTCCCATAAAAATCTGGATTTTTAAAAATTAAATAATCATTTTATTAGGGGCTCATACAACTCATCACAATCTGTATATACGTCATTTGTGTCCAGCACATTAGTACATATGTTGACTTCATCATTCTTACAACACCTGCTTTCCACTTGAGCCCTTGGTATCATCTCATTTTTCCCCCTCCCTCCCCCTCCCCCTCCCCCTTTCCCCTGATAATTTATAAATTATTATTATTTTATCATATCTTACCCCATCCAACGTCTCCCTCACCCACTTCTCCACTGTCTGTCCCCTAGGGAGGAGGCCACATGTAGACATTGTCCTCTGTTCCTCCTTTCTCCCTCTCCTTCCCTCTACCCTCCCGCCATCGCCACTTTCTCCACTTGTCCAGGGGGATTCATCTGTCCTGGGTTCACTGTATTTCCAGTTCCTATCTGGGCCAATGCACATCCTCTGGTCCAGCTGGATATGTAAGGTAGAATTGAGATCATGGTAGTGGGGTGGAAGAAGCATTTAAGAACTAGAGGAAAATTGCATATTTCATCATTACTACACTGCACTCTGATTTGCTCCTCACCTCCCCGCAGCCCTTCTGCAAGGGGATGTCCATTTTTCCCCGGATGGGCCCTGAGTCCCCACTCTGCACTCCCCCTCATTCACAATGTTTGTTTTTTTTTTGGGGGGGGGGTCCTTGATACCTGATACCTGACCCCTTCGCCTTGTCATCTTACAGGTTGGTGTGCTTCTTTCATGTGGGCTTTGTTTTTTCTCAAATAGATGGCCCCTTGTTTCTCTTCCAGCATATAGGACCCCAGATTCTGTATAATTTGACAGCTTGGCACCATCAACTTTCTTTACCACATTTGCTTATGTACCCACTTTGTCTTCAGCATTCGTGTCAGGGTAGGCTGGTGTGCTTCTTCCTTGTGGGTTCTGTTGTTTCTTAGCTACATAGTCGCCTGTTTGTCTTCAAGCCTTTAAGACCCCAGATGCTGTATCATTTGATAGCTGGGCACCATCTGCTTTCTTCACCACTTTTGCTAATGCACCCCCTTTGTTCTCAGCGATCTAGTAGGGGTAGTCTGGTGTGCTTCTTCCGTGTGGGTTTTGTTGTCTCTGAGCTAGATGGTATTGTTTATCTTCAGGTCTTTAAGGCTTCAGGTGCTATATCTTTTGGTATCTGGGCACCATCAACTTTCTTCACCACACTTGCTTGTGCACCCATTGTCTTCAGTGACTTCAGGTGTTTTATCTTTTGGTAGCCAAGCATCATCCTCTTTCTTCACCACATTTTCTTGTCCACCCATTGTCTTCAGCGATCATGCCAGGCAGGTGAGAATTTCAGACTGCCAAATTGTTAGAACAAAGTGTTCTTGTGTTGGGGGAGTACTTGTGTAAGAGCCCATTGTCCATCTGTTTTCTTAATACTTGACCTATTTTAATGTAGTGTTTAAATTATTATCTCTTAAGTATGAAGGAAACATTAAAAATAATAGTTTACTGAATGAATATCTATTTATTTCCTATCAAAACCACGTATTTCTAATACAAACTCCGCAGCTATTCAACACACCAGAAGTTCCTTTTGTAAGATTCCAGGAATGGGATATGCCAGAACAATCCTGATTAAGACTCCAAGAGCAGGCTGCCATCATGTGTACATCCCATCTTCCTTGGTATCTGGCTTCCTTTGTTTTTTATCTTGGGACAAAGTTTCACCAAGGTTCTCTGGAAAGTGATCTAAGTGACAGAGCACATAACCCTCATGTGAAAGCCAAGGCTGCTGAAATGCAAGAGCATGTTGTTGTTAGGTGCCAGCCAGTCAGTTCCAACTCCACAGCAATCCTTTGCCCAGCAGAATGAAACGGTCTGCTTCTGAGTCCTAGTAATAATTGTTCTATTCTCAAGTTATGTCAATCAATTTTTTGTCGGCCTTCACCAAGCATGAGGTCCCTTTTTAGGGACTGGTCTCTCCTGAAAACAGATACAAAGTATGCAAGATGAAATTTTGCCATCCTTGTCTTGAAGGAGCACTCTGGCTGTACTTCCAAGACACATTTGTTTGTCCTTTTGGCCGTCCATGGTGCTTTCAATATTCCTCTCTAGCACCATCATTCAAACTCCTTCATTCTGCATCCGTCTTCTTTATTCAAACCCAAGCTTTCCCATGTATCCGAGGCAATTGAAAGTAACATGGTTTGGGTCAGGTGGACCTCAATTTTCGAACTAACAGCCTTGCTTTTCAATATCTCAAGAGGTCTTGTGCTGCAGATTCACCCAATGGAACTCGTCTTTTGAATTCTTGACTACTGGTTCCACGAGCACTGATTGCAGGTCCAACCAAGCAAGATACAATCTTTGACAACTTCAGCCTTTTCTCCATTTATCATGATATTACCTATTGATCCAGTTGTGAGGATATGAGGATATTAAAGAGCATATCCTCTACTAATTGTATGTAGTTGTCTTCTGGTTGCCAAGAAAGTTTTTCACAATAAGAACAAAGGAGAACCAGGTACATGATTCAATTTCATTCACTGATGCTATTTAGAAGCTGTCTGTCTGTGGACCATCAAAAACCCCTGCCTTCAGTTTCTCCATGATAAAGCCAGGCAATTTATGTGCTATGTTTTCAGCGCAGGAACTGTATTTTAAAACTTACAAATTATGTAGTGGCAGCAGTATGATTCTATCTCACACCATCAAAGGTTCATTGACGAAACATTTTTTTCCCCTCGAACTACTATATATTCCCTTGGAAGTCAATGTTTTCTTTCCAATTGTTCATGTTTGGCTTAGTAGCCCAAAGGAATACAAATCAAAGATACTTTGTGTAGCCACTTGGTTGACCAAGAAGAAAATTAATCATCTTCAAGTCTACACAATCTGTTGATATTCTTGGTGATTTATCTTTTCCAAGACTAAAGAGATGGCCTTGTACACTTCTTTCATTCCGGTGGAGTGACCAATTGGAATAGGACCTATTTGTTGATGTTATTTAAAAGAACACATTTCTTACTATGTTTTAAACTGTTGATGAAAGGTGGCTACTCACCTGATTTATATTTGAAAGAAAATCTTCTTTAGAAGGTTTCCAATGTCATTGCAGAATACTAAGAGGTCGCCTTTGGTAAAGAATGGCCAATCCTACCTTGCAAGTCTGGCTAGACCAGAGGGTGTTCACTGGTATATATAGGAACTGGAAACACAAGACACTCAGGGTTGATGATGCCTTCAGGACCAGTGATGTGAGTGGTGATACTGGGAGTGTAGAGGGAGAGTGGGTTGGAAAGGGGGAACCGATTACAAGGATCTACATGTGACCTCTTCCCTGGGGGATGGACAACAGAAAAGTGGGTGAAGGGAGACGTCGGACAGGGCAAGATATGACAAAATAATAAATTATAAATTATCAAGGGCTCATGAGGGAGGGGGGAGCAGGGAAGGAGGGGAAAAAAAGAGGAACTGATGCCAGGGCCTTAAGTGGAGAGCAAATGTTTTGAGAATGATGAGGGCAATGAATGTACAAATATGCTTTACACAATTGATGTATGTATGGGTTGTGATAAGAGTTGTATGAGCCCCTAATAAAACTATTAATAAATAAATAAATAAATACAATTAAATTTAAAAAAAGAATGGCATCAAATCCATTTCTTTTTCTATAAAATTGAAATTGTTCCAGGCTAAAGCAGATTCTTTTCCTTTAATTTGAAGGCAAGCAATTCAGAAGGCTCATTGGAAAGATTTATGTTCCTGATCACATTACTCAACTCACTCTGGTCAAATCATGAGTATGTGAAGTTGTTTGGAATTCACTGTCACTGTCCCTACCTTCTTTCCCTTGTGTCATATCAGTTCTGCAAGACTCACCCTCTTAGAGCTGTGGTTGTTCCTGGAAAGGTAGAACAGGTACAAGATCTGTGTTTGAAACAGCTTACATAATAGGGAAGGAAGTAAACCAATAGTTGTGAAACCAAAGTCATTGTACACATACACCAAAAATTTGGGTAATTTAAATACATACATTTCCCATTTAAATACGAAAGCTTGTTATGACATTCCAATTCTGCACAGGAAATATTTTAAAGACTAGACTAAATGTTTTAAAAATTCAGTCCTGCCTAAGAACCTGGAGTTGATGCTGTCAATCCAATGATGTCCTGAATCAGTGCCCCAATCGCCTTAGGGACAGGCCTAAAGACCAAGACACCAAGAGAAAACATTTTGTTGTTGGGCTGTCTTATACTTGGGAGCACTGAATTAATGCTTTTTAAACTTTATAACAAAAATATTCCCTGAAGTCATCTGAAAACAGAACAATAGATTAGTTTCACTAGTAAACAGTTTGGATTCACAATAGTTTAGTTTATTAGTAAAAAGGCTACCTTGAGTATTATGATCCTGTAAGAACTACTGATATAGAACTGAAGGATAACTGCTAGTTCAATGTGTGAAGGATTGGGCTGCTAACCTCAAGGTTGGCATTTCAAACCCCCCAGGTCTTCTCCAGAAGAAAGGTGAGGCTTTTTGCTTTCTTAAAGGTTGGCATTCTTGAAAGCACTAGAAAGCAGTCCTACCCTGTCCTTTAGTGCTGTTATGAGTGAGACTGAACTGGGTGGTTTTAGTTGCTAGGTGCCAACAAGTGGGTTCTGTATCATGGCAACAGTGTCAACAACAGAAGGAAACATCACCTTGCTCTGGCCAACCTCACAATTGTGATGTCTGCGCCCATCATTGTGGCCATTGTTATCAATCTGTGTCATCGAGCATTCTCCTTTGTTTCTGAGCCCCTCCACTTTACCAAGCTTGAAGTCCTTTGCCTCCACTTCTCTGAAAACCTCATGAATAATTAATATTAGTGGTTAGTAAATCTCAATAACTTGCACATGCAGAAACTGTTGAGTTAGTATAATGTATTACTGTGTATGGGAGTCCTGGAGGCTTAATGGTTATGTGTTAGGCTGCTAACCACAAAGTCAGCAGTTTGCAACCACTAATCTCTCATAGGGAGAAAGCTGAAAAGAGTTAAAGTCTCAGAAATGAAAATGGGCAGTTCTACCTTGTCTTATAAGATCACTTTGCATTGCTATAAACTCGATGGCCTTGAGTTTAGAATTTGTCTTAATGTGTATGTTCACAACAATACCAAAAAGATAAAACATAATTATGGAAAAAAACCAAACAGTAGGGAAATTCTAAATAATATTTGAGAGAAATTATGATGGAATATCAAAACGGTATAAGCATAGATATTTTTATACTAAAATATTTTTAAATTGTGGGAAAATTACATTATACATTCAAAATGTCATCGACTGAGAGATTTCAGCATCTACTTCAATAATTTCTTACTTTTTAAAATATAATAATGTGAATTATTAGCACATGTAATTTTTCAAATAATCTTAGGAAAGGAGTGGAGTTGTTTATCTCATCATTATAATTATGATTTCAATATTAAATGTAAAATTTTAGACTAAACATACTTTTTTCTTCAAGAAATTATGTTAATATTGAAAGTAAATTAGAAAATGGAGGTTATTATTCTAATTTTTTGCAATAACCAAACCAAATTCCCTTACATGTTCTTTCTCCCTCATCACTTTATATAGGACATGAAATTGCATACCCTAATATCAAAATATAACATTATAATCTTATTTCCACATTTGGATACATGATTTTATTTATAGGCTCTTTTTCAACGGATGCATGGCATTTTAACTATAAATTTGTTTACGTTATAATTTATTTTTAAAAAGTTATCAGAAGCGGAATCTCTGAATTAAAGTTATTTAAATTGCCCACCAGGATGTTTCCATAGTGTATAAACTCTCGCTTAGTAATCTCTCTGTGACAGCACTGCATATCTTCATATAAGTATAAAACGTTGTAAATTAGACGAGTATGGTCACAATTGCATGCATCATGTGTCATACCAATGCACAGTGGATCTAACAGCCAGCTGTTCGAGCTCTTGACTCAGACGGTGGCTTCGTGCTGGTCCAGGCTGACTGCATATGTGTCTCTATTCTTCCAGGGCAGATGGTACCTGAGCATGTTTTTCTTACGCTGAACACCGTAGCAAACAGAAACAGATGCTGTCTCAGGAGGCCGTGGCTTTAAACTATGATTTCTTCTAGTATCCTATTGGGGATAGGATCATCAAGTCAAAAAACAAAGCAAAACAAAGTCATCAAGTCAGCAAAGCCCAACATCAAGTAAGAAATGAAAACTACCCTGTCCAAGGAGAAGGAATGTAAAGGCAATGCAATTTTGATTCACTGTGTGTGTGTGTGCGTTCACAGTGCTTCTGGGTGGGTTTGAACCAAGTATCTTCAGGATGGCTGTCATTTGGAAGTCGCTTCTCTCACTGATCTTCTTATTCTCCCTCTTTACTCTCCCTTATTTTTCCAAACTTTGATTCCCCACTTACCTATTACTTCTTCATGCTACTGCTCCAGTCCCCATGTACTAAAACCCAGTCTCACTGCCACTGAGTCAATGTTGACACATAGTGAGCCCCCCCTAACCCCGTGGGTTTCCTAGACAGGAACTGTTTATGGAAGTAGAAAGCCCCATTTTTCTCCCACAGAGCTGCTAATGGTTTCAAACTGCCAACCATGCAGATCTCAGCCCAATGTGTAACCACTGTACCACCAGGGCTCCTCAGGGACCTCATATAAATTAATTAATTTTGAATGAATCTAAATGAATATTGGTCTAGGAATTCTATTCTCAGAATTTTCTATAAGTAGCATTTGATTGAGATCATTTTTAATCACAGTGTTACTGTGAGAAAGAATACACTTGATGGTAAACTTATTTATTTATTTATTTGGCTTACTCTTTCAAGTAGAGTGACTATTTTTACAGTCTTTGTTAGTATGTATTGTGGGTCCTAAACATATTTTACTACATATATCTGTATTTGTATTATGCACATAATCATGTGTGGCATGCTATTTTTCCTCAGGATAGAGTTTGATACACATTAATATTATACCATTAGAGAATTTAGTTCGTAATACTTTTAACTTGATCAAGAACAAATAACAAATAAATAAACTAGGGATCTTAAAATGCTATGATCATGAAGCCTATACAGGTCAAATGTGATCTGTGGTAGAATTGGACACAAGAAGTTGGCAACCATCGATTAGCTGTGATGTCTGCAGTATTGTGTTGGAGACAATGAAGGCCAAAACACAAATAAAACGCATTTCAAAAAGAATAAGATGTATGTTTTGCTTCTAAGAACATCATTAGACTAATATGTTAAATGAGTCCGGCTTATGATAGAACATGGAAACTGTTTAAAATTTGCAATAAAACAATTATTTTGTGCAAAATATTCAGACATCAGTTTGCTCTTCATTGTGTACCACTGAAAATAATTATTTTGGGCAACTGAAATATACATGTACATATATCATAATACCTTTAATGGTGTTACATGAGCAGTTTATATTTGTTTGAGCACTCACATTTGTGAATAAATCATAATTATTTCATAAAACATGAAATATGCTAAACTATTAAAGTAAACACATATTATGAAAACATTCAACCTTCTTTATAGGAAGTGAGAGAAGGGAAAATGATGTCATTGTTAGAAAATCTTTGCAAATTTCACTCAGGCAAGTCTGTTGTTTTCCATCTAAGATCCCAGGATGGGACTGCTCTTTAAAGTAACTGTGAGTTCAACAGCCCTGGGGAGTTCTCTAACAGCAAAGAAGAAAAACTCATACCACAGTCAAGACATAATCAGCACCAAGTGAAAATAAATGTCCAAATGATTTCATGACAGGCATTAACATTCTTAACATCTGCATGGAATGAGACCGTAACTAACCTGGACTGATTAATGGGATGCTAATGGTCTAATGGCTAGGTTGTGATGCAGTGATTTCATGTGGCTGATTTGAATTGTACCAGTTTCCTGAATCATAAAGACAAGATATAAACCAATGGCAAGGAGACATTATTAAATAATAAATATTATATTCACTGCACTTTCAAGAAAGACATTTTAGAGGTAAGTGGATAAGGATATTCAATATATAATTATTGAATCATTTTTTAAAAAAAATATGAACTCTTAAGGATTAAAAGGAAAATAGTTTAAAAATGTTGTGCTTATTTAATAATTAGAAAAGGAAATGACAAATCTGATGTTAAAATACTCTAATATGCTATTGGCAATGTAAAGCATGACAGAATGACAACTGGTGTTTCTCTTGGGTACCGGAAATGAAGAAGGCACATTTCCCACCTCCAGGAGTCCCTAGGCCCTGTCCCGAAGCCTGGTGCTTAAGTCTAAGTAATTCGCAGAAACCTAATGGGCAAAAGCCACCACAGGCTTTTCTCATCAAACAGACAAGAATTAAGACTCGCCTTTTCCAAAGCCATGTGTTATGATTACTCGTCAAAAATGTCTGCGCTGAGTAGGACAGGCCAGTTCTCCAGTTTCATCAAGTCCCTACTTTGTCTCTTTGTCCACTGAAAGCTTCTCATCAGGAAGAAATCACTGCACACGTCCAGAGCTGTGCATGCCCCGAAGGATACCTGGAAGACCAGCCTACTGTCTGTCATGCAGGGCCAGAAGAGGTTCTTGCCCCTTAAAGAGTGGAGCCTATGATGTTAACAAATCCAAAGGGCTTCAGGATAAACTGAGTTACCTCCATAGACAGCTGCTAAGTGAATGTCAGCTGAGAAGTTCAAACGTTTCCTCTCTGTGACTTTGAATCCTATTTTGATTTGCAGCTTTTTTGATCATTAGGAGCATCAGGGAAGAGATTCAGATGGCGCTATCTGGCCTACCAAGAGCCTCTTTGTTTTTCTTGTCTACCCTGCTGAGCTTCGTAGGCATGATTTATCAGAAAGGACTTTATAGATGAAACACAGTCAAAGTCTAAAGTCCAGTATACCGATGGAAGAAAAGCTGTCATCTTCACCTATGAGTTGTGAAAAGGAAGTTTTCTCACTCCTTGATGTCTTTCTATTGTTAGAATATGAATACTTAATTTTGTATCTTGCTTAGAAAGATTCCGCTGATGAGTTGCTGACAAGCAGGGATTTTCAACCTTTGGGTTGTGACCCCTTTGAGGGTCCAATGACCCTTTCACAGGGGTTGCGCTATTTATAACAGTAGCAAAATGACAGTCATGAAGCAGCAACGAAAATCATTTTATGGTTGGGGGGTCACCACCATATGAGGAACTGTATGAAAGGGTCGCGGCATCAGGAAGGTTGCGAACCACTGGCTAGAGCTTGGCCTTAAACAGAAGAACTGGACGATGCCTTTATTCCCTGACATATCTTAGACGGAGGATAAAACCATTGTTTTGAGTTGAGACTTTTATTACAGCTAATTATACTTCCTGGAGTAATTCAGCTTAAACTATGAGAGACAAGTTTCAACAGGCTTTGCTTTGCCTCATTCTGTAAACAAGTCTTTAATGAGCAGCTTAAATAACGTAACGGGTCTAGCAAGGCACTTGGTCCCCAAGTATCACTTTTGCCCAACTGTTGCCTTATATAGTCCAGCAGGCTAATGGAAAAATGCTTGGTGTGTGTGTATGTACATGTATACATGTCTACTGAAATTTTACTATGTTGCATCATAATCCTGCACCATTGCCCACAATCATGTTGACGCTTTCCTGTTTTACTTCATCATAGAAGTCAGACTTCTGGAAGATGACCGAGTCATTACCAGGAATCCAGAGCTACTTTGTTCTAAACAATTTATAATACTCCAAAACCAAATTTGTCTTCCACACATAGACTGTGGTACCTTATCAGTTCCACTGTATTGAAAAGTATCTTCTATAATTTTAGTCCTGTGAATAAATAAACATCCAATAAGATAAAGAGATATGCTGAAAGAGAAAACTAAAAGAGGGGTTATCTTTACAAGATAATATACTAGACTATAATATAAAGCCTATATGGTGAAACCAGTACGCTATTGGAATAACATATAGGTATAGCCTATAGGAATAGGCATGAAGACAAGTGGATTATTTAATATTGCTCTTTTAGCCAAAGCCTTTCTGACTCCCACCAAATAAACTCTGTTTTCCTGATGGATCTGAGTAAGCAGGTGAGAGAAGATATTGATTGTATTGTATGATATTGCTGTGAGTAATTATGAATAGGGTCAATTTTGATAACCCTCCGGCTGGCATACAATTAGTCACCTCAGAATAGGAGGGGGGTATTACCACCAGAAAGAAGGGGGAAGCGCCAGGAGTGTAGTACATCCTTTTAATCCCCTACCCCACTTCTCCCACCCCTCCCCCAGCCCCGCACATTGAACCTCCTTATTCAGTGTCCAACTTTCACATTCATATGAAGCTATTGAAAATAGTATGCCTAGGATCAGGCGCACTTTAGTTCTCAAAGTAACATCCTTGTTTTCAACACTTTAAAGAAGTTTTATGCAGCAGATTTACCCATTTATTGGCATCCCTAAAAGAGCTTTATAACATTAACTGAGCAACCCAGAGGCCTTTCCATCAGGCTGAGGTCCGCAGAGAGGCCTGCCTGCCACCACAGCAGAGAAGAAACCATCCTGAATGAACAATTGTATCTCAAACATTTTTTATCTGAAGTGTAACCCGTCCACTTCCCTAATACAGCTTTTCATAGTGAGTATCATCTTGTGAGTTTCTTGTGGAACCAGCTTTCCCCTCATGGTACTTTGAGTCTATTTGAACCGGGGAGACTCATCTTTCAGTACTGTATCAAAAAATGTTCCCATGCTGTTTGAAAAGTTTTCATTTCCTAATTCCTCAATATAAGATTGCCTATTCTTTCTCTATAGTTTATTATTGGTCTAGATGCTCCATTGAAAAGTATTCACTCTTGGGAACCCTGCTAGCATTTGAAATTCAGGTGGTTTTTCCTCCCGTCTTACCGCAATGTTTAAGCGACCACACTGTAACAAACTCTTAGAAGATTGGAAAAGGTATTTGAGGCTATGTACAGAAATAAGAATCTTAATTGGAGTGCCTCATTGGAAAGCTTCATGAATAGATAGTTAGATCTTTAGATGACTACAATATAGAAAACCAAGAGTGTATAAAGCATAGCAATGGAATCATGGTAAAAATATGATTATTATAGTCTTAAAAGTAAGAGGGAAAGTGGAGCATTCTATGTAAGTACTAATGATAAGTAGCAAATATATTAGGGATATTACAACTATGATATTTAATTATAACTATAATATTTAGGGCAAAAAATAGTTTTAATCTCTTCTGAGTTTTCTTCCAAGAGTTAAACATCTCACCTAAAGGATCATAAAGAATATTATCATAATCAAATGAGTAAAATAAATTGAAAATCAAAGATTAGGCAAACAATTACATAGCATAAAGTATTTTTTCAGCTTACACTGTCATCAATATTATTGGATAGAAATCCAGATCACTTGATTCAATATCAGCAGTAACCTTGAAAAAAATAGATATGTATACTTCATATCGTAGTATTTCAGAATTAGCAATATGTAGCAAAGTTGGTAGAGATAGCCGTTATATTAAAATAAAAAGCATAGACAGTTAACAGTAGCAAAGCAGAGAGGGTACAAGAGTCTTGGAAATAAGCCAAGGTAAAGGTTATCATAGTGTTTGCGGTGTGTGTTTTGTATTTCAATGATGAATTGGATCTAGAGGTTAAAATAAAATTCTAGTTTCAAAGAAGTATGGTGCTACTGCTAATGCTACAATAAGATTTAAACTTGTGTAGAAAACCTATTGTAATTGAGCTACAATCAGGCTTTTAAAATCCATTTCCCAAAGTTCACTATCCTAATAAATATGACTTCTTTCTTTATTTCTTAAAACTAATTATGATCTCATTGATTTCAAGGCAAACACATTTGCATTAGTCATCATTCTTCCGGCAAAGTATTGCAATGTGATCATTCAAGCACTGTGTAGAGGGATTTTTAATTTACATTTTAAATTTATAAGTATGCTCATAATACATACTCTCAATGACATGCTATTTGGTCACCAGGGCAGTTAATTTAATCTCTAAGAGTAATACATACACGCTGATGTTAAAGGGCGGTGAAAGAATGGGGAGGTAAGTTGTAAATGAAGTCAATTGTTCAAAGGATCAAGAAACTCAGGACAAACTGTGGGATATAGAAAGGTGATTCCCCAGGTTGTCACCTACTTGCTCTGCTTAGAAGGTTTCTCCCTGAGGGCAGTTTGCCTTTCAGAGCAATCAGACTATTGGCTGTCCCACCATAGGTGGGGCCCACACCCTACTGCTGAGGATACTGGTTGCTCCTTGAAGGAGAGCCCAGAGAAAAGGTCAAGTCCACTCAAGGAAGACCAAGGTTAGGCTGCCATCTCATCACATGTGTACCCCTAGTCCCTCCCCTTCCTATTATGTGTACACCCCTAGCGCATCCCCTTCCTATGACGAGTGTGCCTATTGTATGGCCCCTTCCTGTGACATATGTGGTTACCTGTAATCAGAGGGGCTTGCATGCCCCTAAGTATATATAAGCCTTGGTTAGAAATATACTGTTCTCTGTCCTCCTGTCATCTCCCACCTCCACACGGACCACCAAGAAGGGCTGAGGTGAGCATGTGACCATAAAATGTGTCTGACTCCTTTGTTTTATCTTCTCTCCTGTCTCTCCTATCTTCTAGGACTTTACTATGATCTTTATATATTATCACCGTACAGTTGCACCTATGGACCCCATGCTATTGTTAGAGGTTGGTTTACTCTAACAACGAATGATCAAAGGACAAGAGACAATGTATCAGGAAGCTATAAACAGTTTGTGGCATGTATCAGGCTTGCACAAGATGGCAAACCTTTTGAGCACAAGTTCCCATCTGGATTTGAGAGGGAGTCAACATGCAATCTTACATTTTCTCATCACACTCTCATTTATTAATTCACACCACACATATTATAGGCTAGCACGTGTGGGATTTCTGTGACCAAGACCTGACTAGAGGACAACTGGCTACTCTGGCTACTGTGATAAAATGTAAGATTAGTGTACACATTAATGGAAAGGCTAAATGTATACAATTACAGCATTTTGGTGTAAGCACAACACAAAACAGGATTTGAGGTTTGTAAATAATGAACAAACAAAGGAATATAAAAGATAAATAAAGCTAGTTCTCAATTTAAAGATATGTTCAAATTATGACACATTGCACTTATGACTACCCGCCTTTTTTTATCCCTTCTTCTTCCTTTCGACATCTCATTAAGTAATAAGTGTGTACTACATACAATATTGCTTATGGAAACAGTAGCCCAGAGATCAAAGAGCAGACGGAGTGGGTAAATCTGCTGCACAGATTTAAAGAGTTGAGAAGCATGGGGTTACTTTGAAGACTAGGGTGCACCTGACCTAAGCAATGGTCTTCAACCAACTCAAAAACATGTGCCTGCTGGGCATTGAATAAATAAGATGGAAGAATCAAGGCACTTCAATTCCGGTCCTGGGGAGGAATATTGAAAATACCAGAAGTTCTTCTGGCCTCCCAGAAGAATGAACAGATCTGTCTTGGAAGAAGTATGGCCAAAATACTCCTTAGAGACAGGCTTTGTCTCATGTACTTTGGACAGCTCAAGAGATTCCATTCCCTGGAGAAGGACAACATCATGCTGGGAAAATAACCAGGCATTCAAAAGAAAAAGAAGACTTTACACAAGATGGATTGACACAGTGACTGCAAGAATGGGCTTGAACAAAAGAATTGTGAGAATGGTGCAGCACCACGCAGCGTTTCATTCACGAGGGTCACTGTGAATCCAAACCCATTCAATGGCACCTGCCAATAACAACATACACTGTTGCAGCTTGTGATTGGTTGATGTTATCACCTTCAGGTTCCCAAAGACAACGATTGGGTTTGTCAAGATGCTGCTAGTAAAAAAATGAAATAATGAGAACTTTTTAAACATTAGCTATTCAACTTACATCAGAACTAACTTATGATGGAGTCACTACCAAGGAATCTCCTTTATATATTCATTTGTTTTTTAGTCAAAGTTAAGTATAGTTTTACATACAATATTTTAGAGAGGTTGGCAGAGGGATAACATGGATATTCCAAGCCATTGAATGGATGCTATGAGTGAGTTTCAATGTCAGCACCTGCTGATGAATATTGGAAAATAAAATTAGAATACCAGTTGGCATTCTGCTTTGCTGGATCATGTGAATGTATGACATAATTTATTTCTTAGATAAATGAAAGAAATGGTAATTACATTAGATTGCACCAATATGTGTTTATATATAGTTCTTTCTTTTGCATTATAACTTTCTATTTCACATATATTTATTTATTGAATTAGCAATTAAAATTTAATGTATTGTAAATAAACTTACTGTGAACTTTATTTGATTGTCTATTATTTGGAAATTATAATTTCTAATATAATTATTAGGTTCATTTAACAAATACACAATATCTGAACTCCATTAAATTATCATGGTGAGCTCTTGATTATTCAGGAACTGTGTGTCCAACCTGCAAATCAGATCTATTGCTCCTCCTACAGGCTATGTTATATTATTAATTAATCTATCACTTTGAAGAGTTCTCTCCTGGCTGCAATGGCTGTGACAATGACGTGTGCAAAATTAAAAAGAAAATAATATTTTATACATTAATATTTTCTTTATTGTTTTTAGTATAGCTGTTAAATTTGTTTATTACAAATTAATTATGGAAATTAAATGATTTTATTTCCAATATTTTCTACCACAAATATATGATTGTATTTAAAATTAGGCAGATTTGTTTTTTATATTTCTATAAACTTATCAACATATGTTTTCAAAGTAAGACCCCCCAAATCGATGAAGAGCATTTTGATTCCACTTAGGATGTAGGAAGTGTTTCAAATATGTAATAAAAAATAAAAATAATATTTTGCACTTATTTTGTAAACAGCACAATCCTTCACAAACTGACACATTCTATGATTTTTTTTAAAAAAAGCTTTTCAGTTTATACATCCTGTATCCTCAGCTCTTAACAGAAAAGCTCTTAATATTAGTCATATTTCAATAGATTTGCTTAGACATGATAAAGAGATTATCATTCACCATATTCTCCCTATAGAAGGGTTAGGATTAGTGATAAAGATAACAATCTCTAAAAATAACTCATAGCCTTTTGAGCTGTTGTCATGGCGTTAATTCTGATTGAAGATGACTCCATCATAAATGGCAGTTACTGCTTTTTAATCCTTTGGAATTGAATATTTTGGCACCAATAATATTATTAAGAAGATTATCTTAAAAGCTTTTTTATTAGGAGAAATGCAACTGATTGCAGTATCGTGGGAAGAGACACAAAGGTTCAGATACGATCATTCCAGCCATCTGCAGTAGGTAGCTGGTATCAGATGGGAATTGCGGGCAGGCTTAGGATATGAACCTGCCCTAACATGTGCCAAATGATCCTCAAAGCCTCCTGCCTTATGGTGTTGAAGGAGAGGAATAAATTTACCGATATCTGCATATTTCATCAGTTGGACTAAAGATTTCTTCCTACATACAATGTGGAATGGCTGCCAGTTTCTGAGATAATTCCCTGACAGTAGGTCCTTGGATAATAGACTACACCAGAGGCCACGTAGACTGAATCGATTCTGGTGCCCAGACAAGTATAGAGGCCTGTCTGGATTGGCCAATACAGCAAATGTATATAATGGGGGAGAGCTAAAATACAGGAGGTCAAAAAAAAAAAAAAAAAGGCCACGGGAACTGAGTCCTTATTGATACTAAAGGAGACCTGGAGAGTAATGTAATACACTTAACAGTTTAATACACTATTAGAACAAAAACATTTTTCATGTATAAGAGAATATATAGTAGCCCAAATGAGCAGTGGATGCCACGTTAACTCAGTAAGAACAGAAGATCTTTGCCCTGCGTCTGCCTTCCGACTTCCCACTGTGTATGGAAAAGTTCAGACCCGCAGGAGATAATTGCAGCCAGCGTTATTTCAAGATTTCTTCTTAATGAGCCAGGGAAAATGAGAAACGTTCTCTGGGTTTGTTTATTTATTTATTTCAGTTATCCTGAGATGAGCACGTGTCTTATCAACTAGCCTTGAAGGAAAAGCAAAGAGGAAGCAAAACACACCTTGACAACAGCCTCAGTAACATAATCTCTCCGGCCAACAAACCACACAGCCCTTTCCCAGGATGCCAGGCTTTGCACCTGGATTCTGAATGAGCTGAACAGTGTTTCATTGTGTTTCCTTGTTTTCTCATAGAAGTGCCAGTTTCCCTATTGATTTTTCAAGCTCTCCAGACTGTATTGCCTAATATCTATCTGCCCTGCCATGTAATCTCTGGGCCTCTACTGACAGAGTCATCTAAACCTCTAAATCAGGAAGGATTTATTAAACAATGCCATGTACCTTGTATTCCAGGGAGTAAGAAATATGTGGACATAGCCTTCACTCTTAAAAGACGAATCTTTACTTTTGTCGTAATCAACAATAAAATTGCATTGTATACATACTCTTATCAACAATCTGACTTCTCTTACTGCTTGAAGAAGCAGAATTATTAATGACCAATTTTACACATTGTCTTTAGATGTGCAACATTTTCTTTCCTCATTATTTTTCTTTCTTGTAAGTTCATCAGAATATCTTTCACATATTCATTTCATCCCGTTTATCTTGCCAATTTCTTTTTTGAAGAAATTGAGATTTATTTTCTCTTTAGTCTAACTTTTAGATTGCAACCTCACGTATGTTGGAACTCCTATTCAGGGACCTATGTGATATGAGGATTCATGATAGAGCGAATAATCTTATTTGCTGGTGATAGTGGGATTGTTTACTTAGCTGTTCTGTAGTGGGATAAATACAGGAATATGGACTTTTTATTCTAATCCCTACCATGCTTTACAAATATTTATTAGAAATCTAAAAAATAGACTCATTTTAGTTTTGGAGCTTTATATGTGCTACGTGCATTGGAAACCTAGTTCCAGGAGACATCACGTACGGGTGAGACAAAATCCGGAATCACAACAGTTGCTTTCTTATGCTCTCCCCAGAGTTTAATTTACTCACACCTAGTTGTATCACTATTTATAGATGCAAGCAGTTTGCTAAATTTATGAATCTTTGATCAGAAAAAAACCCAACATATTAGTTCTGGTGTCTGAGTCTAGGGCATTCTAAAAATGATAAGCCCTTAAATGGCAGTTACATTATTATTTTAGATGATTGCATTTTCCCTAGTTCCATATGTGGAACACAACATATAATTGGTGACTATTATATATTCAATGGAAAGTTGCTCCAATACAGTAACAGTGTCTTCCTCATCTTGCTAATTTTATATGTCACATCATTTTTTATCCTGTATATTTTCATAATTCCTTGGAGCTTAGTTGCTGATGAATTTTAAAGTGTTCTGTATGTGTTATCATCACCATTAGGTATTGCTTCTTGAAAGGGCACTGATGGAATTACCTCAAGAAAAATAAAGCATAACCCTCTGGTTGCCTCATCCGTTCAGCAGACATGCATAGTTTCATCACGCCACCCACGGTTTTGCAGTTTGTCTGTAGTTGACACTTGAATGATAGTTCTATCTTGTTTTACTTCTCATTTCACTTGAATACATGGATGAGGCTGATCTGTAAGAAAATCCATGTTGAAGACTTTGTTGGCATTATCCTCAGTGTAATTAAAATTATCTTAACAATGGAGTACTTTCTACAGTTCTTGTAACAATTCCAGCTATATATCAAATCTAAAATTATGTGAACATGGAAATTGTGCTATGGACATTCTCTTATCCAGAAATAATTCTTAACCAAATAAATATATTTTAAGTATCCCGTAGGGCCAAGGCATAGGGTTAGGTACAAAGAATACAAATCCTACCTTGTCTCTATTGATCTTAAAGACATACCAGTGTGTGTGTGTGTGTGTGTGTGTGTGTGTGTGTGTGTGTGTGTGTGTGTATTGGGGGTGGGAGGTATGGCAAATCCAGTTATAGCAACTATGAAATAAGAAACACAAACATATGTTTAGAGAATAATAATCATATGTTATAATGATCAATCCACTATGGTTGTTCAGGAAGACTTCTATGAAGAGAGTGTAGTTGAGCTTAATTTAGAATTATGGAGTGAGATTTTTAACTCAGAGAAAATTTAAAGGATAAAATTGACAGAGGACAATATATGTAGCATGAAAATGGTAGAAGTAATCAATGAAAATTTGATAACCTGAATTAAATATCTAATATTTGAAGCTAGAGAAGAAGAGGAAATATAAAACTGAAAGTCTTTTGCATGCTTGAATTCATGCAGTGCCTTACGCTATGCTCCGATTTTCATCTTTAGTACAAGAGTCATGAAAGCCAATAAAAGTTTTATGTGAGTGCGTGGATGGATTGGTAAGAAAATGTGAGTGAGATAAGGCATGGTTACCTTTGCAGAGTATCACACTGGATACTCTATAAAAGGGAAAAATGTACTGAAAAGGAGAAAAATAGTTCCATACTAGATTATTGCTGAAGACTAGAACAGAGATGATATAAAAGAGTGGATTTTAAATACAGATTTAAGAGAACAAGATATACTAATAACTTTAATAAACTAATATTAAAAATATTGTTATAAACTGTACTAAGGAAGGTTAGAAGAAACAGTTAATGCCAAAATAATCCCTTGGTTTCTGCCCTGGAACCAATGCCAATCATATCATGTCAGAGAAATAGCAAATACTAGAAGCGCAGAAAGATAGTTATCAAACATTTTGATTTGAACATATTAAGTTTAGGTACATATTCCATATTAAGAATACGGAGTGTATATATTTACATATTTGTATATAATCTGAAATTCAGAGGGAAAATTAGGCTCTATGGATGCAGAGGTAGATAATCATTGACTTCATTAGTGTGGTTGATATCATTTAGAGAAAGACGAGGAGAGAAAGAAAAGACACCAGATTAATCCCTAATGGATGCCTACACTCCTAGTTCGAGAAGAGTCCATCAAGAGAGCACATTAAGAAAAGCTGTGTGCGATGGTAACAATGCATAAAAGCATGTGGTGTCATGGAAAACACGGTGAAAAGAGTATGTCCAGAAAAGAGACAGTGTCAACGTATGGAGATGGTGTCCGACGCACACCAGTGAGAAAAACGATGGCATTTCTAATGGTTTGATTGCCACAGAAACCGCTCTGACTTCAGGAAGAGCCATTTCTTGGAACTGATTAAAACAAATGCTGGATTGAAGTATGCTAGGAAGTTCTATGGGAGTAAGGAAACAGACAGGGTGGTAAGTAGGCCGTTTGCTAGAGACGTTTGCGAGGAAGAGGACCAACAAGAGAGAATATTACCTAGAAGATCTGGGGTTGAGTGTTCGTGTCCAAGATCACGATGTAGCCACAGGAAATCAGCACTTTTGAGAGTAGTGAGAGGAGAAGGTGAGAGTTAAGAGGACACAGACGGAAGGGGAGTTACTTTGCTCTTCATGGGATCACATAAAATAACATTATATAGAATTTAGAGCAAGAGATTTAGGCAAGCTATTAGAAGATACCAAAGGTTACCCCCCCCCCAATGGTAATAAAAAAAAAAAAAAACTCTGCCAAGTGGAGCTTTCTCAGTACGCATTTTTCCTGGTAGGCAAGCATCAAATAACTAGCTCTGAGTAGTGCACCAGTGGTATCACCTGGGAAAGAAGGTTCTCTCTGGTCACAGTGAATTTTTTCATAAAAGCAGTTTTGCTCAAGCCTGTTTTAATAGAACAGCTTGCAGCTGTGAAATTTTGTTTCCTGTTCAGGAAAAATGCTGCAGAAACTGTTGTGATGTTGAACACAGCTTACAAGGACAGCGCTATGGGAAAAACTCAAGTGTATGAGTGGTTGTCTCCGTTCAAAAAAGGTGAAGTGTCAATTGATGACAAACCTTGTTCTGAATGTCCGCCAACCTCCCAGGACAAAAATGTCGAAAAAAATTCATGCACTTGTGCTTGAAAACTGATGATGGTTCCATTGAAGAGATGGTGAAGCTATCTGGACTTTCTTGGAGCTCAGTTCAGTGAATTTTAATGGAAGATTTGGAAACAAGAAGAGTCACTATGAAATTTGTGTCTCCGGTTCTGACTGACCAGGAAAAAGATTGTCGAGCCAGGCTCTCAGAGAGCAGCTCTAAAGCGAACCAGAATTTTTTTTTTTTTGCTAGGTTGTAGCTTGTGATGAGTCATGGTGCTATTTTCATGTCTCTGAAAGCAAATATCATTCAAGCCAGGGGAAGATGTGATCCTCACCCCACCCCCAAAAAACACTTATCAAATGAAATCAAAGATCAAGATGATGCTCATTTGTTTCTATGATGTGAGTGGGATAGTGCATTTGGAGTTCATTCCACCAGGTCTGACTGTTAAATCAAGCTTTCTATTTTGAGGTTTTGAAAAGACTGCATAATAGTGTACAACAAAAATGGTGGCCTGATTTGTGGAAGTTAGGGGACTGGTTTTGCCACTGTGACAATGTACCTGCTCACACAGCTATGTCAGTGTGCCAGTTTTTGGCAATAAACAGCATGGTTTCTTTTTGCTCCTTGCACCTGACTCACCTGACCTTTCTCTATGTGACTTCTTTTTGTTTCCAAGAATGAAGAGGACCACGCAAGGACAGTGATTAGATGACGTAGAAGAGGTGAAGGAGAAAATGAAGACGTGCTCTCAGCGATCAAAACAGATGAGTTTGAAAAATGTTTCCATGAATGGAATCATGGATTTGACAAATGTATTATGTGTAATGGAGAGTACTTTGAATGTGATAAGGTTGTTTTGTCAATTAATTTTAATACATAGTTTTGAAAATAAATTCTTTTTTTTTTGGTATTCCCTCATATACTTGAGTGAAGACCTTGAAGTTTTGGAAGGATCTAGTCTGTTTGGTCCTTCATTTCTAAACAATGCAGTCCTCACCGTTTGTTTGGAATATCGCCTCACCCAAAGAGGAGGGAATGGGCAGATAACTACCTTCATAACCTTTATCAATTTTCATAACTAAATATATCAATATCACAATTTAGTCATTTCTAACAGGAAAAGAGGGGGCGCTTCTTCCTAAAATATGTATATTATGTTTGAGTTTATACATCTTTTGGTTAACTTCTGTTTTAAATCATCAAGGACAATTCAGTGACAATATTGTGTTAGAGAATTTGAAAATCCTTCTCACCCAGGTATTGCACGTAATTATCTCTAGGTAAAATGTTTTACAGGCAAAGCTTTTTATGCCTACATTCAGAAAGCAATTTATACTTACTGACATGTACACACCTGAAATGCAAGAATGGTCTCTATAAATGTGTGATTTCTCATCATCTCACACGTGTAAACATTGAAATTAAAACATGCACTGTGTTATTTTAATGTGTGATCTCACATGCAGCTGCTAAAAATAAATTTAGAAAATATAATCTAAAAAATAATATGATAATCTTCACATTAATATAACATATTTTCTTATCCCCCCCAAAAAAAGAAAGAAAAGCACACAGACAAATCCATTGCCATTGAGTTGATTCTGGCTCCTACCAACCCCAGAGGGTCGACGGAAACTGTTTCTGATGGGTGTTTGGGACTATCCTCTTCCCAGGAGCACACCTTTCTGACTGTTTTCTACTGTGGTTTGACATGCAGCCCAATTGTTTTATCCACTGCTTCACTAGGCTTCCTTGGAATAACCTCAGATCAATATAATTAAACATTGACACTGATCTAAAATATACACCTTGAACACCTTGAAGCCTTTACTTTGAGGACTAAGGAACTCCTTATCAGAAAGGCCTTTAGCTCATTGCAACTACCCTTTTTATTAATATCCAATTTAGTAGCCACAAGAAACAGAAATTGTTTTTTCTTAGATATCACAATTCTAGAAGGAAGCAAACACTAAATAGCACCTTTTTGTAAGTTCATTAAGATACTATATATTATTTTCTTCAATCATTATGAAGTTTAGGAATTCTAGAACATAAAATGTCTTATTTTAAAGGTAAAAGCAAAATGAGATCACTAACTTCAATATCTTACACACAGCTTCAGCACGATAAAGATCAACTTAAAGGGGAAACCATTTCTTCCTGCGACTACTAATTCACCTTGTGGTACTTTTGCCAAATCATCATTAGATTTCTGGACTTAAATCTAAGTAAGCATAGTTGTACTTGATATATACTCTGTGTAAATTGATAAGTAATACATATCTTCCTTTTTAAAAAAGGCTAATTTACCAGGTAATTTCCAGTCTATCAACTTTTTTTGGTTTGTTTCAAGAAGGAAGTTTTATAAAAAGCAATAGCCAACAGCCAAATTAGTGATTCTTAGCATTGAGCACGTAAGACATGATATATGAATGAGTTACCCTCAGGCAACTTTAAATTATGCAACAGTCCTCTTTTTTTTTTTCCCCAGTAGGAAATTCAAGGATTTAATGACCTTGGCCACACAGTAACAGTACTACACATAAAATATTGCAATATATTATAAGACAGATGACATAATAAAGCATCTGGATTTCTGGAGAAATAAAATACCTTCTTAAGCATTAGCTATATAGCAATTATTGCTGTTCAGATACCTTATGGAATACATAACAAAGCTTACATAGACTTAAGGGACATAAATAAATGATAGACATCAAGATATCTTTTCAAAAATTTTATATTGTAATATAGGGAAAAATAATTGCTATTTTTCCTTGTCATCCAAATAATTATTTTCATTTGGGGTTTCTGCACAATTGATTTAAGATATTGATTTTTTTGAGCTAATTCCATAAAGTAAATCAATCTCTCTATCTATGTGCGTCTATATATACACATGCACACACCTGTGTGTATATCTTCTGGAAATCCATAGAATTTTCAATATCATTTGCCATAACCATTATTAAAATGCATTCATTCTTCTTCAGTCCAATTATCACACATATGGGGTAATTGCAAATACTGTTGAAAACAAAGTACAATCCAAATGCTAATTAGGGGGGCCAGTCCCAATCCTAACTACTATGCGGACACATGCCCCTCCCCCAGAAGAATTTATTTCAAAGGACGGCATTGAATCTGCAGCTCAGGGAGAAGGACATATCTGATAGGAGCACACGGGAGCAGATAAACGTGAAGGAGGAGAGAGTGGAGCACATCTTGATCCACCAGGCTGTGAGGACGATGTTCCCAATTAGAGCAGCCAGTCCACAGAGAGGACCACATGGCTGGCTCCACTATGAGACATGACACCCCTCACTGACCCATAGCCCTACAGGGGACAACACCGGAGACATAGTGTGGGAATTGCGCCTGATCTCATTGCGCCACACTGAGGCAAAACACCAAGGGGGCTCAAAAGAAAAGCAAGGGAACAGAGCGGCAAGGTCCCCAGGGAATGCTGAAGGTGGACTTTGGGGCCAGGCCATGGTGCCCCAACAGACTGGACTGGAAAACACTCCTAAAGGCCAAC
>NW_022103903.1:1731951-1778550 GCF_000313985.2 Echinops telfairi
GATTACAAGGATCTACATGTGACCTCCTCCCTGGGGGACGGACAACAGAAAAGTGGGTGAAGGGAGACGTCGGTCGGACAGGGCAAGATATGACAAAATAATAATTTCTAAATTATCAAGGGTCCATGAGGGAGGGGGAAGTGGGAAGGGAGGGGAAAAAAATGAGGAGCTGATGCCAGAGGCTTAGATAGAGAGCAAATGTTTTGAGATTGATGAGGAGAGGACAATGAATGTACAAATGTGCTTTACACAATCAGTGTTTGTGTGGATTGTGATGAGTTGTATGAGCCCTTAATAAAATGATTTTTAAAAATTAAATTACTTACTTACACTTAAATAAAGTAAAACAAAAGCAAAAAAAAAATGCCAATTAGATGCCAGAATGTCAAGATTTGTCTTCCATGTTTCGGACAGGATATCAGGAGAGACCAATTCCTGGAAAAAGATATCAGAGGAGTTGACATACTCGCTGCAAAAGTAGACACACACCTAACACTTTGGGGGATAATGAAAGTCCAGACACTGTTTTGTTGTACGGAGGATTTTTATGAGCTGGAATGATTGATGGCATCCAAGAACAGCAACAACAAATGTATACATAATGTAACCTTTATGTAAAATATATATATTGATGTAACACATAGATTTTGTAAAGAAGGCCTAAGTCCTCACAATTGGCCTAATAGGGTACATCATCAAAAATGGAGAAATGATTGAAGTTGTGAAGGGTTTCATCATGCATGGATTCACAAACAATAGTAATAGAAGCAGTAGTCAGCAGACCAAAGAACACACTGCATTGGGTAAAACTGTTGCACAAGACTTCCTTACAGTGTTGAAAACAAGGAGTTTGCTTTGAGGATTAAGGAGCCCCTGGCCCAAGGCACGGTATTTTCAATCAGCACAAGTGCATGTGGAAATTGGTGTGCCAGGCAGGGTCTCTAATTAAACAAAACTAGGACACTTGCTTATACAGTGAGAAGGAAATAACAGCAAATTAGTCCACACCGCAGTACATAGGGTTCAGTTCAACTCGCTTTTGTGGAATAGTTAATATACGGAAAGTTCTTCAACTCACTTAAGCTGCTGGTCCAAGGAAGTAGACTGAGTAATCTTCCCTCAGGCAAGATTGGCAGGGTCTGCCAGAAGGCAGAAGGCAGCAGGCTGGGTCAATACCACTCAGTAGCACAGGGAGCTTAGGGAAGCAGGTACTGATGGGATGTCGAACTCAAGGGATGCACGGTGACAGGATCCACCAGCCTCATGCTCAAGCAATGTATGTGCCAGCAGTGCGGTGAAGCAAATATCGGAGAAGCCTCAAGCTCTAGCAACACTATCCACAGGTTGGCTTGACCCACAAGTTAGCGCAGCACACGGTTGAGGCAAAGGACTAGCTTAAGCAGCAGCATGCTTGTCCAATCATCAGGGAGCAAAAGAGAGATGGGATGCCAGTCATCTTTCTTTATCTTGGTTGCCCTCCACTCAATCTGTGACCTGATTAAATCCGCCCACACGTTCCTATTGGCCTAGTTGGCACAATAAACCCAACTATCACAGTTGGACATTGAATAAGGAAGACCAAAAGAGATTTAATGCATACTGATTCTGGTGCTTATGAAGAATATTGAAATATCATGACTGCCAAGAGAACAAACAAATCTGTCTTGAGAGAACACAACCAAAATGCTTCTTAGAGGCAAAGATGGTGAGATTTTGTCTCACTGTGGACATGTTTCCAAGGGAGAAGTACATTGAGTTTGTTAAAGAGGAAGATCCAAAGCAAGGGAAATTGATGCAGGGGCTGCAGCAATGAGCTTGGACAAGAACAATTGTGAAGATGGCACAGGACCTGGCTTGTTATAAACACACACACACACACACACACACACATATATATGTATATATATATATAACACTGGTTCTGTTCCTTTAGAGAAACTAAAGGCACTGAAGATATAAGATTGAATACAAATTCAAAGAATCTGGATTGAAGCTTGAGGTGGCCTTGAAAGAGCCTGATGGGGAAAAAAATAAAAATAAAAATAAATAAAATTAGTAAATAAATAAAGGGTTTGCAGTGGTCTATTTGGTTATCTTCTTTGAGCACATGAGAAAATAGGCTAACTATAGAATATACCTGAATAATGTAGAAAATATCCTAGCTTCCTCTCCAGGTATCTGGAGAGAAAAATATTAGATGACCAGGACAGGAATATTTATTTATGATAGAATCATGAATGGATATATGAAAATTGATTGGAAGATGAAGCTATTTATATCACATGTTGAAATCTACCAGAGATCATTTGAAGAAGATACCCCCCCAAAACCCTTCCATAATTGTTACCATCAAAGCCAAATGCAGCAGGGCGCGCTTCAAACAGGCCTGGCTACTATGGCCCCATTGACCTCAGGGATGAATATGTGTCGCACTCAGTCAGGTGGAGCCCTGTGACTAGTGGAAGAAGTAACTTCGAGGAGCGCCCGAGGCCATTTTGGAAGGGAGAGGAATGAGTGGCCCTGGGGCCATCAAGCCAACTGAAGAAGTTGGGGCTTGGCTTTCACCTGTGTTTTGCTCACTTCTCTTTAATGGAAGACACTTCTGAGACTTTGGGGAAGCTTTACTCCAGACATACATGGAAAAGCAATACTGGGGCAGGACAGTAGACTATGGGAGAATTGGAAATGTGCATCTCAGGTCTTCCTGTCAGAAACAAAATAAAATAGAAGCATTGCCCAGCTTTTAGCTTTATCAAAATCTACCTTGACTTTCAGCTGAGATGATGCTTAGCTGGGGTGGTACCAGTAAAAGACTGAACAAACTTCTATTAGCCAAGAACTTGTTCCTCCCCCATTCCCCAAAAGCCTTAACACTGTCTCAGCAATTAAAAAAAACTTTTTCTATGGGAAACAAGTTCGTTTGCAAGCTGTTTCTGGCTGATTGAGACATTCCAGTGGAGAGCTTCTTCTACCCCATCATCCTGTCTCCTCTTTTCCTTACATCTGTTACTTCCCTGTAAAAACTCCCACACTCTCACTCTCAGCCTCCTGGAGAATTAAATCTATGGCAAGAATGACCTCCACAATATACACAGAAGTAGTGGTTTGATCTCTGCTACATAAGGGAGTCACAAAAACAGGGTTTCTACTCAGCAAATCTTTATTGAATGATGCAATGTCATGTAGTATAAAACGTTTCTCAGAGAAATGTCCCTTTGTCCCCTAGAGTACAACGGATATAGCTTGTCATGAAAGAGTGGCAGCTGTGGCTGGTACATTTATCTCCTCTAAATTTTGTTGTCTTTATTGAATATCATTATATTAAAATTAAATTGGACACCAAATAAACACAATAATTTCATGAAAAATTATACTTTATAAATTCCTCAGCCATGCCTTCAAATGAAAATGTTTTTACTTTGTTGCTGTTGCTGTTGTAGATATTTTTAATGAAATATTTATACTGTGTGTGTGCAACTGAGGTGATATTCACACATAGTAAGTGATTTGGGCCAGTCACAAAAGGCAGTACAACAAGGGTGCTCTCATAAACTGATGGTTTTTAAATCTGTCTCATGTCTTTATGCTCTAAATTTCCTGAACCAAATATGATTAATTCAATTATGGTAGTCGTGATATTTTGTCAAGATGGTCAAACGTAATCACATACTCTACACCTGAAAATAAATAAATATACAAGTCTTGGGATCTTACTATTCTAAGACCAGCAGAAAGAGGGTTTCCACACTAGGCAGACTTTGTGTTTACTTTTGAAAGAAGTGGTGAAATAGAAGGTGCAAGATGTGATGCTGGATTTGTAAAATCTAATCTTTCTGTCCCAGGCCCCCCCTTTTGAAACAGGGAGCTCAGCGAACCTTGGAGCTTAAGGAAACTGTCAATATATGCTCCTTTTTTAATGGGAATGACAGTTTCAATTCTCTTTCCAGCGCTCTGGAGACAGTTCAGAGGCAGGCAGGAACTATCAACAACAAAATTCTAGCTTGATGGGAAATAGGGAAGGGATCATTCTGGTTTTGTTTGTTTTTCTTTTCCCTCATTCATGGAACCCCACATTTCAAATCACTCTTTAACATTTACTTAATACATCAATACATATCTGGAATACGTTTTCAAACATATTCAGGATATAGTCTTTGATTCAAGGGGAAAGATAGTTGGTATAAAGAAAAAGGGAATACCAGAAATAAAGTTACTGACTTCATTCTATTGAGGGTTAATTTTATTTCAAAAGAAAACACAGTTAAAGGAAATGTTTTGCCCCAAAGAAAATGAATTTCATACTATTAAAAATGCAGTAGATATTTAGAGATCAATGAATTAAAAGGCAAACTTTAATTCAGTACTGGAGTGCAGGGTACAATAATAGAATTGGAGAATATAAGAGTAGCCCAATTTGTGTGAGGCAAGACTCTTTGAGAAGGAGATGGATCCTTGTAAAGTTCCATTGCCCCTGAAATCCACTCCTTTCAGACTAAACAAACAAACAAAAAACAACAACACTACTGGATCGTGACAATAATTTAGTGTCTCTATCTTGAACAGATGTTCCATTTATTTAAACAATCATATATTTAACTAAAAATCAGTTACTACTGCCCTGTCATTCCTTGCCTACCTATATATCACCATTAAAAGAAATATTATTCAAAAGTATTTTATTTTATATAGCTTTATCTCTGTTTTTCATGTCAGAACCTTAATGCAATATAATCTGCAGAGCAAATTGTGAGGTGAAATGAAAATGAGATATGTAGGGGAAAACTCAACATTCCAAGATTATATTATCTATCATGCCACCCCAGGGCATTGCATCAATTTAATTAAGTTATTATGGAGTGTTGGTGTAGATGTAGAATTACCCAAGAAACTTTTGACATAATTCCAAACATGTCAATGATGAGAGAACTGATAACGTATTATGCTATTTCTCTATAGTTTAAATACCAAAAGGGAATGTTTTCATTTGTTCGTTTTGGTTTTTAGTGAACTATTTGTACAAACTTTGTATCACAAACATTTGTTTTCAATGTACAGCTTTAAGGTTAGAACAATAATTTAGTCTTAAAGCCCATTCAACTCTGTCTTGTAGGGGTGCTATGAGTCTGAATCTACAGATGGCAATGAGTTTGGTTTGATATTGAAGATACATTTGTTTGAAAATAAAACAAAACAAAAAAACTGAACCTGATCTCTTTGACACCTCGTGATCACACAGGCTGGTCTGCTTCTTCCATGTGGGTTTTGTTGATTCTGAGCTAGATGGCCACGCGTTTACCTTCAAGACTTTAAGACCCCAGATGCTATCAGGTATCAGGCATCAAGGAACAAAAATAAATCTTATCATTGTGATTGAGGGGGAGTGCAGAGTGGGGACCCAAAGCCCTTCTGCAGGCAACTGGACATCCCCTTACAAAAGGGACACAGGAGATGAGCCAGTCAGGGTGCAGTGTAGCAACGATGAAGCATACAACTTTCCTCTAGTTCCTAAATGCTTCCTACCCCCTCCCCACTATCATGATCCCAATTCTACCTTACAAATCTGGCTATACCAGAGGATGTACACTGGTACATATAAGAACTGGAAACACAGGGAATCTAGGACGGATGATCCCTTCAGGACCAGTGGTGAGAGTGGTGATACCAGAGGGTGGAGGGAAGGTGAAGTAGAAAGGGGGAGCCAATTACAATGATCCACATATACCCTCCTCCCTGGGGGACAGACAACAGAAAAGTGGGTGAAGGGAGACATTGGACAGTGTAAGATATGACAAAATAATAATAATCTATAAATTATCAAGCTTTCATGAGGGAGGGGAAAAATGAGGAGCTGATACCAAGGGCTCAATTAGAAAGCACATGTTTTGAGAATGATGATGGCAATAAATGTACAAATGTGCTCGACACAATGGATGAATGTATGGATTGTGATAAGAGTTGTACGAGCCCCCCAAAAATGATAAAAAAACCATAACTTACTTTTGTTTGTACATTTACAGTGAGATCTAAAGGGTTAATTTCTGCATGCTGTTCTGGTAATTGATATTTATATCTATTTTGTGTGTGTGTGTGTGTGTGTGAAATATCTATTTTTACCCATCAATTTTATCATACTACATTAGTTGTTTTGCACTTCACATACTGTTTAAGGAAAATAATGCTGGGGACAATCATTTTATATGTAGATATTGATAATTCCAGCTTCAGTAAAATCTTTGGGAGCTTTAAGAATAAACCCAATTGATTATATTGAGCCTGCATTTCTGTAGATTGCAAACCATGGTGATACATAAAGATTCCTAAGGAATGAATGGAACCGATTAGAAGTTCCAGAAATATGACCAGGCATATGAAATGAACTAATTATTGACAAAGATAATACTTTAGGGGAGAAAGAATGGCTGTTTTATCAGCTCATGCTCAGTTGAATTCTATATGGAAACAATGCATTAGACTCTTACTTCATGCAAAATATGAATTCCAGACATAGAGGACACCTATTTGTAAAGAAAACATTTTTAGAGGAAAACACACACGTTTTACCAGAAGCTTCATCTTTCCCTGCTCCTACTTCTTCAGCTGAGAGAAATTGAAGAAATAGTTGGTATCCCAAAGAGGGTTGATATCATCCTATAAATTAATATACCAACCTGATTGTATGCTCCATTTTCCCTTTCTTATTAATGAATCTCCCACTACTCTGTCCTAGCAAAGATTAAACAAATTATAAACAAAAAAACCTCCTACTTTTATTCTAGATCCTCTCTGTGTGCTTCCATTTCCTCAACTAAGAGAAAAGTGCAAATCTTGATTGCTCCTATATCTTTGGGTAATTGTAGGTACCAAGTGAAATATGTGTAAAATACATCAAGTGCCTGACACACGGTGAACCTTAAATCAGAGTTACTACTGTATAGAGCATAATATTTTGAGGAAGCTAACTGTATCTACAGTCTCCTTATCTTCACTTCTCTTTTATTTTCCAAAACATGACAATCAACCTATGTTATAAATAACAACCAATTAAATAATCAATACATAATATTTATCATCTTCCTATTGAATGTGGATACATTTCTATTAGTTCTCTGAGGTCAAGGTGAAAGGTGACCCAAATGTTCCAATTTTCCAAACTGTTGTACCACGCTCTCATCTCCAACATCAATTACTTGTCCTCCTTTCAATAGTCTGCTCAGGTCTTTGGGTTTCCTAATGGATTGCAGGATCATGCAGAACACCCAAACCCTATGGCCAGTTAAGTGCTTTTTAGGGGTTAGTAACAGGGTACAATGGGAATTACTAAGAAGGAACAATTTAGGCTATAACTCTTTATCAGTAAATTGTTCACTCTCTTTTGTAAGCCATACACACCTTATATATATAGTCTTGTTGTGTAGGAAGTAAGGAGACTATGGCTAGAAGGGCCAAATGAAATAATTCACTACAAAGCACAGAAATAAAACTTAACCCTCTTACCATCATCGGGTTCTTTGTCATGTCATATTTTTTCTATTTTTTTTTCATTTTGCTCACTCTGGCCCAGATATAAAGATCTTTTTCTATTCCTCCAATATGCCCAGTTAATTTTGACTTATGGAACGATTGCTGTTTAATCCTCCTTCCCCATGAACCATAATGAGAGTTGATTATGTCTGTTCATTCACCAAAGAATCTTTAAAATGCATAAAATGTCTAACCTTTAATGTTTTTAGCTGCCTTTGAGTCAGTTTTGAGGCATGGCAACTTATCTATGAAAGAATGAAGAGTCGCCAAGTCCGGCTCCCTCCTCCTGCTCATTAGTACGTGTGAGTTCACTGTGGTAGCTAATGTGGAGGACTCTCCAAGCGTGGGGCTCAGCTTCCACACAATGTTGGGAGCCATAAGGTTTTCATTAAGTTTTTTTCTTCCAATCTGTCATAGTCTAAAGGATTATTAAGGCCTGCCTACCACATGTCAGGCAGCATTCTAAATTTAGCTAAACTCGGTTCCTCTGGATCTTTTCTCACTGTTTCATGACGGACTCCTTTGCTTCTTTCAGTTTACGAATTAGTTGTTATTTCATCAGCCGATTCATTCTTCCCTGACTTTCTCGAATAGTGTGTTTTTTTTATTCATGATGAGACAGACCTATTTTGTTCTTTTTACTTACTTTCTTATTCTTTTCACAATATTTAAAATATTTACAACATGTTTGCCCATCAGACTTGCATTCAAACCTGATGAATTCAGTATGAATTCTTGGCTTTACCAGCAAATATTTAGGTTCTAGTACAATAAAATGCTTTCTTGATGTTAACAAAATTATTTGAATAACTGTTAATATCACTTGTGGAGCCTGATGGGGTAGTGGGTGACATCACATTATCCAGATAATCACAACATTGGCAGTTAGAACCTACAAATAACTCCACGGCAGAAAGCTGCGGTGTTCTGCTCTCCTAAAGAGGTAGAGCCTTAGAAATGCAGGGGCAGTGCTGTAAGGTTGCTATCAGTTGAACTTGACTCCATGACAGTGAGTTCTAAGTTCACCCAAAGTGAGGTCTCAGACAAGTAGCATTGGCATTACCTGACAGCTTGTTAGAATAAAAAAAAAAAAATCCGTGTTTTAATAAAACCCCAGATGGCTTGTATGCACATTAAAATTTGAGAAGCACTGGACTATCAAACAGATTTTTCATTTCAGCAGCTACTAAGATTCTTTCAACTTAATTAAGGTTAATTAGAAAACACTTTGGAAATGAGGAACATTAAGAGTATTTTGAAAGGGGCAAATTGACCAAGTATAGGTATAAAGCCCAACTAAAATAATAAGGGAGACGTGGTGAGGTGGTGTTTAAGCATGGGCTCTGAACCACAAGGGCAGCACTTTGAAAAGCACCGTGGCTCTGTGGGAGGAAGATGAGGCTTTCTGCTCTGATGAAGAATTACAGTCTGGGAAACCCACAGTGGCAGTCCTACCCTCTCCAATAGGTTTGCTGTGAGGCTGCATCAACTCAATGGCCGTGGGTTTTTGGTTGTTATTGTTTTTAAGTAATAATAAAAAAGGCAAGTTAACAAGGAGAAATTGTAATTTCCTCCCACAGAAAGAGAGAATCACAGAGTTAGCCAAAATAGAGTATTTGTTTTTTATATGTGAAACAACAAATAAAGTATTACTGTGAAAATTGAGGAGGAGATATCGGCTGTTGCTTTACTCTAAATGTAATTTAACCTGTGTCTATACTACTGCAATTCATTGTTTAGTGTCCAAAGAAAAATTGTGAAATTACCGCATTTTCTACCTTATCTTGAAAATATAAAATAACAAACATTAACTTAACAAAGCACAATAAATAAGTAAATAAAATTGATCTGATGACAAAAGCTGTTCTTGGGGATAAATCTTTGTGCTCTCATTTTTAATGAGATTAACCAACAAAGATACTTCTCTCCACAAGAGCAAGAACACTAATAACAATATGAGACTAAGGGTTTTCCACATGTCAGAAAAAAAAACCAAGACATTTCTTAGTTTATATTATTTTATTTACCACAAATATACTTTGGACTTCATCTTATTTGGGTCAACAATAAAAGCCCATGGAAGCAGCGATCAAAACCTCAAATGATCCAGTGATGGAATAAATCTGTTTCACAAGATCTCTTGAACACACCAAAGAGCAAGGAGACCACTCTGGACAAAGGTCCAGCTGCCATGGTGTTTTCAAAGGCCTCATATATGAAAGGGGACACTGAGTAGGGAAAGAGATGAATTGATGCATTTGAATTATGGAATTGGTGAAGAATATTGAAATTCTGTGGATTTCCAAAAGGGCACATTTGTCCTGGAAGAAATACAGCCCAGGTGCTCCTAAGAAACAGAGATGGCAAGACTCTATCACATGGAGTCCTTTTTTCCTCAACAGTTTTATTGGAACATAATTTAAATATCATACACCTTAATAGTTCAACCCTTCAACCATATCAAGGGGAATCGTACAATCAGCACTACATCTATCTTAGAGCACAGTTACATCACCTTTAAAATGAGTTGTGCAATCAAGATCCATTCTAATGCTGCCTCCCCACGCCTGCCTTCATTATTTACTCTCAAAATCTCTTTTCCCTCCCAATCGCCCATCCACACCACTGCATTCCCCAAACACCGTGTATCAGTTATTATCATTATATATCCACTCCACCATACATGTGTGCGTCCCTGGAAAAGGACAGCAAACTTGGTAAAGTAGAAGGGCAATGAAAAAGAGGATGCTCCTCAGTGAGATGGACTGACTCGCTGGCCATTACCAGGCACTCCCACATAGCAACCATTGGGCAGATGGCAGAAGGGTGGGCTGGGTGGGAACAGGACCGAGCTGTGGTTCATTCTGTTGCCCTTAAGGTAGCTAGGAGTTGGAGCTGACTGCATTTAAAGGTATTGTACTGAATAATGAACAAACTCTTTACTCTGAATAATGTACAACCCATCAATATTTTGTTGTTTGGGAATTTAAATGATAACAATAAAGCATATAAAAAGCAAACATGATGTACTAGATTTCTGACTATGGTAATGGAAAACTTGACAAAGAACCTTTGTGACCGTCATACAACACCTTACATAATTCGTGTCATTGAATATTATAGGTGAAAATACTGAAACAGAAAATAAATTTTAATATAATATAGACATAGATATACGGGATCAAAAAGTTCATGGAAGGTCGAATTAAAATTTAATGGAATTTCCCATGAATTTCTTGACACTTCCTTGCAATCGAAACAAATACCTCCTACAACAAGCAGGAGGAAGGTGAGGCTCATGGTCTCATACATATTCACAGCCGCAGAAACGCCAGCAGCAGCTCTAGAAGGTCGTTATGAGTCCAAATGGCCTCGATGGCGGGACGTTTCTTTCAGTTTCCAACACTAAAATAGTAAATATCTAATTTCATCTATCTTTACGTGTATGCATTTTGGTTAGTTTAATACTGGCATAAGATATGTACCGCAGTCACACTAAGGTACTAACCATCTTTTAAGACATCAGACTTTGGATAATCCATATGTTTGATGCACACCATTTTATCAGTTTATGATGATGTCTTTATATCCATGGTTTCCATCAAAGTCTTGGGAATCCCGTTATAACCTCTGTAGCTCCCTACTGAAACTGTACTACTGAAACTGTCATTGAATGATCCTCAGGAAAACTTAACTTGCGTGTGGTAATAATGATATTATTTCATAATTAAAAAATCACAAATGAGTGGCTTCAGTGCTTCATATGCTGGTTGAAATATTTTCAGTTGGTATTCCTTACCTTAGGCGGTAGAAAAATCCCTGCTTGCTTGGCGTGCAGAGTGGACTAAACCCTAACTTGCTGGCCACCCCAGGATCACAGTACTATACGACCTCAAGAAATGCCCCCATCTATAAGAAAGTCCTAGTCGCTCAGAGTGACTGTTGGCCTGTTCTGTGTGCTCTCTGAACCTAATAACTAGGAAGGACGCTGTCTGTTCAGGACATCTCCTCACAGATGGGGAAACTGCTTCTCATACACTTCCATGTGTCGTGAGGGCGCACGAGTTCCTGGCGAAAGATAATCATGCTTGGTAAAGTACAGGATGCCACATTTTGTCTATCAGTTTTCATACTCTGTTGGCTTGTAAGTTGTTGTGATGCCAATGATATTTCAAATGTCACTAGTATTTTGAACACCAGCAAGGTCACTCAGAGTGAACAGATTTCAGTAGAGCTTCCAAATGGGAATTAGCTATTGAAAACCTTTGGGTTAGAAGCAATACATTTAGAGATACTACAAATATAACGAATAGCCAGAGAACATTGTCAGAGATCGTCCCAGAAGGTGAGTCTCTCAGGTAGGAAGGCATTCAAAATCAGACTGAGAATCAGCTGAACTTTAAAAGTAGAATCAAGCATAATGAGGTGCATAGAGTAAAAGCTATGGATTAGAGCCTTTGTGATCTTCATTTGCTGATGGGGCAAAACTGAAAATGAGACAAAATAGCTGTGGGCATTTATTAATAATTGAAACTTGGAATGTAAAAAGTATGAACCTCAGAAAATTGAAACTCACCAAAAGTGAAATGGAGTGCATATTCCTATCCTAGGGCTTAGTGGACTAAAATGGACTAGTATTGACCATTTTAAATCAGAAATAATGAATTATTATACATGGAATAACACAATCAAGAATAGTGTTGCATTTATTGTCAAAAAGGACATTTCAAAATCAATCTTGAAGCCCAGTGCTACTTGTGATAGGAAAATATCTACCTGCAAACAAAGAAATTGAGTCAATACAATATTATTCCAATGTATGCAACAACTGCTAAGACTAGTGATGAAGAAATTGAAGAACTCTAACAACTTCTTCAGGCTGTAATTGATCAAACATTCAATCAAGAAGCATTGATATTATTAGGGAATGGAATGCAAGAGCTGCAGACCAGGAATGAATAACACCTCGAAAATATAGTAATGGTAATGGAAATGAAGCTGGAGATAGGTAGCATGATAGAATTTTTCAAGAGCAAGAACTTCTTCATAGGTAATACCAGTTTTCAACAACACAGAGGGAGACCATCTATGTGGTCTCCTCCAGATTGAATACACTGAACTAAACTTGACCACATCTGTGAGCACAGACAATGGAGACACTCACTAGCAGCAGCTAAACTAGGATAGGGGCTACCTGGGTAGCTTTTTTTTTTTCTAATCATTTTATTAGGGGCTCTTACAACTCTTATCACAATCCATATATACATCAATTGTGTAAAGTGCATTTGTACATTCATTGCCCTCATCATTCTCAAAACATTTACTCTCCACTTAAGCCCCCGGCATTAGGTCCTCATTTTTACCCTCCCTCCCCGCTCCCCCCTTCCTCATGAGACCTTGATAATTTATAAATTATTATTTTGTCATATATTGCCCTGTCCGACGTCTCCCTTCACCCACACTTCCATTGTCCGTCCCCCGGGGAGGAGATCACATATAATTCCTTGTAATCGGTTCCCACCTGGGTAGCTTTTATAAGTTCAGGTTGAAGCTGTAAAAAATGAAACAACCCTATGAGAAGCAAAATATGACCTTGAGCATATCCCACTCACATTTGAGAACATCTCAAGAACAATCCATGCTCATGGAAGCATCACTCCAGAGATCAAGTAACAGATTGTTGTTGCTGTTAGGTGTCATCCAGTCATTTCCAACCAACAGGACAACAGGACAAAACACTGCCTCGTCTTGAGGCAACCTCACAATTGTTTGTACGCATGATCCCATTGTTGCAACCATTGTGTCAATCCACTTCCATGAGGACTTCCCCTTTTGAGCTGCCCCTTTCTTTTGCTAAGCATTATGTCCTTCTCAGTGGACTGGTCTCTCCTGACCTGTCCAAGGTTTGTAAGATGAAGTCTAGCTCTCCTTGCCTCTAAGAAATGCTCTGGCCATACTTCCTCCAAGACAGATGAGTTTGGCCTTTTAGCCATCCATGGTCCTTTCAATAATCTCCAGAACCTCAATCCAAATGCACACATTCTTCCTCCATTTTCATTGCTCAATGTCCAACTTTCACATGAATTTGAGGCAATTTGAAAATACCATGACTTGGGGCAAGTGCACTCTTGCCTGCAAAATAACACCTGCTTTTCAACAAGTATGCAGTTCTTATGTAGCAGATTTACACAATACAATTAGTCCTTTGATCTTTGACTTTGCTTCCATAATCATTGATTGTGGGTCCAAGGAAGACAAAATACTTAAAAATTTCAGTCTTCTTTGGATTAATCATGATGCTCTCTATTGGTTCATTTGTAAAGAGTTTGATATTTTTTTACACTAAATTGTAATTCATACTAAAGAATACAATCCTTAATCTTCATCAGCAAGTACTTCAAATCCTCTTTACTTTCAGCAAGCCAGGTTGTGTCATTTGCATACCACAGGTTGTTAAAAAGACTTCCTCCAATCTTGATGCCACATTCTCCATATAATCAACTTGTCTGATGACTTGGTGTGCACACAGACTGAATAAATATGAGGGTACAACCTTGTTGCACCCCTTTCTTGATTTTAAACCATGCAGTAGTCCCTTGTTCTCTTGACACAACTGCCTCTTGATCCATGTACAAGTTTCTCATAAGCACTGTTTTCTGGAATTCCCATTCTTCTCAAGATTATCCACAGTTTAATATGATCCACACAGTCAAAGGTCATGGCATAGTCACTAAAACACAACCAGACAGCTTTCTGGTATTTGTTGCTTGAGGAACTATCCATCTGACCCGAGCAATTATATGCCTTGCTCCATGGCCTGACCCTCTGGCAGCTCCTGGTCAATGTACTGTTGCACCTGTTGTCGGATAAGCTTCACCAAAATTTTACTTGCATGTGATATTAATGATATTGTTCTATAATTTGCACATTTTGTTGGGTCACCTTACTTTGGGATGGGTACAGTTCCATCAGTTGGCCATGGAGCTAATCTTCCAAATGTCCTGGCTTAAATGAGTGAGAGCTTCCAGTGGTTCATCCATTTGTTGAAACATTTCAATGGTTATTCCATCAATCCCTTGATCCTTGTTTTGGGCTAATACTTTCAGTGCCGCTTGAATTTCTTCCTTTAACACCTTTGGTTCTTGTTTAAATGGTACCTCCTGAAATGGTTGAATGTGCACCAGTTCTTTTTTGGTACAATAATTGTGCACATTCTTTCCAAATCTTTGATGCTACCTGCATCACTCAATATTTTGCCTATAGAATCATTTAATATTGCAACTCAAGGCTTACATTTTTTCTCAATTTCTTTGTTTAAATATGTTGAGTGTCTTCTTATTTTTTGGTTTCTAATTATATGTCTTTGCACATTTTATTATAATATTTGACTTTGTCTTATTGAACAACCCTTTGAAATTTTCATTTGGCTCTTTGACTTCATCATCTCTTCCAATTTTTTAGCTGCTCTTTGGTTAAGAACAAATGCCAGAGTCTCTTCTGACATCCAAGTTGATTTTTCTTTCCAGCGCTTTAAATGGCCCTTTATTTTCTTCATGTATATTATTGATGTGCTCCCACAACTCATCAAGTTTTCTATCATTAGTGTTCAAGGCAGCAAATCTGTTCATGAGATGGTCTCAAAATTTTTGATGGATAGACTCTAGGTCATACCTTGGCTCTTTTGGATGTCTTTTAATTTTCTTCCCTTTTGTCCTGAACTTATGTGTAAGCAATTGATGATTTGTTCCACAGTTGGCCCCTGGGCTAGTTTTACCTCTGATACTCAGCTTTTCCGTGGTCTGTTCTAACAGATGTAGTAAGTTTGATTTTTGTGTATTCTATTGGGATAAATTTCCTGTGGATAGTCTCCTTTTGTATGGCTGAAAAAAGGTATTTGTAACAAACAAGTTGTTGGTCTTGCAAAATCTATTATGCAATCTCCAGCTTCATTTCTATTATATTTTTCATTTCATAATTTAATTTCTATCATATCAGCTTCATATTTCCCATGTATTCTTCTTTCTTCTTTGTTTCCAACTTTTGCATTCCAACAATCACCAACAATTACCAATGCATCTTGATTGTATGTTTGATCAATTTCTGACTGAAGGCATTGGTAGGATTAGTGGTTGGTGCATAAACTGGAATAATAGTTTATTTATTGGATTTCCTGAAAAGCATCGATGTAATCCTACCACAGACAGTATTTCAAGATTTATTTTGAAACGTTCTTTTCCACAACAAATCATTCTTTTTTATTGTGCCATTCTTTGTATAGGAAATCATGGTGATTTTTTGATTCAAAATGGCCAATAAGATTCCATTTTGTGTCACTAGCACATAGATTTTTATGTGTTTCATTTCATTTTTGATCGCAACCAATTTTCCCACTTTCATTTTTGTAGATTGCTAGGTTCCATTGTTAGTAGATTTTTTGCATTTATTGTTTCCTATCTTGAATTGTGGCCCAACGGCAAAAGAAGATCCCAAAGGTTCCACTCTCCAAGACCTCAGTCAACTCATGTCACCAAGATAGAGCCGCTCTGAGCAAGTAGCTCCTCTTCAGGCCCATTTCTAGTACTTTCTGTCCCTTGGGTCCTTCCTTTAGTTTGAGCCCTGAACATATTCACTTTCCATTCATCATGCCTTTGATTTCTTACAAAAAAGGTTTTCAGGTTTTATTTCTTCCCAAGTGAGCAGCCTATTCCTTCCTTGTAGTCTGTTCTTAATCTGAATAATCATCTGAAACCTCTTCATTTTAGGTGACCTGATGGCATTTGAAATACCAGTGATGCTTCCAGCATCATAGCTACAAACACACCACCGCAGCATAACACACTGAGAGACAAGTGGTGAAATCTTTTTTGAGTAGTTGAAATGTAAGAAGGCAGGATTCTGAAACCAAGAACTATCTGTATATCTGTGTATCTCTATTTCATGGTTATCTGTGCTTCTAAGTACCTTGTCAAAGTTAATTATACTCTGAAAAATAATTCTTGGGGCATATATAGGTCAAATACCTCTAGAAGAACCATTGCAATAAAATGTTCACCATAACAAAATGTTCAGAGAAACACTGGCTAGTAGCCCATGCTAACAAAGTCCTGTTGATCCAGGGAGAGTGAATTTCCCTATACAATCTAGCACTGAAATCAATTTTATTGTTAACATAGCTACTTATTATCACACTTCTTTGTTCTTTGTGACTCACTGGAGGATATTTTTCTAGTTTTTACATGGATGAACTCTTTGATTACCCAAAAGGAAAAAATGTTTTTCCATGTTTTATAATATGCAGATGCCATACTGTCAAGAAAGCAGAATATATAGCATTTGTTGTTTATGGGCACTGAAAGGAACTGTGCAATGGTAAAAATACAAGAAGTATTTTTTCTGTGATTGCACTATTATTCTATACTAACCAGGTAAATCCTGAGTGTCATATAGTTTCTGTTTCTTTTTTTTTTTTTTTTACTGCTCAGAACATTTCAACAATTGCAAACCAAATTCAAATTCTGATAAGAATATGGCTTTTTATTTAATGACTGTCTCTATTTATCTATCTATCTATGAAGAAATAGATGACGTATCATCTATTTATTTTAGTGCACACAAAACGAAATAGCAAAGTGGGCCGTTTTAAAGAAAGAAATACATTGCTTCGCGGTTCTTGAGGCTGTAAATCGAATTCACCACATCTGTAAGTCAGTTTCCTTCCCATATTGGCCCTTTCAGCTTTTCACAGCCTCTAACAGTGCATGGAGGTGTCCGACTGGCTTAGTGGTTAAGAGTTTGGCTGCTTATAGACAGGTCTGCAATTCAAAACCACCAGCCACTCTGCTGAAGAAAAACAAAGCTTTCTACTCCACAAAAAGTTACAGTCGCAGAACCCCAGAGTGGCATTTCTACTATGAGTCACCATTGACTTCCTGGCAGGGAATTTGGAATTTGGAGGTTTCCTGGCATTCTCTGGTGTGCAGAGGAAACCTCACAGCTTCCCCCCTTTTGTGTGACACTATCTCCGACTCTGGTAACCATTTCTTGGAACATACTTCAGAGAGATTGAAATTAGGAATCACTTTATTGCTTTAGGACACCCTTTAGCTGAACATCAAAGAAAAATGACACGTCCAATAAGATCACATTCACAGACACAGAAGTTAGAACGCCAACATATGGTTTCTCTATAACACCATCCATTCATAACAAGGTACCTAAGATAAAGAAGGGGTGCTTTCTACGCCTTGGGATGGTGGTATAAAATTACAGCCTCTTTCTTGTGCTTTCTTTAGTAGTATTTTTGGCTCTATAGAGATAATTCTGGCTGTAGTTTATGGAAACATCAGGATATTCATTCCACCTGGGGCAGAACCAAGGAGATGGTCCTATAAAATACAATTCCGATGGGTTTTTATTGGGGAAAGCTCATTAGAAGGGAAACACAAGTAAATACATGAACTGATAACCTGATCAATTGCCAGGTCAATGACATGTGGACATGAGGGTAGGACAGGGAGATTACAAATACATTTGAAAAGAATTTGGCTGTTTACAAGAATTAAGAGCAATTCACAAGCCTTCCAATTAGAATTAAAACAGAAATTTGATTGAATGAAAGTAGGACAAAGGAAAAGGTGGCAGGAGAGACAGTGATGCTCTGAGAGGGTCCTTTTGTCAGGAGATCCCGGGGTTGAATCAACAGACCCACTGATGGGGAGCTTTGATATGGTGAATAGTGAAGGGCAGACCAATTGGGAAGTAAATGAATTAAAGGGTATGTAATAATTCACTGCCTGTTTTTAGGGAAGGCTTTTCAGTTAACAGTGATTATAATATCTGAGACATGGGAGATAGGTTAAAGGGGGTGAGGGGGTCAGAATCATGCTACAAACTGGCAGGTTGGGGATTGAGAAATTCTTGAATGAACCAGAGTTGTATTAGGTACCAGAAACACCTGGTTGTGTATTTAATTTTAGTTTTCCTTTCTTCCTTTGTAAGACAACTGTGATTTTGTTTTGTGTAAGAATGTTCCCAGTTATGTTTAACCACAATCACACCTGCCTTTCAACTAGTGGTCATCATGGGAAATATTGTGGTTACTGAGACGTAAGTGGAAATAGCTAGGAACCATTCCTTCCAGGAAAGGTTTTACAAAAGGCTAACTGGCTTGTCTCCCCTTGCCCTGTCCTTTTTTTCTTTATGTTTACCCCGCTTTAACTGCACCTAACAATAATATAACACCTTGATGCTCAGAAGCCAACTTTTGAACATCAGAAGGATGATCAGAAAAAGAATGTCTGACTGGAGATCTAGAAAGATCCTGACCCTCAATGCTTAGAGAAGTCACATAACTAACATCCCTGGACTACCTACTCCTAATCTTGCCAAGTAACAACATTAACTCCTCTGTGAATAAGCTACAAAAGTCAGATTTCTGTTATAGGAAGACAAATATAATCTACAAGCGGAATAACGTCCATTTAGAATATTACTTTTGTGGAAATAGTATGCTTCAAAGAGCAAAAACCTGTTTCTCAGATAGCCTATCTACCAATTAAAAGAAGGGAAATAATTGGCTGGTGTCCTGTCATTTCAAATATGCTTGTAGGTGTTCAGAAAGCCTCATAATCAAAATATTTTAATTCACTTACTATAGTCCATTTTAATTCACTTACTATAATCCATATTATGATTTAAAAATTTTTTTTATTATCTTGTAAAGTTGACCCTCAAGTTATCTTGAAGTAAGGACTTGGCAGATCAAAGCTTGAATAAATTAGAGAATGAAAGTATATATTCTAAAATAAAAATTGAAAATTAGTTGCAAAATCACAGTTAAAGAATTATGAAAAAATTAGCTGAAAATATAATCTATTGATAGCTTAATGAAAAATCTACATGCCAATTACTTGTTCTAAATGCAGCTATTTTTTAATAAAAATATAATTTTAAGGAAAATGATTAATTTAATTCTTACAGCCACATTTCTCTATTGTACAACCTAATGAAACATATTTGTTATCTACCATTATTTATCTTCTACCTTCAGTTGAACAGCTTCCAATATTGATACACAAATTAAATGGATAGGAAACAGTGAGTAACTACTGGTATCATTATAGCATTTTAAATAAATGTAGATAAGACAATGAACAATTTACAATAATTCCATAATTACACATATTGTCAGATTATATATTTTACTTAAATGAGGCTAAATAAGCTGCAAGAAGTCATTATAAAACATGATTTATAATATTTCTTATAAGCTGATATGATAAGCACAAAAAACATCCAATTTATTTATATTATGATTGATATTTAAATAAAATTAATTGTATTAAAGTTATTCTCCATAACATGTTTCCTTGTCCATAAACTCTGTCCTAAATTTTGGATTTTATTTCTCTTAACCCATTCTGATTATATTACATCTCATAGTTTAGGTTGATTTTTGTATACACATTTATGAAGAAATTGCATACACATTTTCTAGAAAAATTTCAGTCATTTTCTTTATTGCTGAATGATATGCTGTAGTCAGGAAAACCTATATCTAACATAATCAATTCTTCATTAAAATATGTAAGTGTACACAAGCAAGTGTCACAAAAAACTATTAAATTTTTATAAAATAATCAATTTTTCCTCAGCAATAATAAATCTAGTAACAATACCTCTCTGAAACACACATGCATTGGCTGAAGAATGTATAGAACAAACTATACCAAATCCCAGCCACAAGCTAAAAAAGGATGTGTTTCTTCAATTTTCTGTTTAAAAAGAAATGGTAAATATATATTTAAACAAAAAACTTAGCAAATAAATAGTTGTGTCAATACAAATGATTCTCATACTCATATAATAACAGTGGTTTGAGTAATGTAGTTTTTTAAATTATAAATTATTGCAATATATATTTCTTCTTAGCATAACATTTAAACACTTTATTTAAAACTATAGCTAATTTGAATAACTAAAAATAGAAACTATTTTCTTTTTTTTCTTTTTTTAAATAATCATTTTATTAGGGGCTCATGCAACTCATCACGATCTGTACATACGTCATCTGTGTCCAGCACTTTAGTACACATGTTGCCTTCATCATTCTTACAACACCCACTTTCCACTTGAACCCCTGGTGTCAGCTCATTTTTCTCTCTCCCTCCCCACTACCCCCGAACCCTCGATAATTTATAATTTATTATTGTTTTATCATATCTTACCCCATCCCACGTCTCCCTCACCCACTTCTCCGCTGTCCGTCCCCCAGGGAGGAGGCCACATGTAGACCTTGTCCTCTGTTCCCCCTTTCTCCCTCTCCTTCCCTCCACCCTCCCGCCATCGCCACTCTCTCCACTGGTCCTGGGGGGTTCATCTGTCCTGCGTTCACTGTATTTCCAGTTCCTATCTGTGCCAGTGCACCTCCTCCAGTCCAGCTGGATATGTAAGGTAGAATTGGGATCATGATAGTGGGGTGGAGGAAGCATTTAAGAATCAGAGGAAAATTGCATATTTCATCGTTTCTACACTGCATTCTGATTTGCTCCTCACCTCCCCACAACCCTTCTGCAAGGGGATGTCCAATTTCCCCCAGATGGGCCCTGGGTCCCCACTCTGCACTTCCCCTCATTCACAATGTTATGATTTTTTTTTGTCTTTGATGCCTGATACCTGACTTTTACATGACTTCTTTTCATCTGTATATATTTGTTGGTCTTCAAACTGACCATATTATCTTCCTCTTATATTGTTATGGAAGTGTACAATTAAAAGTCTCTGTTGTCTAATGCTGGTAACTTACGTTTTGTTTAATTTCCTTCAGTTTAATTTTGAACATAGCCTGAGACAGACACCCAGTGGGGTCTTCTGGTCAACTCAACTGGTATCATTCCAGTTCCTTGAAAAGAATTACCTGTTTAATAGAAAACAATAATCCAATTGGTACCATTGCTGTTTTATGGAGAGAAATTCTGTAAATTGAATATAAAAAATAAACAGAAAACATCAACAATTTCAGATACATCTTTAAGGAAATATTAGAAACTGGGAGAAGTAAAAAGAAAAAATGTGATTTCAGATTGGATTTTGTTCATTTAAAACACACTTACACATCACTTATCAACTACCTCACTATTTGACGTTTTGTAGAGACCATGCTTGGTCAAGTAGAAGGTGATAAAAAAGAGGAGAGCCTGGAAAGAGACAGAATGACCCAGTGGCTGGAACAATGGACTCAAGCCTCACGGTAATTGTGAAGATGGCACCGAACCCCGCAGTGTTGAATTTTGCTGTGCATTAGGTCTGTATGTGTCAAAGCCACCTCTAACTATCTAACAGCAACAACAACACAATAGAAAAAATGCACTACACTTTTTGCACATTAATAATGTATGCTTGGTCATAATTAATTTTGAGGTGCTTTATACTTCCATAAAGAGTTACAGTCTCAAATACTCACAGCGGCAATTCTCCCCTATCTTATAAGACACTATGAGTTGGCATGGACTCGATGGCTGTGTGAGTGGGTGTTACATGATGGTCATGGCCAGCTGTGGTCACCGTGATGCCCCCCCTCAATTTACAACACCGGCACTGATTCTTGCCTGGCTGACAGCTTGGCATTAAAATAATTTACTGGCTTCCTTACCATGCAAACATTACAAGAGACATATGGTTGCTTTTTATCATTTTATAGTCCTTGTGGACGGTGTCTGGTCACTAATTCTTATCGAGGGAAAAGTGAGCAGGGACAGTGTTGTTACACAATGTGGCTCTGTAGAGGCATCAAGGTCCTGTGTCAACTTGGTGGGGTCACGATTTTCAGTGATTTGGAAATTTTGTAATAATATAATTTGATAGGTATGTAATGATAGTCAACTCCCATTTTATGATCAGCTGTGGTCATTCTCCATTTTCTCGTAGTCCTGATTTTCTCATAAGGAAATGAGGAGGAGGTATACTTTAAAGCTTCCCATTGAAACTTTTGAGAGGATGAATTAATTGATATTACATTTTAACTAGAGCTATGTTTCTTTTCACAGTAAGTGCTTTGGTATGGGGTTGCAATGAGGCCAAATCAATGGAGACAAGAGCTCACAAAATCACTGATCTGTGAATGCCAATGATTTCTTTTGAAAAAGCGGTTAACAGATGTTTCAATGAAATAAAATATTCAATAAATAGATGAGGTTTATTTTGAACTATGCCTAAAAGTAAAAAATGAAAATTTACTATATTGTTTTATAAGCAGTGGCTCAACATAAAATATAATTGCATTCTTATGTTTTCCCTGAGGTGGTAAAAGACCTCGTGCCAAGTTGGCATGTCAAACAAATCCTTGCTATCTACAAACATATTTCAAAACTACTAAACATTTCAATCACTTAGGATCATATTGTTCTAGTACATAGTAAGAAATTAAATACTTAAAAATGATCATTCTAAAATATTTGAGTGAATTCCTAGGGGTAAGTATTGAAACGATTCTTTCAGATCATCTCTAAACTGAGTTTGGCCAATGCTGCCACATGTTTCTTCATGTACAGGGCTGGGCAATGGACACAAATTTAATCAATGCTCTCTGATACGGTCGTTTGTTTCTTTTTTAGGTACCAAGTTTGTCCATTTTTATTCATAGAGCTCATTCTTCCTAATATAACAGTCAACCCCCTGGGGTTAGTAAAAACACATGAATTACTGTGAAATTCACGTGTGTAAAAACACACAGAAAACGGAGCCAACTCTGGAAGGTGCCAGCCCAAACCACATATGTTACTGTGGAGTCGGTTTTGACTCGTGTGAGCTGACGGGACTCAGAAGAGAACTGTGTTTCATAGGGCTTACTTGTCTGGGTGCAGACTGGCAGGCCTTTCTTCCCAAATGTAGCTTGCTGGTTTTGAACAACTAACATTTTTTTTTTTCAGTAGCCACGTGCCATCCAGGGACACCTCCTAATGTCTAAGAGCTATGCTATTCACCGATAAGTCACTGGTGTGAAAGCAGCAGAGGCCTGTGGGAGAACGCACCCAGGAATCTGCTTCTGTAAGAATTGCAGAGCAGAGAACAAGGCATGGCAGTGCTGTGTCAGGTCACTGTTAGTCAGCATGGACTTCATGGCATACCACAGTAACAGACCAGTGTTTTAATATGGTGTTCTGGAACTCATCATAAGGAACCACCAACTTTAAAATATTTCTTAAAACTTATCATAGTGGACCAAAAACTAAAATAATATTATGTCTAATGAGAAAAACACATATTTTGAAAAGCTACCGTGGTAGGTGAAGAATAATTTACCTCTTGGGATTGCTATGGAGAAATAACTCATTCTGCTTACATAAAACAAAATTGGTGAACATGATCCCCAGTATCCTCATGTTTTGGGGTGACCTTATTAGATGTCAGATTACCGATTAATGTTGTATGTCTATTGCATCACTTACTGTACACAGCAATTCTGTAAAGCAGGTACTGTTATCATCCGCACTTAACAGATCAACTAATAGACCCTGTAAGGTTAAGAAATGTCATCAGGGCTGTATGGTCTGTATTTTCCATGTTCATAATGTTCCTCTTGGTTGAATCCGTTATTGCAGCCACTGTGTCAATAAATCTTGTCGAGGGCCGTCCTCATTTTTGCTCCCCCTCCACTTATCAGATCGTTGGCCATAGTTCCCAATGCATCAAATCTGTTCTTGAAATATTCCTGAATTTCAGGTAATACACTCAACAGCAGAAAGCAAGAGCAAAATAACAATAACAAAAAGAAAGCCACTGACAAAAATAGAAAAAAACTATAAATAGTTCAAGGTCTGTTTGTTGGCCTTTACGGGTGTTTTGTAGTCGAGTCTGATGGGGTGCCACACTCTGTCTCCCAAGTCTATTTTTAGTATTCCCTGGGGGTTTCATCACTCTGCTCCCCCTGCTGCTCTGCCGCATGCCCTCAGTGCCTCGCCCCAACATGCTGGGGCCAGACGTGCACTATTCCTGCACTGTGCCCCCAGTGCTGTCCCCTGCAGCGTCATGGTTCAGTGAGGGACACCATGTCCTGTTGTGGGGCCAGCCCTATGGTCCTCGCTGTGTGTTGTCTGCTCTGAGCAGGAACATCGTCCTCGGGGCTGGGTGCGCCAGGATGCCCTCCCCTCCCTCTCATCCCTTTTCGTTTCTCGCATGTGCGCTAATCCGACTGGCCTCTCTCCCCAAGCCGTAGCCTCAGTGCTGTCCTCTGAAGTGCATTCTTCTGAAGGGGGGTGTCCACATAGTCGGGCTTGGGGCCGGTCCAGAGACCTCTCTATTGCTTCCCTGGTACATGCCGGTGTGCTAAGGTGACCAGATTTTAACATTGGTAAAGCTGGACACCATTGACGGGGGTGGGGTGGGGTGGCGTGGGGGTTCTTGATTAAAAATTTGGTCTATATCGTTTTGTCGCCACTATAAAAAATAAATAATACGAGTACTGTCTGCTAAATTCAAGAAAATTTATGTAATAAATAAATAAATTACTTACCTAAATTATCTGAATAGCTGATGTGTTGACATCACTTGTTTAACTAGCACTAGCACGCAGTACGATGTGTATCCTCTGAGAGACAGTTACAAAATGTTTTAGTCGTTGCCAATGCCAAAAAATGCCATTGTTCATTAAATCCAAACAATGGTGGTCGAATTCTAACAACTGATCAACAATGCGAACTTTGATAAGCAGTTCTCGATAATCAGTTCTCAACAATTACTTGTTATTATTAAAGTATAACATTATAAAATTAACAAAAATAATATAAAACTCATATCCTGGCGAAATAGCCACATGGCAGCCGAAAACCGTATATTCCCTTCCCATTCTCCCACCTTCCCTAGCTTGTCGTGCATTCTTTGCAAAATCCGGGATTTTTTTAAAACGCCGCAGGACACGCGACAAATTGTTAAAAACCGGGACTGTCCCGCCAAAAGCGGGACGTCTGGTCACCTTACAGTATGCTGTATTCACTCCTTGGTGCATCGGGTTGAAGCTCGGTCTCTTTCCCTCTCCTGTGGAGACATAAACAACACCCTCCTCTTGGGGTGGATTAGTGCCCTGCTCCCCCACTACCCATGTCTTTATTTTTTTGTTCTCTTTCTTCCCCCTCTTATTTAGTTGGCTGCTGTATGTATCCCTGGATTGGGTTGGGCCCCTGCAATAGTTGCTGGACCTCACCCCAGGATCTATGTATATAGTAGCTTTTCCCCTATGTTCCATTTGTTTATTTTAAAATTATTTTTTAAGCTTACCTCAGTGGACTCATGTTGTACTTGTCCTTTTGTGCTTGACTTACTTCACTTAGTATGACTTCCTTCAGTTTTTCCTATGCAGCAATGTGCTTCAAGCGTTGATCACTGCTTTTTAGGGATGCGTAGTACTCCATTGTATGTATGTACCACAGTTTTTTGATCCATTCGTCTGTTGATGGAAATTTGGGTTGTTTCCAACTCCTTGCGATTGTGAACTGTGCCACGACGAACATTGGAGCACAGATGTCTGGCCGTGGTTTGTTTCTTGCCTCTTCTAGGTATATGCCCAGTAGGGGATTGCTGGGTCATATTATAGCTCAATCTCCATCTGTTTTAGATATTGCCAAATCAATTTCCATAGTGGATGAGAGTTCCTATCTCCCCACAACCCCTCCAACACTTGTTACTTTCTCACTTTTTGAATTGGGCTATCTTTGAGGGTGTTAGGTGGTATCTCATAGTTGTTTTAATTTGAATTTCTCTTATGCTAATGATTGGGAACATTTTCTCATATGTTTTGGCCATTCTGACTTCTGCCCCTGTGAAACTTCTGTCCACATCCTTTACCCACCTCCTCAGTGGACAGGTAGTTTTTTTTGAAGTATTTTTTCAATACTTTTTTGCAAAGTATTATAGATTTTAGTAATAAGGCCCTTGTCTGATGTGTCATTGCTAAAGATGCTTTCCCGGTCGGTGGGCTCTTGTGAACTTGCTTTAATTTTGTTCAGCTTCAACCTGAACTTATGTATGAGAAATGCATGGTCCATTCCAGTGTCTGCCCTGGCTTGGTTTGGGTACTTGAATAGAGCTTCTCCATTGTTTCTTCCCATATAGGTAGTCAACTTGATTTCTGTGAGTATTGCATCTGGAGAAGTCTACTTGTATAATCACCTTTAGTACTGATTAAAAAAAAGAGGTACTTTCAATGAAGACGTCATTAGTCTTGCAAAATTGGATCCTGTGCTCTCCAGCTTCATGTCTTACCACCAAGGCCATGTTTTCTAAATACTGTTCCTTCCTCTTTTGTTTTCGGATTCAAACTTTTGTATTCCAATCACCAGTAATTATCAATGCATCTTGATTGCATGTTTGATTAATTTTAGACTGATAATGCTGGTTGAATTCTTGAACCAGCATTTATTATTGGTGCATAAATTTGAATAATAGTTGAATTTATTGGATTTCCTTGAATGTTGATAGATGTAATCCTATCACAGCATTGTATTTCAAGACAGGTCTTATAATGTACATTTGATGATGACCTCCTTGATTGTTTCATTCCTAGCATAGTAAATCATGCAATTTTAATATTTGAAATGGGCAATACCAGTCCTCTACAGCTCACTAATTCTGGAAATGTCAATATTTAGGCATTCTATTTCATATTTTATATCTTCCAATTTCCCTATATTCATTCTCCATACATTCCAAGTTCTGAGTATTAATTGATATCTGTAGCTGTTTCTTCTCGTTTTGACTGGTTTTTCATCAGCAGCAAATGAAGGTCCAGATGGCTTTACCACAGGCTTTATTCCATCCAGGTCATTATAGTTGATGCTACACTGTGAACGCAGCTCTTCCTTAGTGCCTGCCAACATGAAGTGCTCATAATCTGGCATTATCTCTGACAAGGTTCTGCATCTTTTCATAAGGTTTTCAGTAGTTGACAATGTTTTGAGTGTGTTCACAAGGCTTTCAGTGGCTGATTCCTCCTAGTCTGTTTTAGGTTGGAAGTTCTGCTGAAACCTATTCACTTGGTGTGGGCCTGCTGGCATTTGAAATACAGATGACAGCTTTAAGCAGCATGGCAGCACAGGAGTCATCACAGGAAGGCAAACCGACAGACAAGTGGTGGCCAGTTACCATGGTCTACCCACATGGACACATAGGCGCCCTTGTATCTATGCCAGATAATCATTAAAGTGCTAGCTTAAAGGTCCGTGATTAAAACCCACCAGTTTCCCTGGGAGAATGCGATTCTCCCCTAAAGATTTGCAGCTTCAGAAACTTTATGTAGCGTCACTCTGTGTCACAATCAGCTTGATGGCAGTTTGAGTCAGGTCTGGTCATAAAGGATCGCTATGAGTCCAAATTAACTTATTGGTAGTAACTTTGGCTTTTTGGTTTGGTGGTTGAGTGGGTAACACATTGAGGTACTGATAACAAGATACGTTATTCAAATATCCCAGGTGCTTCACATACGAAAGGTATACCCTTCAGCTTACTGTAAAAATACCATCTCTCTGAAACCCAAAAGGGCAGTTCACCGCCATCCTTTAGGGTTGTATTCGGCCGGGTTGACTAGAGCAATAAATCCAGTGACACTCATATAGGTGTAAGGAAGAGCTTTAAATCAAGAAGTAATTATATGTCAAGCAACATCCCTGGCCAGTCCAGATCAAGTCCATAATTCTGCTACTAGTCCATAAATTCCTCTTCAACTTCATGTAGCCATATTCAATGGTACAGAATACAGGAAGATCACAGGCTGGTGGGTGCAGAGTTGGGTAGCTCCCATGGTGGTGGTCACATCACAGGTCTCAGGTAGGTCTCCCAGGGGCTCACCAGCAAGAAGGTGAAGCAAAGAGAAGGGGCGGGGGCAGCCTCCAGAAAGTCATTTACCTGGGTCATCAATCTTTGATTTGATCGACTGGCTAAACTCCACCTATATCTTCTTACAGGTGTCATGTTGGCACACAAAAAACTAACAATCACCTGGGTCGCTATCTAACAGAATCAATTCAATGGCTGTGGATTTGGTGTTCCTCTATTTTGTTTTAAATCCATGACAACAGTGACTAGTGTGCCATTTGTTTAAAAATATTGTACTTTGGAACTGGTTTCTAACATAATTTAGCACATGATTCTGTGAGGTGAAACACTCGGCAGCTGTTGTATTCTTCTCATCTGAAGGTTTCTGACCGAGCTCCGGAAAGAGAAGGAGACAAATATCACACATTGGTTGGTAGTACAAGGCGATTGGAATTTAATTGTCTTATTTTTAAAGTAGGCTTAGTATTAGGAATGTGTCACCTCTATGCCAACTACATCCAACTTCCAGTTCGCACGGATGATTATAATTAAAGCAGAATGTGGAGTAGAGCGGGTCCAAGCATTCTTTTTTAACTGGCTTCTACGATGAGAGGAAGGTCACTCAGTTTTATCATTCCACTATCTACAGATTGTAACATCTGGAAGGGAAAAAATGCACCAGAGGAAAAAAAAACATTGAGTGCTCCTGTTAGTGGGATATGGGTGCTAGGAAGCCGGAAATGATAAGCACAGAGATATAAGCAACTGCCTGAAGCTAAAAATTAGGCAATATTGATATGATCAAGAACTCCCATGGAAATCAATGTTGGTAAAACTCCATTAAAGAAACCCTGAGTAGTACAAACTGTTTATTGCTAGTCTAGTAACCAAAGTCTTGGCAGTTTGATTCTACACAGAGACACCTGTTGATGGTTCCCAAAGCTCACAGGCTGGAAACCCAGTGGGGCAATTCACGTCTGCACATGTGGAGAGGTTATGATGTGAAATCAAGTCCAGGAGCTATAACAATATAATTTTTTTAATTGGTAGTATTTTTTCAGTTTTATAAAACTAACTAAGCAATTTAGTGTACTTTTCTATGCATATAATATAGATGACAATCTCACCTATGAAATGCTTTTACATTAAGAAAATTTATACATAAAAACATAAACCTTGATTTGACTGCTATTGTGAAATTAAAGTATAAACCTAAAAATTTAATTTGAAAATCCAGTGCAAATTCATATAATAGAAAATAAATAACATAAACATTGCATGTTGGGGGACTTCCACTACAGATCACTTGTTATATGACTCTGTGAAATTCCATTTGGCATCAGGGTATGCCATAATGAATTATGAGTTGAAGCCATCAACCTTAACAGTTTTTATTAAAGATATTGTAGCAATCAGAACCTTTCATTATGACAAATGAATATAAATCAAATTTGATGAAATAAATTCTATAAATGACTTTGGGTATACTTATTGTTTTGGCAGTGGTAAATAGGAGAAGTGAGAACATAGAAAGCCATATATTATTACTATAGGAAGATAAAAGGGCAAATTCATAAATACTGAATCATAACAGACTCAGAGTCTGTGACCTTCAAAGAATTATTATTACCTTCATCATGTTCTGTTATGTTAACTTAGGGCTATGATGAGCCCTAAGTTAACATAACAGAAAAAAATCATATTATTCTAGATAGTGTTTTCAAATGTCTTTGTTTTGTCCAGTAATACTGGGAAAATGTGTTGTCAACTACTTAGTATGCTAATGCAACACACACCCATCTGGATCCCATCTTGGGATTAGATTGAATATGATCTTATTGCTTAGAACAGTCCAGAAGGGACTGGACTTGGAAGTATGTGGCATGGTGCCTGCATATTTCTCAAAATGTTCAATCTAAAAATTGAACAAGTTTGAAATTAGCATGAGGTGCAGCACATGTTAGTGGGATACCGAAAGGAAAAGTGAGTTTAAGAGGTAGGCAGGGATGGATGATTAAGATAGTTGTTATTTGATATGTGGGGCAAGTTTAGCCATATTGAAAAAAAAATTAATTACCAGAAATATAAGTATAAAATTAAAAAATATATATGTATACTGATAGGAAAACTGAAGAAAAGTTATATAGAGAAAAATAGAAATTTTGGGAAGACAGAGATGGTAAATATAATGCATTGAATTGTCTACTAAAAAAAAATATGTGTTATCTTTGATAGAGCTTAATTCCCAGTATCGTGAATTCTATTTCATAATCAAATCCATTTGTGATGTCTATAATTCCTAACCTCTATGTGTCAATGAACCAGGAAAAGTGCAGGTTGTATGTTTCATAGCAGTATTATGAGAGGTGTGACTTGACCCACTATTACATGTCACAACCTTATTCAAGTCATGCCCTTACTCAGTTCATGTCATTGCTTATGCCACATTTTCTAGCTTACTGGAGAGAATACAAGCAAAGGGGGAAGTCACTTTACTCCTCTCAAGAGAAACAAGCTGGAACTCTTAACTCGTACTTTGGACTTGGGTTCCTTGAACTGAGACTATCTTAGACCCAAGTGAATATTGTTAGAAAGAAATAATATTGTTGGCTACACAGAACTAACAAACTAAATTCATCATTAAATGGTTTTGATTTTGTTTTTTAAGAAATTTAACACATTGTAATGCAAGTGAGAAATGTTCAGCGTTGAGTTTTTTATAAGGACATGTAGTGAATACCCCAAAGGGCATACTGCTCCACTATAAACCTCAATTAAAGACCTTCAGCCCAATCTTCATGGGTCAGCAAACCCAGCTCCTTGAACTATGTACCCAGAGAGATTCCACTCCAGTAAGCCTCGGTCTGAAGGCACTCAGCTATATTTCTGTGGGTCACCAAGCCCAAATTTCCCCAATTAAGTGCCCAGAGACACCCCACTCCACAAGCCAGGCTTCTGTACAAAAGCACTCGGCTGTACTGTCCGCCACCACATCCTTCTACACTCTCGCTCTTGGTTCTGCTGCTGCTCTTCTGATGGTCTAGCCGTATTTTGAATCCAGAGGTATCACTACAGAAGATAGGCTCCACTCCTTGATATTACGAGTATGAGATCCCTCCTGCTGCTTCTTAGAGGGCTCATCTTAGATGCAACAGGATGGAATTGCAAGGAATGTTACTCACCATTACTCACAGGTGAATCCTATCATTATCACCCCTCACCTCTTACTAGAGCAGTGGTTCTCAACCTTCCTAATGCTGTGACCTTTTAATACAGTTCCTCATGTTGTGGTGAACCCTCAACCATAAAATTATTTTTGTTGCTACTTCATATCTGTAATTTTGCTACTTTTATGAATTGGGCAACCCCTGTGAAAGCGTCGTTCGACCCCCAAAGGGGTCATGACCCACAGGTTGAGAACCGTTGTACTACACCCATGTAGGAAAAGGTCACTTGGTGGGAGTTAAGTGACTTTGGCTTGGAGAGCTAAATTAATTCACTGCTCTTGCAGCCACTTGTTCCATGAATGAATCACCTCAATATGGGCAATTCAATTTATCACAGTTGTAGCTATAAGGAGTTAGGTAAGGTGGTGAGATAGTGAGATGTGAAGAAGGTATAAGGAGGTAGGGAGGGAGGTGAGGAAGTTGGCAGATATAAGACAGTCAATAGCCCAAGGAAATGTGTTACTATAGGAGCTGGAGAAACTTTAATTCTCTGTGGTAGTTTGTCTCAGAGAATGATCTATGGAGTCTTGGCAGGGCTTGAGATTCTTTCAGTGAGTCCTAAAAAGTATTTTTATAATAATTGCTTAACATCATTGGCCTTTTAAAACACATATCTTATCTCATGAGTACATTTTTTGGGAGTGGGAGAGACGAGATGGTATGTGATTTTATAGCAGATAAATGAGAAAAATAATTAAGTTGTCTTATGGGAAGCTAGCATTAAAAATTATTGGTATGAATATAAATTATTGTCCCACATCCTGGCAAAAAGGACACAACCATTCCACAACCAAAAGAGTGCCCAGAAGTCCACACGATCCTGCATGGAAGGTCCTGGCTGACCCCACTATTTGGTAAGACAGGTCCTGGCCATCCCATGACCCAGCAGGGAATGTTCCTGTCACACCCATCATCTGGCAAAATTGAACAATCACCCCACCCTCCTTCCACATAGCTACCTTTCTAACTCTAATATTTTAATACATACACTAAGAGCAATTAATCTTGTTCCATGTAAAAAAAGAAAAAAATGAAAATGAAAAGCAGGAACAAACTCATGAACAACACTCAGATCCAAAATAATTTTTGATGAAGAAATGGTCCTTGAAAATTTTAGAAGACTTTAGAGGACTTCAAAAGAGTACTGTTCAAGTACTTTCAATAATTGGATGATAAGTGTTAGGGGGAAAAGAATCACAGAAAAAAATGGAAGAACTACAAACTTTATAGCAAATTAAAGTACAGGAGATGAACAATAAGATAATGGAATTTCACAACACTCTAAATGATCAGAGTACTATAATTAAGAATATGGAAAACTGAATTAGTAAATGTGAAGACAGATCTCTTAACCCCTACGTATGAAAAGAAATATCAACAAAAAGAGCAAAAAAGTCTGAAGAAAGCATAGGAATTTCATGAGACACTATCTAGAGGAACTACTTTTGTCTCATTGGGGTCTCATAACAGGAGGAAACAGCCAATATCCACAGAGAAAATAGTACAGAACATTCTGAAAGATGACTTCCCTAATGGCATGAAAGAGAAAATATTTATCCAGGAAACTGAGAGCACCAAATTGGATAGACCACAAAAGAAAACTGTGACATATCGTAGCCAAACTTTCCAAGATCAAGAACAAGGAGAGACTCCTGAGAGCATCTAGGGCAAAAAAAAAAAAGTCTCTTAAAGAGGAAAACCAAGAAACATAAGCTCAGATTTCAAGCAGAAACCATGCAGCAAGAAGACAATAGAATAACATAAATAACATCCTGAATGAAAAAGCGTCTCACCAAGAATCTCTATATTATGCACAATTATCCCTCAGATCTGAAGGAGAACACGGGGTATTTCCAGAAAAGTTAAATATTGAAGGCATTTGTAAAAACAAGATCAGCATTACAAAAAATACTAAGGAATATATTCCAGACAGATAATCATCAACTACAGTAGAAAACAACAACAACAACAACAAACAGGTCAACATGTAAGACAATACAACTCAGAAATCAATACACTTAAAATACTTTTCAAAACAGCATAGGAATAGAGGAATAACAAAGAAATCAATGTCATTACCAAAAAACACACATAAAAAGGACAACAAACCCACACATATAAATGATATTGAATGTTAATGGGTTAAACACACCAGTCAAGAGACCTACGGTAGCAACTGGAGAAGAAAATAAGACTGGTCAGGATGCTGCTTACAAGAAACACATCTTAGACATGAAGAGAAAAATAGACTGAAAATTAAAGGATGGAAAATATATCAAATTAATAGCAAATAAGACAAAACAAAACAAATCAATCAAGCAAACAAAACAAAACAAAACAAGCAGGAGTGGGAATATTAATCTCTAATAAAAGATAGTCCCAGGAAAATTCCATCATGAGAGACAAAGAAGGTCACTACATGATGATTAAAAGGTAATAGAATTGAATTATAAGATATAACCATAATAGATATATACATACCCAAGATAAAGACACCTAAAAGACATTTTCAAACTCTTGAAAAATATCAAAGATACATTGGAAATAAAACAGGTATAGTACCAGACTTTAATACACCACTCATAAGGAAAGAAAGTCGATAAAGACACAAGAACACAATTAATTAACTCAACCACCTGAAAATATAGAGACCACTCCCCCAAACAGTATGCATTTGTTTCATTGCACATTCTGTAGAACATTGTAAGGAATAGAACATATGTTAGTACACAAAGTCAGATTTAAGAAATTTTAAAATATCGTTATCTTACAACCCATTTTCTCAGACCACAGTGTTGTATAATTTAAAAAATCAGCAATAGGGGGAAAAGGGGGAAAAAGTTCAAATAGAAATAGAACAAAAAGCTACTTACAAACAACTGAGAAATTGATGAAAAAGAGAATGAACTAAAAAAAATGCTTGAAAAAAGAGAACGAAAACACAACAGACCAAAACCTTGGATCAGAGCAACTGCATTAGTGCAACAAATTCCCACATAAAAAAAAAGAAGAAGAAGAGAAAACACCACCACCAACAAAAACACAACACTTTGAGGGGGGAGGGGGAGGGAGGGGAAAAATGAGGACCTGATGCTGGGGGCTTAAGTGGAAAGCAAATGTTTTTGAAAATGACGAGGGCAATGAATGTACAAATGTGCTTTACACGATTGATGTATGTATGGATTGTGATAAGAGTCATATGAGCCCCTAATAAAACGATTAAAAAAAAGATAAAAAAAGAAAACTCCAAAGAATAGACACAAAATGTAGGAAATTATTGAGTCAGTTAATACAGCATTAACATAAAAAATAAGTTAGATTCCTGTATTAATAACTAGAGCTCTGAAAAAGAAATTAAGAAATCAATACCAGTTACCATAGCCACACACACAAGATAAAATACTTAGGAAAAAACCTAACCAAAGATACAAAAGTCTGGGACCAAAAACTACAGAACACTAAAAGAAGAAAACAAGACACTTACATAAATGGACGTCTATTCCATATTCACAGATAGGAAGGCTTAATATTGTGAAAATGTCTATACTACCCAAAGCAATCTATACATATCACTGAATTTCAATCCAGATCTCAATCTTGTCTTTTAAAAAAATTGAAAAATTAATGATTAACATCATATGCAGAGGGAAGAGTTCAATGATAAGCAAAGAACTTAAGAAGAAGAACAAAGTAGGAGACCTATCCCTTCCTTACTTTAAAACCCATTGTAGAGCCATAATAGTTAAAGAGCCCAGTGCTGGTATATATAGATATATAGACCGACGGAACAAAATAGAGAACCAGAAATAAACCCAACTCCTTACAACTGATCTTTAACATAGGGCCAGAAAACAGTCAGTGGGATAGGCATTGTCTCTTTAACAAATGGTGCTGTTAAAATGGAGCCATCTGTAGAGGAGTGAAAGGGGACACATAATCTACTCTATGTACAATAGTAAACTCAAGATGGACCAAAAACTTAATGTAAATCCCAGAGCTATAAAGTTCCTCAATGAGAAAATAAGGACAAACTTAAGGGCCCTATTTGTGGGGCATAGACATCCTATCAAATAGAACAAAGGAAACCCACAGACTAATGAAATGAAAAAAAAAATGATGAGGACCTACTAAAAATAAGAAACATAAGCATATCACAAGAGTAAAAAGAGAGCCCAAGAGCTGGGGTAAAAATGGATAACAACACTCAGGACAAGATATGGATTTGTAAAATGTATAGAAAATCACAACACCTCAATAAGATAAAGACAAATAACCCAGTTAAAAAAGTAGGCAAAGGTCATGAGCAGTTCCCCAAAGAAGACATACAAATGGTGAACGTATGAAGGAGAGCTCACAATCACTAGCCACCCAGGGGATGTGCATCAAAGCAAGGATGAGATGCTCCCTTACACCAACAATGATCGCAAAGGACAAAAATTACAGACAGTCTGATAGTTTGAGAGGGTACAGAGAGAGCAATTAAAACCCTCTTACACTACTGGTGGTGGGAATGTAATTATGTGTAGCCACTATTGAAAGTAATATGGTACTACCTCAAACAACTGTAAGCAGAAATTCCATACCTCTGCTGGGTGTATATCCTCAAGAAATAAAATTCTTAATACAAACAGACCTACTACGCACACCCACGTTCATTGCAGCCCTGTTCACAAGAGTAAGAGGATGGAAACGATATAAATTCCTATCGGTAGAAGAATGAAGAAAGAAGCCTAGATACATACACAGCGTGTGCATTGGTAAAAATAATGATGAAATCAGAAAGCACCTCATAGCATGGACGGACCTCAGGAAAAATATGGTGATTGAAAATAGCTATTCACAAAAGGACAAATCACTGCTAGATGAGGAAAAAAAAAGATCATGCTAAGACTTTCATACCCAAAGGAAACGACTTTGGAGTTTATCAATGGGGAAAGAACAAGGGAGGGAAAATAGAGCCATAGGCTGAACTGTTGACGGGCTTTAATTTAGATGACATAGAAGATAGTTCACAAGAGAAATAGTGAATGGATGAGCGATAAACTATTGGGGAATGTGGTGAGTGGTTTAAACTTTTTAATACAAAGTTGATGATCTGAAATGCAACCCCCCCCCCACCTAATTTATAATCAACCCTAAGGGGCAGTTCTTCTCTGTCCTGTATGGTCACTATGGATTGGAATGGACGCAATGACAGCAGTTTGAGGTTCTGGTTTTGGAATGGCTTCCCTTTTCTCTCAAGAGTGGAGCTCATCAAAGCACATGGTCTTTCTACAAGTACACTTTACTTTGATCATGTGTATGTCAGTCACCATTTATCAACATTTCCTAAATAAGTATTTGATTAAAATACAAAATATCCAGACATTACTCATTAAATTTTTGATTTGGGAAGTAGAGTCTTTTCAAAGGTATTTATGTTAATATACAAACTTTATTCTTTATAATATCAAAATAAATACATTTTGAATTATATTTCAAAATAATTTCAAATTTAGTAAATAGATTATTATTCAATTTTTAATTTTTAATCAGTGAATAGAAAATCACATTATCTCAAAAACAAAAATATTTGAGATTTTCATTGCATTTTAGTTTTATAAAAGGGTCTGAGTCCAATCATGCTCAAATTGATGCTCTGTGGAATTAGACATCTCAAGAAGTATAATAGTCTCAACATCTTATAAACAATAAGTTTCTACAGGTCTTCAAAGAAGTGTGTTAGATGTAGGCAAATTTTTTCAACACTATGCATGACTAGCAACTAAAATTGGACAAAGTATTCAGACCCCCAGAGTCTCTTCAACACTATCAACTTCTTTATTTCCTTTTTCTTTTGGAATACTGTTGCACACTTTCCTAGGGTCCGAGCTTTCACTAGTGAGCAACTGGCCAATGTCACGATGTCTCTATATTGAGATGAGTAACTCACATTCTCACAACTCGATAACATTAAGCAGTAAAATATCCAATTAACTGCTCTTGCTTTATTCCCATGTTGAATGTGAAATTATATGATTATAATTTAACTCACCCATAGGGAAAGAATATGCTGGTCAGAAAATAGAAGAATCATTCCTTTTGATAGCAATATGTTTTATTTAATAATAATTAGGTCTCACTTGGTTGTCTTGTAAATTAGACCCTTATGAGGATGGCTAGCCTAATTTTACACTCTGGAGTCTGATTGATTCAGGGTGTGCCAAGAAGTCACATTTCTCAGCCTACAGAGATGAATAAACCCACTCCCAGTGAGTCAATGCAGACACATAGTGACCCAATATAGGATCTTGGAGGCTGTAAATCTTTACATGAGCAGACAACCTTCTCCTTCTCCCCTGGAGTGTCTGGTGGATTTGAACAACCAACCTTGCAGTAAACAGTCTAATACCTACCTGACAGTTCCACTAGAACTTCTTACAAAGCTGAATACCAACTCCTAAGGGCTGAGTTTCCATCAAGCAAAGTTGTCTACAGAAAAGCCACCATTTTCTTCTCTAAAATCTGTGCCTTTTCCATAATTTTTGTAATGAGTTGTTTTGTTTTGTTTTTAATTCATTTGGGGGCCCATAAGAAATACCAAATGCAAAATCTCCTTTATAACCATTTATAGCTGTTTGCACATATTGTGTGCATCAGAATTGAGAGATGTGTTCAGTATATATATTTTAACCCAGATGTTTATGCGTCTTAAATATTATGGGTCACTTCACTTCCAATCCACTTTGTGAAAAAAATAAAATGCAACGGAGGAGTGAATTGTCCATTGATCTCCATAAAAACACTTTCAGGCTGTTTGAGCATTAAGTGCTCTTAGATGCTTATTGAACTTTTGAGCTATAACTTTGGCTTTTATACTAACTCTTTACAGTCATGATTTCAGTCAGCCAGATGAATGTTTTGAATTAGGTGTCCAAGTACACCATTAACCTTTTTAGGTAAATTGCGTTACTTCCTTGAGTACTACAAATTCTATAACTAAACATGATGCACTGTACAAATACAATGGGTGTTATTTTGGCCCGGTGTGAAAAGATGATGTATACAGTTGCATTTTCTAGAAAGACAGATTCCTGTTAATGGTATACTTTCTGCAGTTGCCCCTAGCATGCGTGTCTGTGATTCACTAGGGTTAGCTGAGAAAGACATGGCCTACGTGAGCCAACTCTAACAAAACAAAAACACAAACTCTGAACCTCACATAATGACCATTTCTTCATAAATCAGCTAGTCCATATGTTTACTTACATGCTTCTAAATCTATGTCATTTTATACCATATAGAACTCTGACATCTGAATGATTGGGCACTAGCAAGTTAAGTCAAAATTACCATTATCCCCTAAAGATAAATCCATTTTCTCCCACTCAGGCTCTTGGAAGCAATGGAGCACATATTTGAAATGATTAAGAAGGGTGAGTATCTATTCTGTAATGGTGACACAGAGTGAGTTCATCTGCTGCACACGAAGATATTATAGTATTTATTGTTCACTTAAGAATCAAATAATTAGCTCAAAGGATATTGGCCTAAGATGGTCTGACTATACATGAGTTTATAGAAAAAATGTTCTAATACTTTCTCGAGTATGTGAAAATAAAATAGCAGTAAAATCATTTTTCCTCTGACTCACTTTCCTACATTTTTGCCCACATAAAAGATTAAGAATTTATCAGGCAGAAAATTGTAAAAGTGATGTGTCTCGTCAGTATTACGAATGGCTTGGCTTTGCAGCTTTTCCACAACTATGACTAACATCGTGAGTGGGGCAAGGCCCTTCAGAATATTCTCAGAGGGAACAAGAAAAGGCTACGTTGCTTGAAAAGCCTGGATAAAATTCAAGTTAAATAGAGCTAAACATAGAAATACAAAGATCAGAACACTTCTCTGAACAATGACACGGACCACAGGAACTGCAAAGATCCCCTCGTTCAATCTCCACTGACTGCTTCAGGCAATCTGTCCAACAGCAAGCATCCGCTATTGAAGTCAAAAGTCGTTTTAGTCCCTGGGCTTAGGTGTCCCATTTTTTGGCAACAGCACTTTAGCCAGTGGTGCTAATCTTCAAAATACCACCTCATTTCAAATCTCCCATGGTCTAAATCCACACATATGCATACACACACGTGTGTATGAATGTATGTTTTATGTATGTAGATATATTGGGTTATGCATAATTATTCACGTAGGAACGCTTAAATAATTAAACCTTTCTAGTGAAAAATGTGATGAAATCCAACTGAACAATAAATAAAATGGAACTAGAAATGTTTCTCCTTATCTAGAATAAAATAAAAATATGGTGAATGTTATTCTTGCAACATGCCCAGCCCATCCACTCACAGAGACCCTAAGAAGGCTTGCTGGGGCTTTGTAACTCTTGTAGGGAGTGGACAGCCTCGGCTTCTCCTATGGAGTAAGTGAATGGTGGGTTTGAACTATCAACCTTATGATTAGAAGCCAACACTTCCCCCTCAGTGACACCAGGTCTCTTTTATACCAACATAGGTGATTTAATCATAAATGCATTCAATAATTCATTTACTATATATGTATCCCACAATGTCCTTGGTTCAAACTCACCTGTGGCTCCTCAGGGAAAATATATGAGGTTTTCTGCTCCCACAAAGATTTACTGCCTTGAAAAATGAGGAAGCAGATCTACTGTCCCACAGAAGTTTGCTATGAATTAGAATCAACTGCCTTACATTGGGATCACTATATACCTATACCGAAAGCACAAGGAGCAATTAACAAGAAAATTAACTTGTTTTGAAATGGTTATAGGAATATTATGAATTATTCAAATTACAAGTTTCTCCAATGTTAAAAATTACTCATTGTATTCAATATCTACTATGTGTAAGGCATTAGGCTATATGAAGAGAATACACCTGCTACTATTATGTCATTATTAAGTGTTCTTAAACGAGTTCTGACTCATAGCAACAAGAAAACGAGACACTTGCCGATATTGGGCCAGCCCTGCCGTGACTGAGTTCATAGTTCATCCACTTTGTCAAGCCATCTTGTTGAGGTTATTCCTCTTTTGCATTGACCCTGTACCTTACCAAGCATGGTGTTCTTCAGAAAGTTGTCCTTCCTGGTAACTTATCCAAAGCATAAGACAAATCTTACCACCCATGTTACTCTGGGCATTTTGGAGAAACAAATCCACAGAAACTCATATGTATAAGAGAGTTTTATATAAAGGTTAACTGCACATCAAGAAAACATCCCAACCCAGTGCTGCCCAAGCCCACAAGTCCAACATTAACCCATATGTCCGACACCAATCCACAAGTCCTCTTCCATGTCACAAAATACACGCAATGATGCTGACTGCAGGAGGAAAGCCGAATCAGTGAATGTGTAAACATCTCAGCTTTTGCCAGCTGTTTTAGGAATCACCATATTGCCTTCCACACTGATTATACGTATGTACAGGCCCATGAGCAAGGTAAAAAGTTCCAATCTCTCCACACCCTCTCCAACATGTGTTGTTCTCTGTTTTTGTTTTTGTAATTGGGTGATGTTTATGGGTGTTAGATGGTATCTCGTGGTTGTTTTGACTTGCACTCCCTGGATGGCTAGTGAATAAGAGCATTTCCTTGTGTGCTTGTTAGCCATTTGGATGCCATCTTTTGTGAATTGTCTGCTCAGTTCCATTGTATACCTTTTAAGAAGGTTTCTCCCCCGCCTCCCTTGTTGTGTAATTTTAGTATTTACTTCCTTGTCCATTATGTCATTGGTAAATATCTTTGCTCAATCTGTTGGCTCTTGTTTTATTCTCTTGATAAAATATTGAGGAGTGGGAATAACCTGTTTATCAGGTTGAGAGTATTGTACAGACGCCTATAGTAGATTGAAATTGTAAATATAACTTGAAAAGTTAAACCTTGTCATTTGCTCTCCCTTCTGATACACTTTGTGCTTTATCTGTTGTTTGTTGTTGTTTTGAGTTTATCTCTGTTGTATTTTGCCTTTGTTGGTAGCCTTCTTGACAATCTATTATGCGTTTTTCTGTTTTTCAGTATATGAAACCCAGGATCGGGGAATATATAGAGACAGGAAATAGAATAAGAATTCCAGGAGGATAGAGCAGGAAAGTTTGGGGGTAATGGGTGATTGATATCAAGGAATTCAAGAAGGAAGCAAATGTTTTGAAACTGATTTATTTTATTTTATTCAGAGCTTTTACAGCTCTTATTACAATTCATCCATCTATCCATCCATCCATCCATTCATCTATCCATCCATTGTGTCAAGCACATTTGTACATTTGTTGCCATCATCATTCTCAAAACATTTTCTTCCTAATGGAGCCCTTGGCATCAGCTCCTTATTTTTTCCCTCCCTCCCCCCATACTTCCTCTGTCATGAACTTTTGATAATTTATAAATTATTATCATTTTTCATGTCTTGCACTCACTGATGTCTCCCTTTACCCACTTTTCTGTTGCCCGTCCCCCAGGGAAGGGATTATATGTAGATCATTGTGATCAGTTCCTCCTTTCTCTCCCCACCTTCCCCTTCTCCTCCTGGTATTGCTACTCTCAATATTGGTTATGAAGGGGGTTACCTGTCCTGGATTCCCTGTGTTTCCAGCTCTTATCTGTACCCATGTATATGCTCTGTTATGGCCAGATTTTTAAGGTAGAATTGGGGTCATGATAGTAGGGGGAGAAAACATTAAAGAACTAGAAGAAAGTTGGATGTTTTAACGGAGCTATACTGCACCCTGAATGCCTCATCTCTTCCTTGTGACCCTTCTGTGAGCTGATGTCGAATTGTCTACAGATGGGCTTTAGTTCTCCCCTCTGCACTTCCCCCTCATTCACAATGATATGTTTTTTTGTTGTAGGTCTTTGATACCTGATACCTGATCCCATGGACACCACATGATCCCACAGGCTGGTGTGCTTCTTCCCTGTTGACTTTGTTGCTTCTCAGCTAGATGGCTGCTTGTTTATCTTCAAGCCTTTAAGACCCTGGACGCTATGTCTTTTGATAGCTGGGCACCATCAGGTTTCTTCAATATATTTGCTTATGCACCCATTTTGTCTTCAGCAATCATGTTGGAAAGTGAGCATCATGGAATCCCAGTTTACTAGAACAAAATGTTCTTACATTGAGGGAGTACTTGAGTAGAGGCCCTGTGCCAGTTTGCTATCTTAATACTAAACCTATAAATATATGTATCATGTATACTCAAGTATAAGCCAACCCAAATCAGCTGGGGCAGCTAATTTTACCACAAAAACTGCATAAAAATGTTCTGAAAAACTCACCTTATACATGAATATATATGGTACATAGATCTGCTTCCCTATTGTTACAAATAAATATATTTACATATGTACTTGCCCCTATTTAGACCTCTATAAATGTCTTTTGCCTCCTAGATGTTTCCTCTATTTCTTTTGTACTTTCTTTAGTCCCACTATTATGCTCAACTTTCATTTGGGTTTCAGGAATTCCCCTGTTACATTGCCCTGGATCAAGCACTAGCAGACATCCTACGCCCTACTCACCATTGACTTTAGATCACTTGTTGTTCCCCTTTCCCTGGGTTTGCTAACACTCACTTCCTTTCTCCTGCCTCCCTTTCTTGCTGTACTCCCCGGAACTGTGATCCCATTTCTTCTCCTCTGGATTGTTTATCCTGCCCGTCTTAAATACATAGACATGCAGAGACAATAATAAGCACAAAAACAAGACAGATTAAAAACAAAACAACAAAAGAAAACAACCCCCCCCCAAACAATAAAAAAAAACAATGACAAAAAAAGAAAAGCCTATGAATAGTTCAAGGTCTGTTTTTTGACCGTTAGGAGTGTTTCCCAGTTGAGTCCGATGGGTGTCAGGCCCTGGCCCCAAAGTCTATTTTTGGTATTCCCCAGGGACTTCATTGCTTTGCTCCCCTTCTGCTCTGTTGCATGCCCTTAGTGTTTCACTTGTATGTGGTAGGATCAGATCGGGCACAATTCCCCCACTGTGCCTCCAGTGTTGTCCCCGTAGTGTTATGGGTCAGTGAGGGACATTGTGTCTCTTGATGGGGCCGGCCCTATGGTCCTCTCTATGCATTGGCTGCTCTGAGAAGGAATGTCATCCTCAGGGCTTGGTGGGCCAGGATGTGTCTGCTCTCTTTCCTTCCCTATTTGTCTACTCCTGTGTGCTCTGGTCAGATGTGCCCCTCTCCCTGATCTGTAGCGTCAGTGCTTTCCTCTTAAGTGAATTCTTCTTGGGAGTAGGGGCTGTCCACCTAGTTGAGATTGGGGCCAGCCCCGCAGATCTCTCTATTGGTTCCCTGCTTCATGTTGGTATTTGCATTCACGTCTTGGGGCACCAGGTTGAAGTCTGGTCCCTCTCTCCCTCACCTGTGGAGATATAAACAATACCCTCCCCTTGGGTGGGTTAGTGCCCTGTTCCCCTACTACCCATGTCTTTCCCCCCCTACTTTTTAGTTGGCTACCATATGTATCCCTATATTGGGTCTGGCTCATGCCATACCACCTGGACTTCACCGCCGGAATATTTGTATACAGTAGCTTCTTCCCTATGTCCCTTCTGCATGTTTAATCTTACCTCAGTGGACTCATGCTGTACTTGTTCTTTTGTGCTTGATTACTTTGCTTAGCATAATTTCCTCCAGGTCTTCCCATGCAGGATGTGCTTCGTGCATTCACCACTGCTTTTTAGGGATGTGTAGTACTCCATTGTATGTATGTACCACAGTTTTTAATCCATTCATCTGTTGATAGAAATTTGGGTTGTTTCCAACTCCTTGCAATTGTGAACTGTGCCATGATGAACATTGGAGCATAAATATCTGGCCATGGTTTGTTTCTTGGCTTTTCTAGGTATATGCCCAGTGGGAGGATTGCTGGGATGTATGGTAGCTTGAGCCATCTGTTTTAGATGCTGCCATATCAATTTCCATATTGGCTGTACATACCTACAGGTCCACCAGCAGTGGATGAGAGTTCTTATCTCCTCACAGCCCCTCCAACACTTGTTACTGTCTGACTTTTTGAATTGGGCTATCTTTGAGGGTGTTAGGTGGTATCTTATTGTTGTTTTGATTTACATTTCTCTTATGGCTAATGATCAGAACATATTCTCATATGTTTATTGGCCATTAAGATTTCTGCCCTTGTGAAGCTTCTGTTCAAGTCCTTTGCCCACCTCCACAGTGGGTAATTCATTTTTTTTCTTTTTGGAAGTTAGCAGAGTACTGCAGATCTTAGTGGCCTTTCCCTCTCAGTTGGTCTGCACTGATTTTTGTGGAATCCCTCTGATATGTGACTCGGTCTTCATCTTGCTGTAAGTCCCCATTTTCTTTCTTCCCACTGCTCTACAAGAACCCTTGAAACTGATTTCTGTAGCAATTATACAACAGTGTTTGATATAATTGAACTGTGGAATAGCATGTTGTCTGGATTATCCCCTAATAAAATGGTTTGGGAAAAGAAAAAGTGTTATATTAACCTGCACTGTACACATTCTATTTGGAATTAATTCCTCTGCCTTTTTCTCAGATAGCTAAATTCTATTTAATTCTTATAATCTTTTATATGTGGAATATCCATTACCTTCTCTTATTTAAGTAATAAGCTTATATTTTTGTATGTGAGGGAAAAAAGAAACAAAAACAACAACAACTGGAGTCCATGCCTGGCCGCCTCCAGCTTTAGTAAGGAGAAAGAGAATCCATTTTTACATCTGCCTAAGGATGTAAAATTCTCCAACCTTGTCTACCCTATTCTAACACCAACTGTCCCTCCCACAGCACTCTACTCCTCTGCTGGGTGTGATAACCTATTGCAATGGCCACAAGAACTCACAGACAATACTCATTATTGTAACAGTTGATTAGGAAAATTACTACCTAACTATATACATTGGAATCAGAAAACATCGAGGACACAGTCCTTTGTCCACAGCAGCACCTCTTCTTAGCCATAATGACAAACTTGTCAATGATTCTCAACCTCTTAGTCCTGCAGTCCTTTACATTCTGCCCTACCCTGACAAGTGGTACAAAGGTCCTTTACCACTGATAAATGCTCAAAGAGCAACTCATTTTGCAAGCCACTCCCGTACCCAAACACACTCAGCTATATTTGCTCTGTGGACTGGACAGCCCACCCATGCTGCCTCTCAGTGCTGCTCCTTGCTTTACCTCACTCTTTAGGGGAGGCTCCTCTACTCTGTCTCATGGTTTGATGTCAAAGCCTCTGCTACTTCCGCCATTACAGAAAGGGCTTTCACGTGTGGCCTACTAGAGGCTCTTTTTCTGAAGGTCATGGGATGCGCATCCTGCTTCCAGAAGGCTCCCACTCGTACCCAGCAGAATGGAAAACCCGGAACAACCCCTGTGTTTGAGTCTTTTATACTTTATTTGCATGGGCCCATCAGTCATTTCATGGAAGTTACAAAGACTCCGGTCAGAAGAGACACTCAACTAATTCCACTTCCAACAGCCTCCCCAACACACAATCATTTTAACCAAAACCATTGGCCAATGAGTCAATTCTGATCACAGCACCCTTCTAAAGAGGTGCCAAGGTGAAAACTTTATGGAAGCAGACAGGTTAATTTTTCTACCAAAGAGGGGCTGGTGGCTTTAAAGTGCTGATCTTAGAGCCAGCCTTACACCCCCTAGCCCACAGAGCCACCAGAGCTTCTTGATTGTTCAACATAGATACCAAATTACTCTAATTGTCACCTTCAGATATTCCTATCGTACCCACTGTTAGCTTTGCATTCTTATTTCTTACCTCCAATAACATCTCCACCAAAAACATCAAATCATGGACACACAGAGGAATCCACTGTATTTGTCTTTCCTTTTCCTCATCCTTTGACCAACATCTAGAAAGTATTATTTTTTAACCTCTTTTATTATTATTATTATTATTTTTAATTGTTTTATTATGGGCTCATACAACTCTTATCACAATCTGTACATACATCAATTGTGTAAAGCACATTTGTACATTCATTGCCCTCATCATTCTCAAAACATTTCCTCTCCACTTAAGCC
>NW_022103903.1:1779056-1916058 GCF_000313985.2 Echinops telfairi
CCCTGACTGGCTCGTCTCCTCCCCGAGACCCTTCTGTAAGGGGATGTCCAGTGGCCTACATTTGTAGGCCAAAAATATTATTTTTTTATTCAAACTTGTAATATCATTCATAATGCTCTAAGTTTTATATTGTTTGCAGTACTTTAATCAGTTTCATATTTTTTAAAGAAAAAACTAATTTTTTAAAGAAAAAACTATCATACTATTGACTTTCTTTCCATATAGTTCCTGGAACATTGTGTGTGTGTGTGTGTGTGTGTGTGTGTGTGTGTGTGTGTGTTGTGGGGCAATTAAAACAATTAAGACTTTATATAGGCCTGAGATGTATTTCGGAAAGAATAGTACATTTCTTCTCAGTGCTTCTGGTATGCTATAATTTTTATTTACAGTGAAATGAGGTATTAGTATATGTATGTTGCTTTATTAGATAATTTGCCATAATTTTGGTTCTTGAATTAATTGCATCTACACCTTCTGTATGTTACTTAGGATTTTCAGTTTTCTGTAAAGATTTGCAGTCTCAAAACCATGTACAGGACTGTTGAGTTGGAATCGATTTGATGGCAATGGGTATGATCACTCCCAAATCTAGAATTCTGTGATTCTATTAAAACCTTTATTTATTCTCCCATAAATTATTATTTTTGTCTGTTTATATACAGTCCCTTGCTACATCTGCTTCCCATTCAATATGAAAAGGTCTCATGGCTGGACACTCCCTGAAACTTGAAAGAATAATAAACTGCGTTGACTGGTAGCACTCAGAAAGCTATATCATAACCCTTGTGTAGCAGTTAGATTTTATGTCAACTTGCACTTGCGTAGGGGTAGAGTCCAGCCTATCAATTGATTCACAGTATGATGATGCCTCCTGGGAGGTATGACCTTTTTATAAGAGGCACACTATGGAAACCTCACCCCTCTCTCTGCCCTTCCACTTGCCTCTAGCTTGGACTCAGGGCCTGCCACCCAATGCTGAGAGCTGTCTGCACCCTGACCTGCTTCCAGAACTTGGATCCATGTGACTGTGCGTCCACCAGTCTGTGATCTTCCTGAATCCTGCTTCACTTTTCTTCATCATTGACCTGCAGCTGTAGGAGTCTGAGGAGGGCCCTGGCTAGTCTTATACCCTTGGACTTAATATGGACTGGGATAGGAGGCCTTCTTGATATAAGATTACTTCACAGGGGCCCTGATGACATCACGGTTGTGCGCTGGGCTGTAATCCATAGTCTGCAGTTCAAAAATACTAACAGCCTGTGAGAAAACGATTTCGCTTTCTATTCCCATAAACAGATGCAGTCTCAGAAACCCACAGGGGCCACTATGAGCCAGCATGGACTTGATGGCCGCGAGTCTGGAGTTCTGGATATAAAACTCTTCTTGCACAGATATAACTGTGGCAATTACATAACTTCATGTGAACTTGAAAAGTAAGTGCAGGGGTGGAGTCTAGCTTGCCAATCAGGTCACAGCATGATGATGGCTCCTTGTGAGCGTGGCCTTGTCCTGAGGATTCTGGGAACTTCCTCTCTTTCTCCCTGGCAGCAGGCCATGCACTCTCTCTCCTTCAACTTCATGTTGACAAGCCATGTGGAGACTTGCTGTGACCTGCAAGAAGGCCCTCTCTCGGTTTCACCTTCCTGTTATGGAGCTACATTGTCAGAGAGCACTAGTGCTGAGATGTTTCTACGGCTACTGGAGCCACAAAACTTTTCACCCACTGGCCTGTGATCTTCCTGCATTAGGCATTACTGCATGTGTTGCGTGAGTCTGATGAGGAATTTATAGACTAGTATCGGACATATGGGTTAATATTGGACGTATGGACTTGGTCTGAATTGGACTGAGATGTTTTCTCAATATACAATTGCTCTTTGATATACAGCGTTCTCTTATACACAGGTGAGTGTCACTGGCTTGTTCTCTAGTAGACTCCATAGCCCAACACGTTGTGTAACCTGTAGATGAAACCATATTTGGGAAAAGGGTCTTTTAAAATATAGCCAAGTTCAGGATTTGGGGAATGGTGTCCTTCTGGGTTATCCAGGTCAGTCCTGGATCCGATGTCAGATGTCTTTACAAGAAGAAGAGAGAATTAAAACACCAGAAGGCAATCTAAAGACAGAGGCAGAGATTGGAGCTATTCTACAAAACCAAAGGATGCCTATATCCACCTGGGTCTGGAAGAGACAAGGAAGGGCCTTAAAGGAAGAGGACAGCCCTGGCAAAAACACCGAGATTCATGATATCAGTCTTTTAGAGCTATAAGAGGAATAGTTTGTTTTCTAGGATACACATAATAAGAAAACTTTGAATAACAGGCCTTCAAAATGTTCACTACACTCCTCCTACCTAACTCACTCTTGGGTTTTCTATTTTTTCCTTTCCCACAAATCTTTATAATTTACAGTGTCAAATAGGCCAAGGTTGCAAATAAGCTTCTTTTCTACACTAGATTGAGATAAAAGTAGTAAAATATTCTAATCCTATAAATTAATAATATATTATTGGACATAGTTTTAAAATGCATGATGTATTTATTGGCTGATTCAATTTTTGCTCATATTTGGTCTGTGGAGGTTTCAATATTAACATCTGAAAAATATCACTGAGATTAATCTTCCTTCAAATTGCAAACTAATGATAAGAATTCCATTAACTTAATTTCTCAATAAATCAAGTAATAGCTTTACCTCTTGTTTTCTCACTCTTAACTATTTCAAAATGTTCTTCAGAAATTGGACATAACATTCTGATGCGTTTGTGTTCTAGAAATTTCAAAATGAGGGAAAAGGCAGCATTATCATATAAAAATTCTGTCCTCCTCCTGATACAGCAAACACAGAGAATTTTTTTCTTTTATCCCCAGAAATTTGTAGTCGAACTCATCTCAGCTCAATACACACACACACACACACACACACACACACACACACACACACTGTGTTTGAATCCTTGTTGTTTGAAGAGAGCACCTTCTCCATATAACAATGCAGCAGCACATCTAAATTCTAGGGGATTTTATACCTCAGTAAACATCAATACAATGCAAATGGTGATTTACTGGTTTCCTTTTATCTATGATCTTTTATTCATTGCTTCATGTAGAGCAAATGTGAAATGTACTCTTTGTTCCTCAAATACAGAGAGTGCAGATTTCTTGGATCAGCTCTCCTAGATTTAAGAAAGAAAGGAAAGAAAGAGAGAAGGGGGGGAGGGGAGTAGGCGAGCATTCAACATTTTTTGTGTTTTGTGTCATGTACCTTCTAGCATTTAAAAAAAGCAAACACATTTAGAACACTGGTTTGTCTTTAAGAGAATGAGTTTTGTTATTTTAAAATGTTATATTTTAATACATTTTATCAATATCTTAAGGAAATACAAATTTACAGTCGCAGTTTATTAAATTCAAATATGCAATGTTGAGCTCCATAAAACTGCTTCCATGTTTTTGAATGAGAGCTGTGATAATGTGCAGTGGCGAAGTGGAGGGTAAATACCAGGAAAACAATACTGTATGTATGTTTAATAGAGACCTTTTCTCTCAAACACAGAACCAAGACAAACAACACTTATTGCCACTGAGCCGATACCAACCCGTAAGCCCTGATAGCGCAGAAGAAATCCCTTCCATCGGGTCTTTAAGGAAGCAGACTGCCTCATCTGTCTCCTGTGGTGCTGACGGGGAGGTGGGGCCTCTGACCTTGCCACCAGGGATCCTCTTCTCAATGATTGGGAACACTTAACATTTCATTTCCAAATATGATCAAATATGATAAGGTACAGGCCTCACGTGATATTAGAGTTAGGAGCAACTTGACATTATAAAAATGATTATGATAAACTACCTTCAAAACTTTAGTAAATGGAGTAGTGTCAATTTAACAAATGATTACAAAACTATATGACCACTGCTATTGTGGAAATAAATGCATGTTTTAACATACTCAATCCTCACAATAATATTCTAGATATATATATATATATATATTTTATTATAAAGGCAAAGATACTCATTGTAGAAAATGACATGTTAGGGTAATTATTACATATGTGATAATAATAACTTTTAATAGTGGTGAGTTTATGAAACATTTACTCTGTCAGGAAATATTACTAAATACACCTTGCATTTGTTATCCAAGTTAAATTCACAATTGAACTTTAATCTATTTTTCTCCTCACATTGAGACTGTAAAGAGAGATGGAGACACTTTCAATAATTCATCCATGTATAGTGTTGTTCTTGTTACATGCCATAATGCAGGCTTAAACTCTGACAGCCTCACCCACAGCACAGCAAAATACTTTTGGTCCTGCATCAGCTTCATAATACTTTCAGCACTGTGTCCATCCATATCGCGGTCTGCCTCTTTTCACACGACCCTTGGCTATACCACTCTGAGGTTCTCCAGTGATTAGTCCCTCCTGTGAAATGCTCCAACGTAAGTGAGCCGAAATCTCACCATCATCATTTCTTAGGAGCATTCTCACTTTACTTCTGCCCAGACGGATTTCTTTGTTCTATGGAGGTCCATAAGCTATTTGATAGTCTTTGCCAGCAGCACAATGAGAATGGGCCGGTTCCTCTTTGGTTTCCTCTCTCATTTTCAGGCTCTGCTTACATGTGGGCCAAGTGAACATGTCTATGAATGAGCCAGATGCACATTAGTCCTCAGCGTGTTATCTTTTCGCTTTCTCATTTTAAAGAGATCTTTTCCCGCCAGTTTTCCAGCAAAAATTTAAATTGATTTATTGACTTCTGGATCCATGAACCTAATTATTAATCCAAGTAGAAAGAAATTCTTGACAACTGCAATTTCTTCATTGTTTATCATGATGTTGTTTATGGGCCAAGTTGTGAGGATTTATGTTTCCCATGTTTAGGTCATCCTTATTGAAGTCTGTACTCTTTTACTTTCCTCAGTAAATACTTCAAGTTGCCTTCATTTTTGACACGATGTTGTCATCTACATATCTCAGATTATTAAAGTGTCTTTATCCAATATTGATGCTGCATTGCTTATCATAAAGATCGAATAACTAAAGTGAGAGGATACAGCTCGCCTTTTCCTATACTAAGCCATGTTTTAGAAATGGGTAGCTCTGTGTATTAGGTTGGGTTGACTAGAGAAACAAATCCAGAGACACTCATATATGTAGAAGAAAGAGCTTTGTATCAAGAACTAATTATGTATCAGAAAAACATCCCAGCCCAGTCCAGATCAAGTCCATAAGTCAGATACTGGTCCATAAATCCCTCTTCAGACTCACATAGCTACATGCAATGATGCAGAATGCAGTAATATCACAGGCCAGTGGGTGTGACATTTTGAGGATACAATGGCTGTGTAAGCATCGTCATGGTTCTCAGTGCAACTTTTCCAGTTTTAACTTCCACTTTAGTCATACAATCCCAGCCTTTATTCAGGTATTACAAGTTCTGGGACTTTTTCCCATAACTTCCAGCTCTAGATGTGGTTCTTCAAGCAATCAGCAACATATTGCTTTTATCAAACATCTACGTGGTTAAGAGGTGACCATGACATCCAAGACACATCCAAGGAGATATGAGTTGTTGTTGTTAGTTGCCATCGAATTGTTTCCTACCCATAGTGGCCCTGTGCACAACAAACAAAATACTTCACAGCTGTGCGCCATCCTTACAATTGTCTATGCATGAGCCCATTGCTGCAGCAGGGGTGTCAACTAGTCTCATTGAGGGTTGAGGGCCTTCCTCTTTTTGACTCTGCCCCTCCAGCTTAGAAAGTCTGATGTCCTTCTCCAGGAACTAGTCTCTCTTGACAATATGTCCAAAATATATAAGACGAAGTTTTGCCATCCCTACCTTGAAGGAGCACTCTGGCTTTACTTCTTCTAAGACAAATCGGTTTACCCACGGTATTTTCAATGTTCTTCTCCAGCACCACAATTCAAAGGCATCAATTCTTCTGCAGCTTTACTTATTCCAGGTCAAACTTCCACAGGCATATTTGGCCATGAAAAATATCATGGATTGAGTCAGACACAACTTAGTCCTCAAAGTCCTTGCTTTTCGATATTCTAGAGAGGTTTTGTGAAGCAGGCTTATCTAATACAATACACACCTGTTGATCCCTTGACTGCTGCTTCCATGAGCATTGATATAGATCCAAGAAAGACAAAATCCATGACAAGCTCAACCTCATCTCCATTTATCATGACCTTACCTATTGGTATAGCTGTGAGGAGTTCGGTCTTCCTTACATTGAGTTGGAATCCACACTGAAAGCTGCAACCCTTGATCTTCATCAGCAAACACTTCCAGCCTTCCTCAAATTCAGGAAGAGAGGTGTGTTATCCTGCTGTGAGCCAGGATCCACATAACGTTTTAGCAATGATAGCCTTAGATTTGAGTAAGGGCTTCTAAGTGAAAAAAAAGAAAAAAAGATTAATGCTCATTCTTATTTTTTACAGGAAATATTTAAAGAAGTGCACATATCTTCTGAAGATGAACACCTACAATAGAGCCCTTTGAAGTTTTGAAAGTCTTCTTGTGAATCTGAGGAGAAACTAACTTACTTCTTTCAGCCATATTCCTGTCTTTGTCTCTTTAGACTGCCTTAAAGACCCAATCAAAACATTGCATTCTGAGGTCAGTCAGATTCAAGGCAAATAGGTCAGCTCATAGAAGTATGACAACAGTTTCTACAGACCCCTTAGGGATAATCTTGATAGATTTTTCTCGAAGCACACAAGACAATCAAGAGGCATTTTGTGAAGAAGTTTTAATAAAAGTGAAAAAAAGGAGTAAAAGAAGGAAGAGGAGAAGAAGAGAAAAGAGAGAAAGAAAGAGAAAGAGAGACAGAAAGGCTATTGCAAATCGCATTGGGAGAAAATAGGCCAGAACATTTGCAATTAAAAACTTTTTTCTGAGCCCAACATCATATAAAAAATAGTACATCATTACCAAGTGAAATTCGTACCAAGGATGCAGGGATGGTTCAAAAATAATATAAAAAACATAATCCATCACATAAACAAAAAAAAGGATTAAATATGATCCTATCAACCACTTCAGGAAAAACATTTGGCAACATCCAACACCCATTCCTTAAAAAAGCTCTTAAGAAGAAAGGCATAGAATGCAAAATCAACACCACAATGGACAAATATGAAAAGCCAATGTCCAATATTACACTCAATGGAGAGAAACTGACAACATTTCCACTACAGAAGGAGCTTTTATCCCCACTCTCATTCGACATTGTGCTGCAAGTCCCAGACAGGACCATAAGCCAACAGCAAGAAATCAAGGGAGAACAATTACATACAGAAGAAGTGAAACTTAGTTATTTGCAGACGATATGATTTTATATATGGAGAATCCTAAGGTGTCCACAATAGGCTTGCTGGAAACAGTTGAGGAGTTTAGTAGAATAGCAAGGTACAAGATCAACAAGCAGAAATAAATTGGATTCCTATAGACTAATAATGAGAATTTGGAAAAAAAGACATCCGTAAAACAACAGCATTCACAGTAACCACACAAAAACTGAAATTCCTAGGAATCAACCTATCCAAAACAAACACACAAAAGGTCTTTACAAAGAAAACGACAGAGAATTACTACAAGAAATCAAGAGACCTACACAAATGGAGGAATATCCTGTGTTCGTGGTGCAGAAGACTCAATACTGTGGATTTGTCAATACTAACTAAAGCAGTCCACACTTCAACGCAATCCCAATTCAAATCCCAGCATCATTCTCAAAAGAAATGGAAAAAACGAATTACAACTTCATATAGATAGGGGAGAAGCCCAGGACAGACAAAGAACGAACACAGGTGGCTTCGCACTACCTGCCATCAAAACTGACTATACAGCAACAGTTGCCAAAACAGCCTGGTACTAGTACGATGCGAGATTCCTAGACCAATGGATCAGAGCAGAAAACCCAGAAATAAAAACATCGGCATAGAGACAATTGATTTTTGACAAAGGCCCAATAAATATTAAATGGGAAGGTGATGCCCTCTTCCATAAATGGTGTTAGAAAAACTGGATATCCATATGCAGAAGAATAAAATAAGACCTATATCTCATCCCATACACAAAAATAAACTCAAGGTGGACCAAAGACCTAAATGTAAACCCAAAAGCTATCAGGACCATCATTGAGAAAATTGGGACGATTTTAAGTGCCTTAGTACAGGACATACATGTGCTACCAGCTATAACAAAGGAAGCGCATGTGGTAGAAGGCAAAATAGATGAATGGGACCTATTAAAATAAAATATTTGTGTATATAAAAAGATTTAATTAAAAGAAAAAAAATCATATCATTTTGAATGAGGGTAGCGCACTATGGGGAACCAATGCCCATCTGTAGACAACTGGACATCCCTTGTAGAGGGGCAGTGGGGAGGAGATGAGTCACTCAGGCTTCAGTGTAGCAATAATGAAACTCACAACCTTCCTCTAGTTCTTAAATGCTTCCTCCTTCCAACTATCATGATCCCAATTCTACCTTGCAAGTCTGGTTAGACCAGAGGATGCACAGCGGTACAGATGGGAACTGGAAACACAGGGAATCTAGGACAGATGAACCCCTCAGGACCAGCGGTGACAGTGGTAGTACCGGGAGAAAAGAGGGGGTAGAAAGGGGGAATCAATCACAAGGATCTACACATAACCTCCTCCCTGGGGGATGGGAAACAGAAAAGTGGGTGAAGGGAAACACGGGGCAGTGTAAGATAAGATAAAATAATAATTTATAAATTATTAAGGGTTCATGAGGGAGGGGGGAGCGGGGAGGGAGGGGGAGGGGAAGAAGGAAAACGAGGAACTTACTCCAGAAACCCAAGCGAAAAGTGAATTTTGAGAATGATGAGGACAACGAATGTATAAGTGTGCTTCACACAATTGATGTATACTGTATATGGATTGTGATAAGAGTTGTATGAGCCCCAATAAAATTATCTAAAAATAAAAAGAGTAAAACAAGAGCCCACAGATTGGGAAAAGATATTTAGCAGTGACATAACAGACAAAGAAGCCTACAACAAGAAAAAACAAATAACCCTGTGAGAAGGTGGTCAAAAGACCAGAACAGACAATTCACAAAGGAGGACACCTGAATGGCTAATAAGCACAAGGAACTACTCTCATTCTCGAGCCACCCAGGAAATGAAAGTCAAAGCAGGCCTGTGAAACCATCTAACACCCATTAAAAACACAAACAAACAAAAACTAAGAACAAAAAATCCAGGGAATTATGTAGAGTGATTGCAGCTCTTATATACTGATGGTGGACTTGTAAATACACACAACCACAGAGGAAAGTGATCTGGATTTTACTAAAATATCTGGCAATAGAAATACCATAGACTGCAAAGAAATAAGAAACAGATCATGAACTGATGTATGCTCCCCCGTGTTCACTGCAGCAGAGTTTATAATAGCTAGAAGTTGGAAACAGCCTAAATTCCCATAAGTGCAAGATGAGATTAAAGCAAACGAACAAAAACTCTGGTATATAAACACAATGGAATATTACGCATCCCTAAAAACCTAAAAAACAGGGATGAAACCCCTCATGACTTGGAAGGGTTTAGAAAACATTATGCTGAGTGAATAGTCAATCACAAAAGGACCAATACTGTATGAGTTCACTGCTGTAGGAGCAAGCACCAGGACGGGCACAGGCTCAGGTTTGCAGGGCATCCAGTCTTCTGACCAGCATGGCCAGACAACCTGGTAGAGAGCCTGACTGGTGCCAACGAACCATACACCATCCTCTCTAGGTATGTGTCTTCAAGGTCACTTTAGCAGTGGACTCTGTACACCAGATGGGATCAAATTGTTAAAGACCAGGAGGGAATGTGGACTACTGAGTGGAGTGACTGCCATGCAAAATTATGATGAATTCCCCCCTCCCGGATAGATAGACATCGCTATAAACAGGATGAAAGAGACTGTGTTAGTCTAGGTAGACTAGAGACACAAATTCATGGAGACTCATATGTGTATAAGAAAGAGTTTTATATAAAGGGTAAATGTATATTAAGGAAACATCCACGCCCAGTCCAGATCAAGTCCATAAATCCAATATTAGCCCATATATCCAATACCAATCTAGAAAGTCCTCATCTGACTCATGAAACACATGCAATGACACCGAATGCAGGAAGATCACAGGCCAGTGTAGGAAGTCATGGATCCAGTGGTGATGTGAGCATCTCAGTGCTGGCAGTGGTCTCCATGTGGCTTCTCTAGCCCCCAGGGCTGCATCAAGATAGGTCCATGTGGCTTCTCCTCAGGGATGTCTCACAGGGAGTCAGCCTTGTCAGTGAAGAGTCTCCAAGGGTTGAGAGAGAGAAGTGTTTCCCGCCTCCAAGGAAGACATACCAGTTGCCAGAATTCTCCCAGGCCCACACAGAGGCCTCATTGGCTATGATCTGATTGGCAGGCTAGACTCCACCCCTACACTCTTAATCCTCAAATTGACATGAGATTATGGAAGGACCACAGAAACTGCTTGGAAAGTCAAGTCAGGAGAGGGCAAAAGGGGCAGGTACATTTTGGGGAGCACAGGTGCATAACTGTTGGTAGGAAAAGTGGTAGGACCAACATCTAAGTGGCTGGAAAATGACTAAAAATACTTTTAAGAACTCTAAGGATGGAGTATCCCTGGTAATATACACTGAATAAACCACATTGTACATCCTGGGGACCAAAAACAAGTGTCACAGAACACTGGGGCACTGACTTCTGGATCTTCAAGGTGTACAACATGCTTCAGAGGCTGCAACAATGAATTTCCATGCAGAAATTCCACTAAGTGAACTAGACTCTCCTTCAATCTCACATGTAACCTGAGGACTTTCATGGTGCTTGAAGAAGCATCAATAGCTATTCCAAGATTATTGAACTGTCAGTAGACAGACAACCATTAATTTGCTACATCAGTGCCCTATTTGCTGTCTGGAGTTTTAAAGGCTTATTTCTGAATAAGCAGCCATCTAAGGCAGATGTCAACTAAATCCCATGGAAGAAGTACACCTACATCAGGGACCCAGAGATTGTCAATCATATACTCTGAAGCCGAAGGAGGGAATAGTATCAGAGCCTCAGCTGTGAGATTCTGGTTTACAGAAGGCTCTGGATGACAGTGGGAGCCCTTCAAGATACAGTCAGAGAGTTACATAGGAAATGAGCTTCCGGTCATTTTTCTCTATGCATAATAGAGGGACGGGAATAAATTGGTTACCAGAATGCAATGGAGAGCCAACTTCAGGAGATCAAAGTGATAAACCTGACTTGAACAGCTAAAACCTCTTCAGTTGATCACTCCTCCGATGGGCCTGATCTGTTTTTCAACATTTTCTGGATTTTTTGTTTGTTCTTATTGGGGCTTATCTCAGACACATATTGTCATTGAGGGTGACCCTCTTGAGTCTTTGTTCTTTGTTTTTATGCTTTTTCATTATAAGAAACCTAGGATTGATGAACCTATAGAGCTAGCAGTAGAATAATGGTATCTGGTGGGTACAGTCATGTGTGTGTTGAGGGTTGTGTGTGAGCTGATGTCAAGGAGTTCAAGAAGGAAGAGAACGTTTTGAAACCGATTGTGGTAGCAATTGTGCAATATTCCTTGATGTGATTTCACTATGGAATGATATGACATCTGTATTAGCTCCCAATAAAATGGCTTAGGGAAAAAAAAATCACCTTTTTCCCCATCACAATAATGTCACTGTTCACCCTTGTAGGGTAACAAGGGCTCTCCTATGAAAATTTCTTTGGGAAACCTTACCCAATGTACAATCCTATTTTTTTGTCCTCCAGACTTCTTCTTTATCCCCAAACTCAGAAAGTACTAAAAAGGAATACAATTTGAGTCTTTCAAGCATACCAAAACTGACATTTTAAAATGGAATAAACTAAAGAGGGTAGAATTCTTCAGAGAAGGGTTAGAGAGATAACAATATCACTTTCATAAGTACGTAAACATAGAAAACATTTATGATATGATGAGAAATAATATGTTCCCATTCTGATTTTAAAAAATCATTTTATTGGGGGCTCTTACAGCTCTTATAACAATCCATACATCAATTGTATCAAGCAATTCACACTTATGTTGCCATCATCCTTTGCAAAACATTTTCTTTCTACTTGAGCTCTTGGTATCAGCTCCTCTTTTCCTCCCTCTCTCCCCCACCCTTCCACCCTTGTGAAAGTTTGATCAATTATAAAATATTATTATTTTCATGTCTTACACTGTCTGTTGTCTCACATTTCTGTTGTTTGTCCCTATTTTTAAAATAAATGTTTCCATAATTTTGTAATAATATTTTTTGAATTACCATAGCATTTACTGCATCATCCCTGGAGATAGAAAAAACATTTTTTTCCAGGGAATAGCACGAACGCAGTCCCCCAGTACCAAAAATTATGCAGTTGAGTTTCCCACATTTGGGGAAATCGCAGGGGTCAGCACACCCGAAGTGCAATGGATAAGCCTCGCCCTGGGAAAGCCACCTTCGTGATCATGGTAGGCGATAGAAACTTTAAAACATGACATATACCACGTACTCACAGAGCTTACACCCAGTCGTCTTCCAAGACACATCCAATCTTAATGAAAATAGCACCAGGATGAGTAAACACGGTATACTGAGATCAGAAATAAACAAATAAATAGATATACAAATTCACATCTGATAAATATTTCTAATAGTCCACCTCCATTAGAAAATACTAAAAATTAGCTGAACAATCATATGATTAACAAATGAACTTGAACTACATTGGCATGAAGCAATCCATAACTAGAAAAACGTCACCATGGTTCCATGTTTTTCCTCTGGGAACTTTTGCTACACAGACTACGTGACATACATCCCACTGGACTGACATGATTAAGTGTCAAGGGAGTGACATTGCAGAGCTAATGCAAGCTTGAATGACACTGACTAAAAAACACAGGATTATGTTGCTAGAGCTAGAAGTAATATAGATGGTTAGCTTTCATGACTATGATTATAAATAATTATTAATTGAACAAAATTGATGTTTCCATTAAGTGAAATTAGAACAAAAATTAAAGGGATTTAATTCAACCAAAGGAGCAAGTAGTACTGTATTGGATATATATTATAATCCATCGACTCTTTTTATTTTTTATAATATTATTTATTATTTTTGGCTTGCTGAAAATACATATGTTAAGTTGTTTTGCTCTTTTAATTTTAGGCATATTTGAAAACAAAGCATTTAAAGTAATATTTTCCTATACATTCTAATACAGAACAAATTATGTAGAATGCACTTTTCCATAGACTCATCATTTAAAGAAAATATTGTGTATTGAACATTTTCAAAATTCATTATTTCAAATAGCAAGTAGTTCACTATGGTATATGTTTATGAAGAGGACAATATTTCTTCTTTTTGTTCATGGAAATAAGTTTATTTATTTTGACAAGATTCAATCAAACAAGTTAACTTATTTTGACAAGATTAAATCAAATCTGTCACCAAGTAAGAACGATTAGACAATTGGTAGTTTTTTTTTGGGGGGGTGAGGAGGCGTTGTCCTTATAGTTTAAATGTAATAGCATTTAATTAATATTTTAAATAAACTTTTGAACTTCAGTAAATTAGTTTTTGCCTACTTCAGAAGATTAAAGATGATAATATGGATGTGCTTAGCCTTGACAATATTGACGGTGGATCTAAAAATAGTGCTGGAGTTCATATTAGAAGACAGAAGCAATTATGAGTAGGATTCAAAGGATATTTCTTCTATTAATTGCTTTACTGATTTTATTCTGAAAATATATATATGAACACTCACTATGTTTCAGACAGAAACCATAAATAGATAAGAAAAACCAAGTCCTGATTTGCTGTAGTTTATATTTTAGTGGAGGCAAAAATCAGATATAAAATATCAGGTAGTTGTAAATGCTGAGAAAAAAAGCATAGCCCTCCATGGGGAGAGAGCGTGCTAGCATTGTCCAGATAAAGATACTCCCGTAGCAGTCACACTGATCTGAAAGAATCAGTAGGATACGAGTACCATGCAAACATTTAGGTAAAAGTGTTGCAGGCAATCAATCGATTTTAAAACACATGTGCACGATTTTGAGAGAGAAGCTGAAGCACACCTTACATGCTGGGGCACATCAAAAGGAAAAGGCCGGATAAAAGGAAACGGGGGAGGAAATAAAGCCACAGGACGAGGCAAAGTACTGTTCCAATGCCACCAACTACCAGGTACCAGCTGTGGTCTGGGCCTGTCTGATTCGTGCTTACCCCAAGTGTGTCAGAGTAGAACTGGACTCCACCGTGGTCTCGTCGGTTGATTTTTTAAAGAGTAGATCACCAGGACTTGCTTTTGAGGCACCTCTGGGTAGATTCGAACTTCCAACGTTTGGTTAGCCGCTGAGCACAGGGACTTGATGGTGGTGAGTTTGCTGGTTCATTTGTGTTAAGGCACTCTGCAACATGAGAAGATGGGATCAAATCTTACTGAAACTATCTTTACTACAATATTTATCAATATTAAACAAAGCTAACATTATTTCCCATCAGTAAGTTCTGATTTTCTAGGGGAGAATGCTGGCATAATTATTGTAATCTGTACGACAGCAGTGCTTTTCTTAACATTGCAACGACGTCACAATGAAGGTTTTGGTCACTTTTTGTTCATAGTTCACTAGGAGTTCACCTGGTGTATTTTTTATTGCTTCGTTTCAAGAAAGTTAAGATTCAGGATGTCTATTTTTTTTAAAAAAGAGGCTATTAGCTGCCTATAAATTCCAACTTGAGAGAAATCTGTACTATTAATTTCCAGAATGAAATTCTCCTTGTGATTACATAAGCCAGAGAAGATTTCATGTCGCTGGGGAATTTAATGCTGGAATGATCTTGGGATTTGCATCGTAATTGGTTTGACACACATGCCATACTGCTCAGAGCTATGTAGACAGATGGTAATGAATATAGTAGCCATGTCCCTGAGATCAGGATAAAAAACATGTTGAAATTGATTTTTTTCAATCTTCGGGGCTTATAAGTAACCATGATATCTAGAGAGCTGATTTAGATAAGCTTTAAATAAGAATATGATCACATTAATGGTAATTATTAGAAAGTAGCACAGAATGAAGCTTCTTAATTTCCTTTCTGGGTTTTAATTAACAATTAGGAGAGAAGTTATTTGGCCTATTATTAGGTTCCATTATATTTCTTCCACTTTATTTTTCCTTTTTACATCTATCTACCTCTGTGTCTATATAGACATATACATATGTGCATGCAAAACTAAAACGTCAAAATATCAATTTATTAGTGAATGTTCTAAACAATTTTATTTTAACCAAATAATGGAACTGTGGCATAGTTATAAATATTCTTTTACATATCGGATGTTCTTATTAGTTGTGATCACTTTGATTTCAGCGCATAGTGATTGATCTATTTAGAGTAGACCTGTTCCAAAGAGTATTTCAGACCATATTTTCAGGAAAAGATCACCATGTCTGTCTTCTGCATTGCTTCTGGAAGGGCGAATGTGAACTGCCAAACTTTTGGCAAGTAGTGGATGGCTTACTTATTTGTTCACCCCAAGGACTTTTTGCATAAGCTAAGCTCTAAGTGGAATAAAACAGAGTTGCATCTGAAAATTCTGAAATCTAAATTAATGGAGATTCTTATGGAATCAAGGAATTTCTGAACCACATATTTCCTTTTACATTATTGAGAAATTGGCTGCTTTTACATTGTTATGTAAAAGCAAATGTTACAGTAATTGGGCAATTGGTAATAGAAGCTATGTTAATGAAGTAAAATTCAAATGTAAAATAATTAAAATATTTTCCTTAATACCTTACCATTTGCCACACCAGTCAAAATATACAGCAAAATGCACACAAATAATGCTGTTACCAATCATATATGTAATAGCATAAAATAATAAAACCATGTTTAAGTTTTAGAGAAATGGAGTACATTTCTGTGTTAGTCTGGGTAGATGAGAGAAACAAATTCATAAACATGCATGTGTGTATAAGAGAGAGTTTTATATAAAGGGTAATTGTACATTAAAAATATCACCCTAACCCAGTTCAGTCCAAGCCCCAAAGTCCAATATCAGCCCACATGTCCAAAACCAATCTATAAAGTCCTCTTCACACTCAAAACACATGACGCCAAATGCAGGATAATCACAGGCTAGTGGGCAGAAAGTCTTTGGATCTAATGGAAGTGTAAGCATCTCAGCGCAGGCAGGGGTCTCCATGTGGCTTCTCCAGCTGAGGGCACTAGCGTAGTTCCATGTGTCTTGTCAATGAAGTGTCTCCCAGGAAGTGAGCCAAGAGAGAAGTTTCTCCCACCTCCCAAGAAGAAATACAGGAATTCCCAGAATTCTCAGGAGAAGGCCATGCCCACACAGGGGTCTCATTGGCTATGATCTGATTGACAGGCTAGACTCCACCCCTACACTCTGAATCCTCAAATTGACAAATGATCATATAACTACTACAACTTCTGTATTATTTTTTAATGGCTTTGAAGGGGTCAATACAGCAAATTCATAACAAAGGAAAAGGTTGTTTCATTGAGAAGTATAAAATTATTTCTAATTCAGAAAGTTATGAAAATGATCTATTTTTCATCATGTTATTCATCAAAAAGGCAATTTTTGTCTAGTAGGACCATTTAGGGCAGTGGTTCTCAACATGTGGGTCTTGACCCTTTTGGTGGTGGAATGCCCGTTTCACAGGGGTCGCCCAATTCATAACAGTAGAAAAATTACTGTTTGAAGTAGGAATGAAAATAATTTTATGAAGTAGGAATGAAAATAATTTTATGGTTGTGGGCCACCACAACATGAGGAGCTGTGTTAAAGGGTCACGGCATTAGGAAGGTTGAGAACCACTGATTTAGGTGGTTAAAATTTCGATATCAGTATTATGGATTAACCTGGAACTTTTTGCATTTAATTTTAGCTATGTGTTTTCTTCCTAGCACTTTTCCTCTGATCACTTTAGAGATAGTGGAGTTGTTCATTTAAAACAAAGTCTGAAATTTAAAACATACCTTTTTCAGTTCCTGGCATAGTAAAGTGCTCAATAATTGTTTGAGGAATTAATGAGTAAATCTAGCTTTATATACTTTTTTGTAAAAGAGCAAATTTTCAAGATAGTAACTCAAACCTAGGCCCACTGCCATTACATTGAGTCTGACCCGATAGAGGGTTACAGAGATGGCAAACCTGTGTGGGATCCGGTAGCTAAATCTGTCAGAAGCAGCTGGTAGGTTTGAACACTGGACCTTTCAGTTAGCAGCCCAATGCTGAACCTGCAGTGCCACCAGGCCTCCTTATTTACTAGGCATTCATTTTATCTTTTTAAAATTCTGTTAGTAATTCCACTAGTAATTATATATGTTTCCCATGCAATTCAAGTATCATTCAAAATACTAGTAACCATGTATATTTACCAAATATTTTTAAAAAACTACTTGTACAGCATGAAGGTTTAAAAATACAAAAGTACAAACTAGCAATTCATAATACTTAGAAAACAGTTATATCTCATGACACAAAGTTCACCTTTAAAATGTTAGCTTAAATTATTATTACTTTTAATTTAGAAAAGATAGTGTAACATGTTTTCTAAGCTTTCCTATTCAGCAGAGAAAGAGAACACGATTGCATGTTTACTTGATGACGGAGGCCATTATCATAAATCTCAGTTATGTGACGTCTTTTACTGTTACAGATATAATGGTGACTTCATACATTGATGGTGTGGATTTTACTATCACATTTTAAGAGTGTAATGGAATCAAGTACATAATACATGGCAAAATAGCAATTATTTTTGGTGCCTTTCATATCTTAGTCACTTTCATCTGTTGTATTTATTTTTTGTTTCCCAAGTCATTGTATTGGCTAGGGAGGAGCTCAGAATTAGGGCTTGAACATATTGATTGGAAGATAGGTTATTTGAGGGTATAATGTAAGGGTAAAGAAAATACAGATAAGAAACGAGCTCAATTCCATAAGAAATCCTGAAATACATAATCTTTTTAAAAAATTCTCAACAGGCTTGTCTTAATATACCACTTTCTATTTACAGTGCCCTCTAAAACATAAAAATTTCTCCAAATGCTGGCAGTTGAACATGGTGCCAGATGTTTTATTTAACAAAATTGAAGCTCAAAATAAATTTGCTTGTCATTCATTGCCCTTTGGAGAATTTTACAATAAAAGAAAGAGAGATGAGAGGGAGTGAGAAAGAGAGAGAGAAAATGAAGGCAAAGGAAAGTAGAGAGCCACACAGGAATCACAGTCATACATTATATATAAAAGATTACAAACACCCATAATTGTAACTGAACTATTTCAAATAGAAAAATGAATAACCAGTTAGTAGGCACCCATATTCATAAACTCATAAAAGTCAACATGCAGATTGTGCTACATGGTAGCAATCCATATATAATAATTATCACATATTAAAATAAAAGGGTATGTAATGAGAGGTGAAACATTTTAATGAGAATTCTTAAAATTTTTAGCCTACTTCTTTTCATTTGAATTTTGCACTGGTAAAACAGTTATAAATAGAGAAAATATCTAATTTTATTCACAAGAGCATTTGACTGTAGGGATCACAACAAATTATGGCTATCGTTGAGAAGGATGAGGATTTCAGAATACCTCCTTGTGCTCATGCAGAACCTGCACCTGGACCAAAAGGCAGTCTTCATGTAGAACTTGTACACGCATCAAGGGAATACTGCAGGATTCAAAATCAAGAAAGGTTTCTGTTGGGTCATATTCTTTCACTAGACTTAAATCAGTCTGTACACAGAGCAGATAACACCAGCAACTGAACTACAGAAAGAAGAACTCAACATCAGGACTGGTAAACCAAAAGCTCAGAAAGAAGAAGATGCTTGAGGAGATGGATGGACACAATGGCTGCAAGAGTGGACTCAAGCTCAAGCATCATTGTGAAGATGGCGCAGGACCGGGCCAGGCTTGCTTCTGTTGTAAGTAGGGCTGCTATGATTGGGGAGTCACTTGACAGTGTCTGACAAGGAACGTGTTTAAGATATTTTATTTTTCTATCACATTTTACTCATGGTCATATAAATATTATTCTAAGGTAACCAGAGTACCTAACACAATAATTCGGCTTTTCTCTCTCTCTCTCTTTTGTTTTCATGTCATCAGAGAAAAGCTATAGTTGATCTAAGCCTTTATAAGATTACTTACTCCCTTGTAGTACTTTTATCAATGGCATGTTTTTCTTCTATTTTTTTCTACATTGAAAATAACTGTTGACTTCTTCTGTGTGTCATTGCTTGAACAGACCTCTTGGAATCTATAGGCACAAATGTAGAGGACAAGAAGCTTTGCAAGTGTTCTCACACGTATAGAATGTAGTCAGCTAGAGAAGACTCTAAGAGCAGTTCTCAACCTGTGGGTCATGACCCCTTTGGGGGTCGAATGACCTTTTCACAGGAGTCGCCTAAGACCACTGGAAAACACGTATTTCTGATGGTTTTAGGAAACAAGACACCTGTCCTCTATCTGTCTCCAGGCGGGTCAGCCCACATGCAGATACGCCCACATACGAGTACCCGGCATGAAGACTGTTACCCATGCTACACCATGCTTCAAGACAACATTTCATTTATTTGTAATAAATGAAATATAGAAATAAATATTTCACAATATATAATTACATATTGTTTTGTGATTAATCACTATACTTTCATTATATTCAATTTGTAACAATGAAAATACATCCTGCATATCAGATATTTACATGATGACTCATAACAGTAGCAAAATTACAGTTATGAAGTAGCAATGAAAATAATTTTATGGTTGGGGGAACTGTATTAAAGGGTGGCAGCATTAGGAAGTTTGAGAACCATTGCTCTAAGAGAATGTTATTTTTCCCAGGTGTCATGGCCAAATATTTCAATAACAACTAAATTTGTTCTTAGTTTCTCTAAATTGGGAACCAATATATTCGTTCAAAATTGAGGAGAAAATATTTGTAAATTATTTTTCTATTTTAAGGTCTTCCCTTGGAAACATAGCTGCCTCTCTCTCTTGAAAACGTATTTATTATTTATTAATTGTCTATCAAAAATATCCACCACTCGTCCCTCAGTTTGTCATACTGTGGTGGCTTGTGTGTTGCTGTGCTTATGGATGCTAGGTCACTGAGATTTGAAATATCATCAGAGTCACCTAAAATGAATAAGTTTCAGCAGAGCTTCCAGACAAATAAGACTGTAGAGAAATAGGCTATCCTTACCTAGAAAATTAGCCACTGAAAAATTTATGGGTAGGGTAAAAACATTTTCAGAAAATGAAAAACTTGAATGGAAGCAGAACATTCTCAGAAATAATGTGAGAACATTATGACCCCTATGGTTAGAAGGTAGTCAAAATATAACTGAAGAAGGGCAGCCTTTTCAAAGTACAGTGGACCATAAAGACACGATGGAATAAAAACTGTGTGAATTAAGTGCTTGGGAACATTCCTTTGCTGATGAAGTACCTCAAAATAAGAAGAAATGCATGCAAGCGTCAATTAGTAATTGATATGAGAATGTACAATGTATGAATCTTGGGAAATGGGATGCTATGAAAAATGAAATGGAATGCATAAAGATCAATAGTTTACGTTCTAGTGAGATGAAATGGACTGGTACTGCCAGAGAATCAGAAAAAGCATATGCTTATTATGCTGAGAATGATATAATAAAAAGAAATGCTTTTCCATTGATTATCAAAAGGAGAGTTCAAAAAATAGCTTGAATCATAATGCTGTGTGTGACAGGATAAAATCAATTAGCATATTAGAAAATATAGTCAATATAGCTATTATTTAAATTTAAGCACCAACCTCTAAAGCTAATGATGCTGAAATTAAGAACTCTACTAATGTATTCAGTCTGGAATCAAACAAATGTGTAATCAAAATGTAACAATAATTATAGGTGAATTGAATGCCAGAGATGAAGTTTGAGGGTCTTTCATTGGGTGCATATGTATTTATTATGGTAATGGTCTACTGATCTCTTGAGTATTATGTAATACTCTTGATCTCTTGAGCATTATGTAATACCCATTGTTGTCTCTCATTATCCTGTGCACCTTGAGGTCTTTTTTGTCAGAGATTCATATTGTCATTCCTGCATTTTTGTTTTATTGCCATTAGCTTGGTAAATGTTTTGCTATGCTTTGACTCTGGTCTGTGAATTTGAGGATCTTGGTGGTCTAATCCAGTTTGCTATCTTTGTCTTTCTATGGGTGTGTTAAATCTGTTAACATTCAGGTAATTAAATCTAATTGCAGGTTAGTTGCTGTGATCTCTGACTATTTGTGCTTGATATTCTCCTGTCTTGCCCATTTATTGGGTGACATGTACGTGGAATTTATTCTTGTCTTGGTTCTCAGTTCAATTTGTAATGTTTGGGTGCTGATTGCCATGTACAGGTTTCTGGTAGTATTACCTTGGTGGTGGTCTCTCTCATGTATGTGTGCTTCAGCTGTTGGTTTTCTGCCCATAAAGAACTGAATGGTACTTTTTTTTGGGTAATGCTGGCTTTGTTTTTATGAATTCTCTAGATATTTCCTGATTCAAGAATACTGTTATTTCTTCTTCAAATTTTTGGGTTTCAGTTATCATTTTTCATCTTTCAGGAATATGTTGCTTCAATTCCTTTTTTCCTGCATGGTCTCTGCAGAGAAGTCTGAGCTTATTTCTGCTTACCTTTATATGTGACTTCTTTTTGTTCTCGGTAGCTGCTCTCATTATTCTCTCCTTTTCCTTGAAGTTGGATAATTTGAATACAATGTCTTGATGTGTTTGGAGGGATTTAATCTAATTGGTGTTCTCACTGCTTCTTGGATGGTTATCATCTCTTCTTTTGTGATATTCCGGAAATTTTCTTCCAAGAATTCCTTTACTATTTTATCTGTAGGCTTATTTGTTTCTTCCTGCTTAGGATCCCCAATAATTCAAATATTGTCTCACTTTATGTTCTCCCCACACCATCCTCATTCTTTCTTCAGACTCTTTTGATTTTTTGTTTGATTGTTTCTTTTGTTTACTGAATTCTCCTTGGTTATCTTCAAGGTCATTGATTCTTTTTCCCCTTCTTCCATTCTATTGCTGAGATCTTTCATTGGATTCCTTCATTCTGCTACCTCAACCCTTAACTCTTGGATTTCATTTTGGTGTGAGGATTCTTGTATCTCTCATTTTTTATTTGATTTCTGGATTGATCCCCTAATTTCCTATACAGCTCTAAACAACATTCCCTTGAATTCTCTATGCAACTATTCAAGGACTGCTTCTTCTGTGTAAACTGTTGGGTTTGGATCATCTTAATGATTGATTTCTGTTTCTCTAGATCTTGTGTGTGTGTGGTAACTGCTGGTGTTAGCTGTTGTGTGTGTCGTACCATGGATAAGCTAAGGTGCTGTCCGGGCTTCTGTAATTTGTAGAGAGGAAGGGATGGCTCCATAGGTTAGGGGAAAGGTATTGTGTGTTAATGATGGGGGAGTGTTGGTTGGGTGATTAGTAGAAATAGGTTACAGGTAATTGGGACTAGGTTTTAGTTAGTGGTAGTAATCATAGTAAGCCTTCCTGTTAAATGTGTTAGTTTTTAATGGGTTGGGAAAGAGGTTTATGGGAACTATGTTTTTACTTGTTAAAGATAGTGTGTGTTATTGAGGTGTAAGAATCAGTTTCCAAAGTTTATTAAGGATAGGGTGCATGAGAGGTGTATTACATCTACCAGAGTCCCTTGTTGACTTTGTAATTTATGTAGGGAGTGTGCAGTCCTTCAATTATTTGCGTTTATAACAGATGTCCTCTTTATAGTGGGTTTCTACATGACTCAGGACTCTCTGCTCCTTACATATGATCCAGGATAGAGAATTCTATTGTAGTAGAATTCCCAGGGAGGAGGGGATTTCTAACTAGAGGAGGGGAAGCCCACTGAGAAATCTTGACTGCTGAATTCCAATTCCTCTTGTGGTGAAGGGGCTATCTGTTTTCTTTCTGAGAAGATAGTAAGAATGTATCTACCAACTACCTGGAGCCAGGTGCAATACAGATTCAATCTGTGTTTCTGAATCTCTCTCTCTGCTTCTGGCTCTCTCCCTAAGTTGTTGGGGATATCTATTTCAAGGGCCTAATTTTTATCTGTTATTAGGGGAGTATGGAGGGCCTCAGCATGGGGGTTATCCCAATTGGGGTTCAGATCTGCGGGCCACAGTAGTGTCTAGTGTCCAGGCCCTCCAGCAGTCCATGTAGATGTCCGTGTTATGCCCTAGAGATGTAGGATATCAGAAGCCAAGAACCCCTAGGGGGCACAGTGCCTGGGTCACCTAGGAGGAGGGTGTGTCATAGCATGGAGGTTGCCTGGAAGGCAGTGGGGTGTGCACAGGGGAGACAGGTGAAGACACGAGAAGGTCTCAAGTAAAAGTGGGGGAGGGATTACGGCAAGGAACTGTGGTCCTCCATTCATGTGGGTAGAAAATGGCAGGGAGCACGGTTCTCCTTTTGCCAGGTAGGGATATGCAGGTGACCTTGGAACTGCAGTGCCTGTGCTACTGGTTGTGGGGGAGGGAATGCAAGGGGCCATGGCAACCTGGGGTCTCAGGGTGAGAGAGTATCACAGGAGAACAGAGCTTCGGTCTTTGGGAATCAAGGCAAATGGGTCCCAGTGCAGGGTAAAGGAGAGGAGCCCATGACTAGCAAGCACAGCTGTGCTGTCTGTGAGGAAACTCACAACACATTCTGGGGTGCTGTTAGACCAGGACCGGCAGCCGACTCCCACAAAATGGCCTCCTTACCACTGTTCTGGATTTCACACAAAGGAAATTCCTGAAGGGTGACCCTTCTTCTGTGCCATCTTCCTGGAAGTCCTCTAGAATGCTAAAGATATGTTGCACAAGACGTCTTTAACATTTTGAAAAGCACGGGTTTTACTTTATGCATTTAAGTGTGCCTGACCCAATTGCTTCACGTGCGTGTGAAAGTTGGATATTAACTAAGGAAGACAGAACAATCAGTGCCTTTGAAATATGGTAATTCCAAAAAATGTTGAAAGTACCATGGACTGCCCAAAAAAAAACAAACAAATCTGTCTTGGAAGAAATATGGACAGATTGTTCCTTAGAGGCAAGGGATTTAGTCTCATGTACTTTGGACATGTTATCAGGAGGGCTTGGTCCTGGATAAAATAGAGGATAAATGAACAAGACACAGTGTTAATCCAACCACATTGATAGTTCCATTATTTTTTTTATCACAATCTGCTTTTTCCAGTGGAGAAGTAGAAAAAACAAGTAAAATGAAAACATGTGTAAGCGACCACTGAAGGCCATAGGTTGAGCTGCCACATAGATTTGAGGAGGCTGTCTAAAGTGTTGTGCCCGATCTGACCCCACCCGCCCATCCCCATTCCCTCCTCCCAGGACTTAACATGAAGGAAGCAAAGCAACAAAGTCCCCAAGGAATTCTGAAAACAGACTTGGGGTTGGGGGTGGGGGCAGGGTTTGGCATTGCATCAGACCCAATCAGAAAATATTCAGAAGGGTCAGCAGACAGACCTGGAACTATCCACAGGTTATTTCTCTCTCTATCTATCTTGCTTTTTTCCTTCATGTCCAGCTATAGAAGACAGGCAGGATAAACAATCCTGAAGAGAAAACAAGGGGACTGATTATTCCAGGGGGACAGGGGAGAGAAGGAGTTTTGGAAAGATTAGTGGTTTGCCAACAAGCCCAGGGAAAATGGTACAACAAAAGAGCTAAAATTGATGGGGAGGAGGGTTCAAACAAGTGCAATGTCACTGAGAAGAAGTACAGGGAACCATAAGAATGTCTAACATGATAGTGGGACAGGAGAAAAGTAAAAGGAAATAGAGGAAAGAACTAGGAGGCACCATGAACAAATGAACAACAAGGGATCTAAAATTGATGGTGAGGAGGGTGTAGGAGTCCTGGTAGGACTTGATCAAAGGCAATGTAACCTAGAGGAATTACTGAAACTCAAATGAAGGCTGAATGTGATAGTAGGACAAGAGGAAAGTAAAAGGAAATAGAATAAAGAACTAGGAGGCTAAGGGCATATGTAGAGCTCTAAATACAGGCATGTACATATGTAAATATATTTATATATGATGATGGGGAAATAGATATGTACATATATTATAGGTTTAGTATTAAGGTAGCAGATGGACATTGGGCCTCTACTCAAGTACTCCCTCAATGCAAGAATACTTCATTCTAGCAATCTGGAATTCTGTGATGCTCACCTTTCTGACACAATCACTAAAGACAAAATGGGTGCATAAGCAAATGTGGTGAAGAAAACTGATGGTACCCAGATGTGTTAGTCTGGGTACGGTAGAGAAACAAATCCACAGAAATTCATATGTATAATGGAGAGTTTTATATAAAGGGTAAGTTCACATCAAGAAAATATCCCAACCCAGTGATGCCCAAGCCCACAAGTCCAACATTAACCCATTAACCCATATGTCCAACACCTATCCACAAAGTGCTCCTCCATCTCACAAAACACACACAATGATGCCGACTGCAGGAGGAAAGCCGAGTCAGTGAATGTGTAATCATCTCAGCACTGGCAAAGGTCTCCAAATGGCTGCTCCAGCACCCAGGGCTGTATCAGGGTAGGTCCATGCGGCTTCTCCTTGGGGGTGTCTTGCAAGAAGCGAGCTTTCCCTGCTGAGGCAGGGAACTGGTTAAGGCAGCTGCACCCTGGTCCGACCATCACAAAGTAAGAGACCTGAGAACAAGAAAGGAGAAGCTCACCAAGCCGTTTATCCCTCCACCTTTCAATTAACCCCACATGTGTTTATTGGCCAGGTTGGCACAATAAACTTTAACTATCTCACCAGCTATCAAAAGATATAGCATCTGGGGTCTTTAAGGTTTGAAGATAAACAAGTGACCATCTAGCTGAAAAACAACAAAGCCCACATGGAAGAAGCACACCAACCAGCCTGTGTGATCATGAGGTGTTGATAGGATCAGGTATCAGGCATCAAATATCCAGAACAAAATATCATATCATTGTGAATGAGGAGGAGTGCAGAGAAGAGACCCAAAGCTCATCTGTAGGCAATTGGACATCCCCTTACAGAAGAGTCGTGGGGGGAAAATGAGTGAGTTAATGTGCAGTATAGCATTGATGAAGCATATCTTTCCTGAAGTTCTTTAATGCTTCTCCCCCCCCACCCCCCCACTATCATGATCTCAAGTCTACCCTACAAATCTGACTAGACCAGAGCATGTACACAGGTACACATAAGAGCTTAAACACAGGGAATCCAGGACAGATAAACCCCTCAGGACCAATATTCAGAGTAGCCATATCAGGAGGGTAAGGGGTAAGGTGGGGGGAGAAAAGGGAACTAATCAAAATGATCTAACTGTAACCCCTTCCCCAGGGGATGGACAACAGAAAAGTGGGTAAAGGGAGACATCTGTCAGTGTAAGACATGAAAAAATAATAAAAATTTATAAATTATCAAGGGTTCATGAGGGGGGCAGTGTGGGGAGGGAGGGAAAAAATGAGGAGCTGATACCAAGGGCTCAAGTACAAAGAAAATGTATTGAAAATGGTGATGGTAACAAATGTACAAATGTGCTTGACACAATGGATGAATGTATGGATTGTGAAAAGAGATGTACAAGCACCTAATAAAATGATTTATTAAAATAAAAATAAAGAAATCATATTTAGAAACAAATTTTTAAAAGGCATTTATAGAGGTACAAACATGCATGCACATATGTAAATATATTAATATATAATGATAGGGATATAGGTCTACGCACATATAAGTATTAAGGTAGCAGATGGACATTGGCTATCTGCTCAAGTCCTCTCTCAATGCAGGAACACTTTGACCTGGCATTCTTTGATGCTCACCCTCCTGACATGATTGCTGAAGCTAAGATGGGTGCATAATCTAATGTGGTGAGGAAAGCTGATGGTACCTGGCTATTATCAGATATATTGTCTGGGGTCCCAAAGGCTTGAATTTAAACAAACAGACATCTAGCAGAGAAGCAACAAAGCCTACATAGAAGAAGCACACCAACCAGTGTGATCACACGGTGTGAATGGTATGAGGTATCAGACATCAGAAGACTCAAAACAACAACCATTTCATGTCAACCAATGGGCTGGAATGGAGACCCAAAGTCTATCTGTAGAAAATTGGACACCCCTCAGAGAAGGGTTTTAAGGAAGGGAAGCACCAGCCAGGGTGCAGTATAGTACTGATGAAAGATACAACCTTCCTCCAGTTCTTTGATGCTCTCCTCCCCACCCTCCCCATCAAGACTCCAGTTCTATCTCACAAATCTGGCTAGACCAGAGCATGTACACTGGTATAGATAAGAGCCCTTGACACACAGAATCCAGGACAGATAAACCCCTCAGGACCAAAAATGAGAGTAGTGATACCATGAGGGTAAGGGGAAGATGTGGGGAGAAGGGGGAGCAAAGGGGATCGCAATGACTCACATACCCCCTACCCCCCAGGGAGACGAACAATGGAAATGTGAGTGAAGTAAGACAGCAGACAGTGTAAAATATTAATGCAAAAATAATTTATAAATTATCAAGAGTTCATGAGGGTGAGAGGGTGGGGAGGGAGGGGAAAATAGAGGAGCTGATACCAAGTGCTCAAGTCGAAAGAAAATGTTTTGGAAATGATGGGAACATATGTTCAAATGTTTTTGATACAGTTGATGTGTGGATTGTTGTAAAAGCTGTAAGAGCCCCCAATAAATGATTTCTTGGGACAGATAGGAACTGAAAATGCAGGGAATCTAGGACAGATGAACCCCTCAAGACCAGGGGTGACAGTGGCGATACCAGGAGGGAAGGGGGGGTAGAAAGGGGGAATTGATCACAGGGATCTATATATAACCTCCTCTCTGGGGGATGGGCAGCAGAGGGGTGAATGAAGGGAGACGCCAGGCAGTGTAACATAAGATATAATAATAATTTATAAATTATTAAGTGTTCATGGGGGAGGAGGGAGGGAGGGGGAGGGGGGAAATGGAAAATGAGCTGATTCCGGGAACCCAAGAGGCAAGCAAATTTTGGGAATGATGAGGGCAACAAATGTATAGGTGTGCTTTACACAATTGATCTATGTATTGTGATGAATTGTATGTGCCGCAATAAAATGATTTTAAAAAAATGTTGTGCTTTCAATTTCATCTGCCTAGTCTTTTAAAAGCATTCCAGTTTTTTAAACAACATGATTTCATGTTCCTAAGAAGACCATGAGACCTATTATTTCCCCCTCTGTGCCTTTCTCTTGTTGAAACCAGGCTGTTGTTACCGCTGTGTCTTCATTCTAATTTTTTTTAGCTTTACATTTTAAGATAATTAAAAACAAAACAAACAACCAAAAAAAAGCACTCGTATTTTAAAGTCTTACACATCTAAAAATTCCTAAGTTACAGCCTAGCTTTCACTTTCCATTTAAAACCCATTGTCCCCCTTTCATCAGCCCCTTACCACGGTGCACTACACACTCCTGTCAGCTTGTTCTAAGGCAGGCAGAAGTAGGACCACTCTCACCTACTACCTGGATGCTTGTGGAGTTGCTCATAAATTCTCCCTTTAGACCTTGAGTACCTTTGAAGTTTCTGTATTGTCTCCACAAATATACTATGCTGAATACATAAAAAATACATTTTCATATATTTTTCAAATATCCTTACAGTAGATTATCTCTGCTTAATACACAACTACTCGTTATTAGTTGACTTTGCAGTTCCATTAAAGCATTGAGTTCCTTGCAAAGCAAAAGTAAGTCTCTGAACGTTTTGAGAAACCCTTGTGTTTTTCATAGTCTTCAGTTCACAACCCCAAAGAGTTTGAGACATTTTCTTCCATTTGGTAAAATCCTACATACAAAATAAAATGTAAACCTTGAATGAGTTTGCGTAAAAATGAGTTTGCATGAAATACTAAGATTATTTCTCCATAATGGTTAATATTATCCTTTCATTAAAAAAAATAAGTGCTGGTAACAGTAAATCATCATTTTAAAATACATTTTCTTTGGCATGGTGAATTAAGAAAATTCTTTTAAAAGTACATTTAATTGTTGTTGGGTTTGCTTTTGAAATTTCAGGGGTTTGAAACTTGTCCTCTGAAAAGGAAGGTTCTGGATCAGATGCTAACTTTTATTCCCAGAGATGAATCTATGTGGGTCCAATCACAGGAAATAGATCTAAACTATTTGTCCAGGAATAGATCTCAGAGTGATAAATGCAAGGAAGTGACTGGGAAATAATGCCTCTGAAGCAGTTTTATGCTGTTCAGAGTTGTGGTATAAATCTCTTTTTTTTTCTTCAAAAAAAAAAAGAGCCCTATCTTTTAAATTCAAAGTGAGTAATTTTTGGCTTGAGGCTCATGTGAACCAAGCTTGTGTTCCCGGACTTCTCAGTAACGGAGGTCTCCCTGTCTACTCGGAGCCTTTCTAGTATTGCGTGATTCAATGCATACCTTGGAGTCACTCAGAATCTGCATGAAAACCCAATAAAAACACCATGATCATATATTGGAGCAGGAATGTCAGGTAAACGAGGTAAAAATGCTGACTCTCCCATCATAGCAAAGAGACATAAAAATCCCCTCTAAATATATGTGGCCTCCTCCCTGGGGGACAGACAGCCGAAAAGTGGGTGAAGGGAGACGTCGGACAGGGCAAGATATGACAAAATACCAATTTATAAACTATCAAGGGCTCATGAGGGAGGGGGGAGCGGGGAGGGAGGGGAAAAATGAGGACCTAATGTCGGGGGTTTGAGTGGAGAGAAAATGTTTTGAGAATGATGTACAAATGCGCTTTACACAATTGATGTGTGTATGGATTGCGATAACAGTTGTATGGGCCCCTAATAAAATGTTTTAAAAAAAAGAAAAAAAGATTAAAAAAAAATGAAAATAAGATTCTCTTGACAGGGCATACAGTTTTGTAATCTATATCCTTCACTTAACCTATTATACTCATGTTTGTGTGTCATTTACTATTCTTCTGCAGCTTAATTGTTAATGGTATTTCATCTGATGAATGCATCTTAACTTACGTAATCAGTGTCCTATTATGATTTTGGATTTTTTAAAATTTTCATAAAAACTGCCACAATGTATGTTCTTATGGCTAAATATTTGAACTAAATATTTATAAAGAGTTTTTTTTAAGATAAAGTCTTAAATGTTATGCAAAAAAAATATTAGCTAGAAAATTCAAGTCATGCACTACTAGCAATCAGACTGTGTCGTTAACTCTTTTCCATTAAAAATATACTACCAATTCTAATATCAAGCTTCTTTTATTTTCATTCAGGAAATAGAATCCTGTATTTCACATGTGATAAAGAGTAGTATGCTGATTAAAATAACATTGGGAGCAATGGTAAAATTTTACAAACTAGACCTAGTTAGTGTGCCTGAAAATTCACTAGTGAATTATTTCAATTGAAGTACTAAGGAAACCTTAGCAACTATAAAATGATTGCCCTTACATTATATCGTAAGTTGAAGAGGGTAAGTTTGAAGATGATTATGCCCATATAATATGAAGGTAAGTCACAATGTATTGTTCCAAAACCATAAACCCCAAACCAAACCGCACTCACTCCCATCATGTTAATTCCAACTCACAAGGACCCTATAAGAGAGAATAGGCCTGACATTGTGGGCTTCCTCCACTGTAAGTATTTAGGGAAGTAGAAATCCTCATCTTTCTCCCCTGGAGGTTTTAAATTTCTGGCTTTGCAGTCAGCAGCCCAATGCCTAACACATTACACCATCTGAGCTCTTCTTTATTAAATAAAAAGATTAGGCTATAGCTTCTCAACATTTCTTCCATCTTTATTTACCCAGTTCTGCACTCTGATTTAAGTAAGTTGGGTACAAACTAAAGAAAAGCTGAGAAAGCAGTTAATTCTAGCCTGTGAAAACTGAAATAAGACCCTTAGAGGATAAAACGTAAGATTTTAGTTAGAATGAATAATTTTGTGTTCCACATTACAGTAACCCTAAAATAAAAGACTGCTTTTATTTTGCTTTGATGTTGTTGTTATTAGTTACTATCGAGTTGCTTATGGCGCATATATACACTGTGTAAAATACAATCAGACTGTTCATATATACACTGTGTAAAATACAATCAGACTGTTCATATATACACTGTGTAAAATACAATCAGACTGTTCATATGTACACTGTGTAAAATACAATCAAAGACTGTTCAGTTCTGTTCCATTCTCACACTTAATACGATTGAGCCCATTATTGAAACCATTGTGTTAATCCATCTTGTTAAGAGGCTTATTTTACTGACCACCTACTTTACCAAGCCTGATATCTTTTTCTAGAGAAAAATGTCTCAAGTACATGAGACAGTCTCACCACCCTCTCATCTGAGGAGCATCCTGGCAGCAGTTTCTCAAAAACAAATTTATTTTTCTTCTGGCAGGGCTTGTGACTTTCAATATTTTGCTCACACCATAATTCAAACTCATCGAGTCTTCTCCAGTCTTCATTGTCCAACTTTCATATGCACATGAGGCGATTGAAAATACTATAGTGTTAGGCATAATTTTTATTTTTAATACACAGTTTTTTGGAGACATAAGCCAAATGTCATACAATTCAATAGTTAAATAATATCAGCCTCCAGGCCACTCCTCTCCACCTAGGGAATCTCTGAAGGCCCGATTGGGGGAGCTCCCACCTGCATTTGCTTTACATGCAGCTGAGAAAATCATAGCAGTCTTATTCCATACACCAAGCAGCAGGGGGTTCTCCCCTTCAAGCTGTGTGGGGAACTCCAGCCTAAACCCTGAGGTCCTGCAAGTGACTTGGAGAAACTGCCTGCCCATCACTAGTGGTGCTCCATGCTGCTGCAGGAACATCCACCCAACTTCCAAGGTTTAATACACAACTCTGAAAAAGACAGATCACTGGGACAGATCTCTGGCTATGGTAATTCCTCCTGCCAGCTATAGAGCTCTCCACCAAGGAGGGTACGCCCACACACCCTCCTCAGCACTCCAGTTGCAGAGGGAAGCACCACATACCACCCGAATTCTATCAACATCTTCAGTTGGAAATTTGATCAGCCATATGGTCAAGAAGCACTGATGTTTCAATATTGAAAAATAGAACACAAAAATTATTAACAAAGAGAAAGGAAGTAGTTTGAAAATATGATCTTGGTGTTAGAAATTAAGCTGCAGATCAGATAATAGAGCTTGAAAGACCAATGATTTGTTCATAGGGAATACTCTTTTTCAACAACTCACTAGGGAAATATACATGTGGACTTCTCCAGATGGATACACAGAAATCAGAGTGTCTATATATGTGGGAAGAGAATAATGGATGAGTTCAATCTTAGAAGCAAAATGTAGACCAGTGGCCAAGTGTAGAACAGACCACCAATTGCTCATATGCTCAGTTTGGCACTGAGGAATGTTGAAAGAAGTCCAGGAGAGCCAAAATACAACATTGAGTCTAGCCTGTCTGGACTTTGAGAACATTTCAAGAACAGCTATGATGCATTGAACACTAATGACAGAAGATCCGATGCACCAGGGAGGACATTAAGAACACCATTCATGAAGAAAGCAAAAGGTCGTAAAAAGACAAGAAAGAAAACATGACAGGGACATAAGAAGAGGCTCTGAAGCTTGCCTTTGATAATACAGTACATAAGGAAAATGGAAGAAATGATGAGATCAAAGAGCTGATCAGATATTTAAGAGGGAAGCTTGAGAAGCTAAAGTAAAATAATTAAATATGCTTAACCAGCGAGTTAGCAAACCAAAAGGAAAGAACACACTCAGCATATCTTAAACTAAAATAACTCAAGAGAATCTCCATGTAATATTGAATTATTTTAAGGACAAAATATTGAATGACACAGGAAGCATTGAAGGAAGATGGAAATAACACACAGAGTCACTATCAAAAAGTAGCCCACATACCACCATTTCGGGAGGAAGCATATGAGCAAGGACAACTGGGATTAAATAAAGAATTTTCAAGCTGTCCTGAAACCATTAACCAAAATCAATTCTCCAGGAATTGATAGATTACCAATAAAATGTTACAAGCTAATAAAACACAGAAGGACTTACTCATCTGTATCAGAACATTTGGAAGACAGTTATTTGCCCAATTGACTGGAGAGATCCATATTTGAACCCATTCCAGAGAAAGCATTTGTCCAAACAGAATGCTCAAATTATAGAACAATATCAACGATATCACATGAAGGTAAAATTTTGCTGAAGATCCCACAACAAAAGTTGGAGCAATACATTGAAGGGAGCTTCCAGAGGTTGATGAAAAGAAGACTTTCATTGGATAAATCTGTTGCACAAACTCTGTTGAAGAGCAAGCCTGGTAGTTTGAGGATTAAGGTGATCCTGATTCAAGGCATGGTATTTTCATTAGCCTCATATACATGTAAATGTTAGATATTGAATAAGGAAGATCAAAGAAGAATGAGTGTATTTGAATTATGATGGTGACAAAGAATATTGAAAGTACGATTGCCAAAAGAAGAAATAAGTTTGTCTTGGAAGAAGTATGACCAGCGTGCTCTGTAGAGACACTAATGGTGAGACTTTTCCTTACATACTTTGTAGTGTTCCAAGCAGAAGCCAGGCCCTGTAGAAGGACATCATGCTTCGTGAAGTAGAGGAGCACTGAAATAGTTGAAGTATCTCAAAGATATGGTTTGACACAATGGCTTAACAACAGTCCCAAGAACAGGAACAATTGTGAGGAAGGTGGAGGGTCTGATAGACTCTCCTTCTGTTGTGCACAGGGTTGCTATGAGTTGGCAGATTCATTGGCACCTCACAAGAACAACTAATAACCCCTGCCATCTTCTTGGCAAATTAATATCTCTGTAGGTCTACCGATCCTGGATTGCATCTGCAGAAAGTCATACAAAGCATAAACAGGAAGCAAACAAATAAAACCCCCAAACAATGACTACATAAAACTCAGTAAAACTTCAATCAAAGGGAAAGCAGAAAACATTAAAAATGGAAACAACTTTAAAATGGGTCTAAAGGGGAAGAAATGATAACATATTGAATTTTAATCAAATGCCGTCTGCCATCATTAACTTCACAATGCTCTGTATTTCTTAGCAAGACTATTCACATTCCTTTACTATGGTCAGAGGAATTCACTGAATACTCAATCCATGTGGTGACCCAAGAAATGGATTTTGGGCTTTCACTGTCATCCGCAGCCCTTTGCAAACTGAGTGCTCACACTTTCAGCTGTGCTATCCTTTCCTCCTTTAGATTTTGCTTCTAATATTTACAGCCATGGATCACACAGGCTGGCATGCTTCCTCCTTGTGGACTTAGCTGATTCCTCATTTAGAAGGCTGTTTGTGCGAAGACAAGCCTTCAAGACACCAGATGCTACTTTTTTCTACTAGCTGTGAATCAACTGATTTCTTCTTCACACTTTTCTACAGCGCCCAGGTTTTTAGTGCTCTCTTATGAGCACAGAGAAGGGCCATGCCAAAAGGACTCATTGTTCTTAGGTTGGGCTAGACTTAGGTTTAGCCCACATCCATTCGTAGATGTATGATTTATGCATGCATCTGGTTCCCTGTAGAAATATCATTTTATGAGAGATTATCAATCATCACCCTGGGACATATGATAATTCTATTTATGTTGTCATTAACTGAGCCAATGTTATAGAATTTAAAACACTGTTGGGAAAAACAAATCATACAAGTGTAGGCTGGCTTCAGATCACAATAAATGAAACTGCTGACTTATACAGATTAAAGTCTTACGTGACAGGACACGATTTATACAAACAATTGGGGTTAGGGAAAGGGAAAAACTTTGATTCCCTCAAAGGGAACCTAATGAGGTTCAATAACCCTCCTTCACAAAGGGAAAATCATTACTAAAAGAATAATATATATTATAAGCAAGCGAGGGGATAAAATAATAAATATATGGTAGTACTAGTCCACCATTCATTGGGTACTGTGTTAGAGAAACAAATCCACAGAAAATCATGTATAAGAGAGAGTTTTATATAAAGGTTAAGTGCACATCAAGAAAACATCCCAACCCAGTGCTGCCCAACTCCACAAGTCCAACATTAACCCATATGTCCAACACCAATCAACAAAGCCCTCCTCCATCTCACAAAACACACACTATGACGTCGACTGCAGGAGGAAAGCTGTATCAGTGAATGTTTAGGCATCTCAATGTTGGCAGGGGTCTCCACACGGCTGCTCCAGCGCTCAGGGCTGCACTGGGGTAGGTCCATGTGGCTTCTCCTTGGGGATGTCATGCAGGAAGTGAGCCTTGCCAGCTGAAGCAGGGAACTGGCTAAGGCAACTACACCCTGGATCAACCATCAGAAAGCAAGAGACCTGAGAACTAGAAAGGCGAGAATCACCAAGCTATTTATCTCTCAGCCCTTCAATTAACCCCACATGTGTTTATCGGCCAGGTAGGCACAATAAACTTTAACTATATCAGGTACCCGCAAAGCAAGAAATCTGAACCAAAGTTCAAAGGATGCCCATTCCATACCCTTGGGATGGCAGTCATCTGCTTCTTCTCACAGTAGGGCATTTCATCCTTAAGTATAAGAAAGTATGTCAGTTTCTTAAATCTGCTACAGGTGCGTGGGCAATAAAGCCCAACTCCTAAGTGAGGTTTCAATATCAAATCCTTCTGGTGTGGCCGCTGATGGATGTTGTGTACTTCAAAGGGACAAATTCTTAAGTCCCAGTAGTCTACAGCACAAGATTGTGGCCACCAAGGTTTGGTTAGAAATGATGTCAAAAATGTGCAGTTAGGAACATAATATCAGGTGATCTTGGGTTCTGTACACATATTGCATAGTATGTTTTTTTGTTTTTTCCCCAATGGGAGGTTGCTTCTCCTGATTTACTCACAAACAATAATGTAATGGAGTTGTCTGAGACATATATGCTCCCCTGCCTCAATGTTGACTTGAATTTCCAATAAGGTTCACTTACCTATCTGTTGATTTGAAGTGACCTTAGCACTGCATTGTATGACAACTGAATGGTCTTCTCTCTCCCCTACCATCTGGAAAACCTAACCCAGCTGAGGTGAAGTCTTCTCTGTCAAAGTGGTTTTAAATATGCACGTATAAATGAGATTATGTATGCTTCATGGGCTCTAGGCAGGCTCTCTGCCTTGTTGCTTGGGAGACTGTCCTAAATATCATACAACCCGAGAGCAGCAGCCTGCGTTCTGTTGGAGTACGTCCTCAGAGTATAAAGTAGAACTCATACAATACTGTCCTTTTGTGATGGACTAACTTTATTCGACATAATGATTTCTGGAACTATCCATGTCATGACGTGTTTAGTGGTTTCGTCTCTGATTTTTTTTTAATGGATGAATTTCGAAACCACCAGCCTCTCCTCAGAGGAAAGATGGGGCTTTCTTCTCCAGGAGAGAATTACCATCTCAGAAACCCATAGGGGAAGTTTGTCCTTGTCCTGCAGGGTGGTTATGTGCTGGAATCCATTCAATGGCAGCGATTTGTTTTTGCAAAGAGTATGCCATTGTGTATGTACCAGGGCGTCTTTGTCCATTATTCTTCTGAGTGGCGTTCGGACCATTTCCAGCTCCCTGCTGTAATAAATGTGCGAGAGCATCCCTATGTCCGTGCTCTTACTTATTTAGTGTATCTGCCAAGCAGTGGTTTACGGGGTTGCATCGTATTTCTATAACTAGTGTTTTAGGCATCACCAGATAGCTTTTCAAAATGGTTGTACATATTTACAATCCCACAGCAGTGTCTAACTGTTTCAATCACTCCACACCTTCCCTAGCATTTGTCCTCTGTTTTTTGTTTTGTTTTGTTTTTGAATTGGGCTATGATTATGGGTGTAATTTGATATCGCGTGGTTATTTTGATTTGCATCACCTGGATGTGGGTTGATGGTGAGCATTCTTATGTGTTTATGAGCCATACAAGTGTTGTCCATTGTGAATTGTCTACTCATGTCTTTTGTCCACCTTTTTAATTGGATTATTTTCTTGGATCATATTGAAGTGTTTCAGAATTGTAAAGAATGTATTAATTATTTTATTAAGTTAATTAATTATTCAAATTGTGATATTTTTAAATGTTTTTGCAATTGATGGGTTCTAGTTTTACTCTTTTGATAAAATGTTTTAAATTGAATAATTGTTTTATTTTTGATCAGTCCACGTCACCTATTTTGTCTTTCACTATGTGTCCGTCTATTATTATATTTGGCAGTCCACATATGTCCTGTAATAGGGCCCTTTAGTTTGTCCCAATATTCTAATTGATGACACTTGCAGCTCTGGGGTTTACATACCATTTCTTTCCAGCAGCACTTTTTAAAGAGCAGCATTTTTTAAAGAGTGTGTCCATTTCCCATTTAATTCTTTTGGACCTTTGTTGAAAATCAGTCACCTGTAGGCAGATCCTTTTATTTCTGGGCTTTCTGTCCTGTTCCATTGGTCTGTGTATCAATCATTGTACCAGTGCGAGGCTATTTTGACAATTGTGGCTGTATAGGAGGTTTTGAAGTAGGCAGTGCAAGTTCTCTTGCTCTGTTCTTCTTTTGGAGTAGTTCTTTGCTGATCCCGAGCTTCTTCCCACTTCATATGAAGTTGATAATTGGTTTTTCTATCTCTTTAAAGAATGATGTTGGGATTTGGATTGGAATGCATTGTATTTGTTTAGCACCACATCATGGACAGGAGTAGTAAATTGTTTGTTGGTCTTCTAACCAAAGTCTGTAACTCCCACCAAATAACTGCCTGTTTCTTAGAAGAATGTAAGGCAAGATACTGATAGGACTTATCTGAGTCTTCATGAATAGGATTCCCTGAGAAGCCATCCTGCTGAGTAAAATAAGCCCTCTGAGAGGCAGGAAGTTTATCTCATTACCAGCAAGATCCAGGAGTGGAGCATGTCCTCGGATCTGAGACTCTTGTGCATTGAGCTACCTGGGTCCAGAAGCACCTGTAACATTAGAGGAGCAGCAGCAGAATGAGGTGTTAGAACATGTACTAGAGCAGTGGTGCTCAACCTTCCTAATGCTGTGACCCTTTAATACAGTTCCTCATGGTGTGGTGACCCCCACAACCATAAATTTATTTTCATTGATACTTCATAACTGTCATTTTGCTACTGTTCTGAAACGGACAACCCTGTGAAAGGACCATTTGACTCCCCCAAGGGGTCGCGACCCACAGTTTGAGAACCACTGTATAGAGGGATGAACTTCCTAACCCATGGAATGAGTGTAGCTGAGGGCTTTTGTGCAGGAGACTATCTTGCAGATTGGGGTGCCTCTGGACACTTAATTGGGGAAGCTGGGTTTGCTGATCCATGGAAATATAGCTGAGTGTCTTCAGGCTGAAGCGTACAAGGACTGGACACCTCTTTGCACTATTTCGAGGACCTAGGTTTCTTGACCCATGGAATGGGAGCTGAACCTTTTCTCTTGAAGCTTATGGTGGAGGGATATACCCCTTTGGACATTTATTAGCAGACCTGAAAAAACTTTTTAATGTTTTCAGTTAAATAACTCAACTGTGAGCATATCTTACTGCCATTGATGCTGTTAGTTGTCATCGAATTGGTTCAACCCGTAGCAATCCTATGCACAAGAGAATAACATACCCCATTTCCTTCAACATTCTCATAACGATTCCTATGTCTGAGCCATGTTCTAGCTGCTGTGTGAATCCATCTCATCTTGGGACTTCCTCTTTTCCGCTGCTCTTCCATGTTACCAAGCATGATATCCTTATTCAGGGACTTGGCTCTCTTGACAACATTTCCAGTACATGTAAGAAGAAGGCTTACAAACCTTGCCTCTAATGAGCACTCTGGTCCTACTTCTTCTAAGCAGTTGTTTTTTTTTTTAGTTTTTTTTTTCTTTTAAGCAGTAAAGGATCCTTTCAATAATTTTCTCTAGCACCACATTTCAAATGCACTAATTCTTCAGCTTTTACATTCTTAATGTCCAACTTTCACATGCGTATGAGGCAATTGAAAATGCCATGGCTTGGGTCAGGCGCACCCTAGTCTTTGATTTTTTAATACTCTTAAGAGGTCTTGTGCAGGAGATTTATCTAATGCAACTCGTTGTTCGATCTCTTGACTGCTGCTTCCATGAGCATTGATAGTAGATCTAAGCAAGACAAAATCCTTGAAAACTTCAATTTTTCTCCATTTATTTTTATGTTACCTTTTAGTTAAGTTATGAGAATTTTGGTTTTCTATACATCAAGTTATAATCCTTCATTTTCATTAGCAAGTGAGTTGAGACCTCCTCATATTCAGCAAGCAAGATTGTGTTATTTTCATAGTACAGGTTGTTAGTAGACCTTCCTTCAATCCTGATGCCACATTATTTTTCATATAAACCAGTTTCTCTGATTGTTTCCTTAGCATACGGATTGATCAAGAAGGGTGAGAGTGTACAGTTCTGATAACTAACTTTACTGACTTTAAGCCATGCAGTTTTGCCTTGTTCCATTCTCACAAATGGTTCTTGATCCAGGTGTGATCTCCTCATGATCACAATGAAATATTCTGGAATTCTCATTCTTCTCAAGATTATCAATCTGTACTAGTCAGCAATTCATGTACTGTTGTTTAAAAAACTTTCTTATACATGCATAATTTTCTCTTTTCAACAGTGTTTAATATTCTATATCATTCACTAAATTATTGATATTATAAACAGAATCACCCTATGTCTCATGGGGATGATGCCCCATGTTATTTATTACAAATTATAATGATATCTATATATGATGCATAGTTATATGAATGGATTTTGAATCCTAATATAAGAACAATTAGATTAGAAATGATTTTTTTGCATGGTCCTTTTCAACACTTGCCCTCATGAAGGGGGCACTAAGATATAAATGCTGTAGAAAAGTGTGGTGAAGAAATCAGATGGTTCCTGGTTATCAGAAAGGATAGCATCTGGGGTCTTAAAAACTTGTCTTCATGACAGTTTGGACATAGCCAATTCTGACAGTGTTGTCGTTGCCCGGATAATGTTTGATGGAAGAGAGTCTATGGCCAAATGTTAAGATGCTCAGCTATGAAACATGACCTCCAGTGAATCAGAAAGACGGTGACAATGTTTGTAACTTTTAGGGGTTCTGCACTTGTTAACCAGTGTTACCGAGGACACACCACCGTGGCCATGCCAGGCGTTTGCTTATGATGATACCCTGAAGACAGTCAGTCCTGAAGACTCGGTCGATGCCCCTCCTCAGCCCCTTGTCTTTTCCTGATCATGAAGGAACCGTGATGACTGTCAGAATGCCAGGTGGGCTCAGATTCTCTGTTGTGCGATGATATAAAAATATCATTTATAGGCCTTTCCATTTTTGTCAGTGGCCTCCTTTTTGTTGTCATTGGATTTTTGTTGTTGGTCTTGAAAAAATATGTATATGTATGGATAAAAGGAGAGAAAGTGAAAAAAACAAAACAAAACAAAACAAAAACTTGTCTTCCAACAAGCAGTCACCTGAATAGTGCATCAACTAATTCCACATGGAAGAAGCACCTGACATAGGTACTGTTTTTCTTCTCCAGTACAATAGTCACAGCTGCAACACCGAAAGGAGTAACTCAAAATATTTGCCAGAAAATCATGAAGACCTTTTATAAAATCAAAATGAAATACTATTGCTTATAAACTTTTTTCCCATCTAGATCTATACACTTCTGAGGGTAGTGCTTTTATTTCTCTACTCCTTCTGGGAAAAAATGTTATGCTTTTTGTTTATATCACTTTAAATCATCAGTTTTTATAATCCATCAGCCACTCCGAATTTGTTCCCTTTAAATGTTCTATGAGTTTGAGTAACGACAATAAACTCTGAGGGGAAATGCATTGACAGAAATCCAAGTTACATTGGGACAACGTTTTCTACTTACCCTCATAGAGTATCTGTATCTATCTATCTATCTATCTATCTATCTATCTATCTATCTATCATCTATCTATCTATCTATCTATCATCTATCTATCTATCTATCTATCTATCTATCTATCTATCTATCTAATCTCTTTATGTGCAGTGTAAACACAAACACAAATATTAAACAATCAAAGCGGAAAGCTTTAATTTCTCCTGCCATTTCATGAAAATGTCGAGATGAAAGACCATATAAAGAGATATCTTAGAATTCTGAATGAGTCAAATTAGGGAATTTCGTTTGGGACTGAGGTTTACCCACTAACAAGTATGTAAGGAGTCCTGCTTAAATCAATGTGAAACTAAAAAATATGACTGCTAACTGGAAGGTCAGTGGTTCAACGATCCCAGGTTCTTTGTTGGATAAAGATGAGGCTATTTACTACAGTAAAGATTGATTGTCTCAGAAACCCTATAGAGGGTCACCATGAATTGGAATGAACTTAACAATAGTGCCTTTAGAAGGTCCTGGATTAATGAGCATATATCAAAGTGATCCATTGCAAAATGTACAGACCTATATACATTTAATTAAGCTCTACTGCCATTCAGTTAAATTAATCAAAAAACAACTCTTGTGTGCCTAGACTTTTCATTGGTACAAATGTTGCACTTGGTTGAAAGAAAGAATTGGAGAGAATAGATGAAGTAAGTGAAATTCTAAAAGGATAGACATAAATAAGAAGGAAGGAAAGTTGTAAAAAAAAAAGGACAAGTAGACTAGAAAAAAGAAAGACACACTCTATCTGTTATATGCTCTAAAATATTTAAAGTCAAGTATTAACTATGAGTAATTTAAGCAAGTGCTGAATTAAATAAGCAAATAGGTAGATGCAGGTCTATAATGTTTCTCAGGCTCTCAAAGGTGCTTGGTCAAAGTGAATGTTCAGTGAAGCTTACCGGATAAAACTCAGAGAGGCCAGGGAGAGAGCCTTTTCAGTGGTTCTAAAAATGATTAAAGATAATGTTCAGAAAGACTGATAGATAGATTGCCATTTATTTCAAGGAATTGAGTTACATGACTGTGGACTACTACTGCCAAATCCAAAATCTACAAGACAGGTTATAACCTGTAAATTCAAAAATTCAAAATTTAGGCAATGGGAAGAGTGAAAGATGTAATCTGTCAAAATATCTATTGTGTTAGTCTGGGTATACTAGGGAAACAAATCCACAGAAACTAATTATATATATAACAGTTATATATAAAAAGTAAGTGTAATCTGTCAAAATATCTATTGTGTTAGTCTGGGTATACTAGAGAAACAAATCCACAGAAACTCATTTTATATATATAGCAGTTATATATAAAAAGTAAGTGTACATTAAGAAAGCACCCCAACACAGTCCAGTCCAATCCCATAAGTCCAATACTGGCCCATAAATAACTCTGACACGAATCTAAAAAGTCCTCCTCAAACTCACAAAACACACAATGACACCAACTGCAGGAGGAAAGTCAAATCAGTGAACATGTAAGCATCTCAGCGCTGGCAGGGGTCTCCACACCTCTGCTCCAGCACCCAAGGCTGCATTGGGGTAGCTCCATGTGGCTTCTCCTCAGGGATGTCTTGCAGGAAGTGAGCCTTACCAGGTGAAGCAGGGAACTGGTTAAGGTAGCTACTACACCCTGGTCAGACCATCAGAGAGCAAGAGACCCAGAACAAGAAAGGTGAGGCTCACTGTGCCATTTATCTCTTAGCCCTTCAATTAACCCCACATGTGCCAGGTTGTCACAATAAACCTTAACTATCACATCTATGCTTGGTCTGCAGGCAGAGAACATGGTAAAGAAATAGTTATTATTTTCTTTTAAGACTTTAAACTGGTTGATTGAGGTACCCACATTTTGGGGGATTACCTGCTTTATTAACATCAGCTGATTAAATCATGTTTTAGTATCCATAACAACATTTAGATCAGCGTTTGTCCAAAGAATTGGCCCCTGTAGTACAATAAATGTAGCCATTACACAGTATTTCAAGCTATACTTATAAGGTAAATTGAAAAACAAGCAAATAAACTCAATATTTGAACAAATTTTAGAATACAATATGGATAAGGGATTTCATTTGGAACCCAGAGAAGCAAAGAATATATTTTTGCACCTAAGTTACATGGGGGGGCTTGGGTTATTAATTAGTCATTACTGAGTGCATAGGATTTGACTTAATACACATACTTGATTTAAGAAATATACTTAAATCAAGATCTTCAGATTGCCTTGTTCCAGCATGGATTTATGGGAACATCTTGGATTTTGGATACATATACAAATGCTGCATCAAATATTAACTCAGCAATTAATTTAAATATATTAATCTCTCCTACTCTAATTTTCTTCATTGCAAAGTGAACTCACACTATGTGATTCTTAGTAATATTTAGTGAATTGTAACTGTAACATACAATTGTAATACTAACATACAGTGACGGGATTGAAACATGATTGGAGCTAAAATATAGTGATTGACTGGCGATGATGAGGTTGGACCAATGCGCAATAATTAGTAGTAAAGACATAAAATAAATAATAGCACATTTGCTTTCAAAATGTCACTTTGGACTTGATGCAAGATTATGAAGTGTGTCAAGAAGACATGGCTGTGGTTCATTTCAGCTGTCTAATGAGGATATGTTTCATTCACATAAATATATTATAAAAATTACTTTACAGGGAAAATCAGATATTACTTATTGAATCTCATTTACAAGAAGTTTATCCCCGAAGCGGTAGTGTTAGTTGTAGTGGGGGGGGCGGTGATGGTGGTGGTGGGGGATGGCGATGGGCAGTGAGGAGAATGAGAATATATTTGGGTAAAGAAGATAAAATAAACAGGTAATGATAATGAGAACAGTTGTCAAGTTGATTTGCCTAATAGCCCTAGAGAATCTTTTATTTCTGGTTTTGTGTCTCTTTTGAAAGAATAAACATAAAGTTATTTGGCAGGATCTTACATGATCACTAATTACTTGAATAATCAAAAGAGAAAATATAAGATTATAATGACAGCTTTATAATATATAGTTGATCTGTCATTGACAGTTTGTGACATTTAATGACTTGTTAAACAAACTACAGGAGTATGAAATAGCACTTTAAAAGACAACAATAACCTCTTAATTTTCTCTCTTCTGCTAAGCTTTGTGAATCTTCAAAGAAGTGTGAACTTGAAAGAATGAAGTTATTTTTTAGGTGGATATTTTTGTATTGTAAGAATAAGTTTTCTTGACATGATCATCACAGATAATAGGCCATGATATCAGTTTATTTTCTGAAAGGCTATCAACAGTGTATAAGATACTGTACCTTCCTCTTAAAAATATTAGAAGGCACTTGATCTATTGGGAAAGAAGCCAAACATGCATTTCAGAATTGTGAATGAGAAGTCAAAAATATGTGTTTAGAGTTTTAATTTTATAAGTTATTTTCATTTTAAAAATACCGAAAAAAGGATATTCCAAATGAGAGGATTATTTTCATATGCCTTAGTATCACTTTAAATTTCAAAGTTTAAAAGACATTATTCAGATTTACAATATGAAAGCTAGTTATACAGCATCTCTCTTGCTATTACATATCTGTGTACATATGACATTATAGTATTGTATTAACACATATATACATATTTATATGTTTTGCTATGTAATAATGCTAATCAAGTAATTCATTAGTGTTTTCTATTATGTCATAATTAATAATAGCCTATTATTAAGATGATAAATTACTATAAAATGAAATTATTTAAGATGAGATAAAATAATATTTGAATGAAGGTATAATTTTAGTTACTACTTTTGTCTTAAAATTATATTTGTATCACTATCTGATGCTATAAAGAAGAAAATTATATTTTTAATATTAAGAAAATTACCAGAAATAGACCATATGTAAGTGTAAAAGCTAAACTATAATGTAAATTTATCACAGAAAATGTCTTCATTGAAGGGTTGTCATATTTAATAAATACAATCAGCATATGTAAATATTGAATACTATGTCCTTTGGGGAAAGTTTATTTATAGGATCTTTTGATCTTTCAGTTATCCCTTGTGGTAGTTGCATAATCTTGTGTCAACTTGAGCGTGTTCTGAGTCAAGGGGTGAGGCCTAGCCTGTCAGTCAGGTTACAGCCTGATGATGCCTTCTTGGGACATGCCCTTCACATGAGGATGCTGGGAATTTCCCCTCTCTCTGCCTTGTCTTCCTGTTGACAAGTGACGTGGAGCCACACTAATAGCAACTAGAGCCCTGGAGATGAATGCCCTGCCTTTGAATCCACAAGACTTTGCACCCACTGGCCGGTGATCTCCATTTTGCATCGTTGGGTGTGAACAGGGATTTATGGTCTAGTGTCAGACTTATGGACTAATATTGGACTTATGAACTTCTCTGGTCTGGGCTGGGATGTTCTCTACTATACAATTACTCTTTGATATAAAGCTCTCTCATACATAGGAATGGGTAACCTCTCAAAGCCCAAAATTCATCAGGTGGAGCTGAGCTTTTGTAGGACACATTTTTTTCCACTAAGCGAGCATCCAGCAACTCGCTCTGAGTTAGGGCACCCAGTGACATCGCCTGGGATGGTTCTCTCTGGTCACAGTGAATTTTTTCATAGAAGCAGTTTTGCTTGTATCTCGTTTTTTGTAATGACCGATTTAAGAGAACAATGTGCGGTTGTGAAATTTTGTTTCTGGCTCAGGAAAAATGCAGCAGAAGCTGTTGTGATATTGAACACAGCTTACAAAGATAGCACTATCAGAAAAACTAAAGTTTACAGTTTTTATTCATTTCAAAAAGGGTGAAATGTAGATTGATGACAAACCTCATTCTGAACGTCCGTCAAATTCCCAAACAGACGAAAATGTTGACTCGCGGTGCATATGTAGCTTGTTCCACTAGGTCAGCCTGTTAATCAAGCTTTCTATTTAGAGGTTCTGAAAAGCTTGTGTAAGAGTGTGCGACAAAAAAGACCAGATTTGTGGCAGACAGAAGACTGTTTTTGCCACTACAACAATGCACTTGCCCATGCAGCCATCTCTATGTGCCAGTTTTTGGGAAAAATACCAGATTACTCACCTGACTTCACTCCTTGTGCTTCTTTCTGTTTCCATGAATGCAGAGGGACATGAAGGACAGTAGAAGAGGTGAATTAAAAAAAAAAAAAAAAGAGGGAGATGCTGTCAGCCATCTAAACAGATGAGTTTGAAAAATTTTTCCAAGAATGGAATCGCATATTTGACAAATGTATTAAGTGTCATAGAAAGTACTTTGATGGTGGGAAGGCTGCTTTATAAAAAATGTCTTAAATATATAGCTTTGAAAAACAATTATATTTTCTTGGGGGTGTACCCCCTCATACATGAATCCCTCTGGATTTGTTTCTCTAGTCAACCTGGCCTAATCCTTTGAAATAAGCATATATTGTTACTACAGTCCAATTGTCTTTCCACCACTTGTGAGTTTGTTGCACTGTGTTGTCTTGTGTGTTGCTGTGACACTGAAGGATATGTCACTGGTATTTCAAACACTCGCAGAGGCACCTAGAGCAAACGTTTCGCTAGAGCTTCCAGACTAAGAACAGATTACTAAGAAGGAAAAAGTTGTCCACTTCAGAGAAATTAGCCACTGAAATCCTTTACAAAGTACCTAAATATTGTTAGTTACTGAAAACGTCATGAATACAAGCAGAATATTGTCAGGGATAGTGCAATAAGATGAGCCCCTCCAGTAGGAAGACGTTCAAAATATGACTGAGGAAAAGTTGCTTAAATTTTAAGTTGTTCTAAAAGTAGAGTCAACCATAATGATGCTGACGGGATAAAACATGAGGATGTAAGTCTTCTGGATCTTCATTTGCTGATGGGACACAACTGAAAATAAGAAGACACAGTTGCAAACATAAATTAATAATTAGTAGGGAATGTACCAAGTATGAAGCTAGGAAAATTTTAAGTTGTTAAAAATGAAATGGAATGCATAAAGATTGATATTGTAGGTGTGAGTGAGATAAAATTGACTGATATTGGCAATTGAATCAGAAAATCATATGGTTTACTATGCCAGGAGTGATACAGTAAAAAGGAATGGCATTGCATCCATCACCCCCCAAAATTTTTTTTAACATGTATCTTGAAGTGCAAAGCTGTCTATGACAGAATAATGTCTATCCACATACTAGGAAATCTAATCAATACAACTATTATTCAAATTTATGCACCAACCACTAAATCAAGTGACAAAGATATTGAAGAATTCTACCAGTATCTTCAGTTGGGAATTAATCAAACATACAATCAAAGCATTGGTAATTATTGATGATTGGAATGCAAAAATGAAAACAAGGAGAAAGGTGCACTCACTGATATTGAGTCAACGCCAACTCACAGAGAACCTATACGACAGAGTAGAACTGCCTCTGTGAGTTTCTAAGACTGTAACTGTTTAAGGTAGTAGCACGCCTACTTTATCTCTTGAGGAAGGAGCAGTCATTGGAAAATATGGTCCTGGTGATAGGAACAAAGATGAAGATAGCATGCATTTTACAAGGTAAACTACACTGCAAGGGAAGCAAATAAATAAAATTCACAACATCTGTAGGGAGAGACCACAGAGACGCTTAATATCAGTAGCTAAAACCAGTCAAGGTGACAAATATGGAACAGACCATCAAATGCTCATATTTAAGTTCAGGTTGAAATAGAAGAAAATGGACATGGAAGGCAGAGTATAAATCTGAGTAGATCACACCTGAATTTCAAGAACTTCTCAAGAGCAGATTTGATGCATTGAGCACTAATGACAGAAGAGCCGATGAACTGTTAGATGACATCAGGAACATCATTCATGAAGAAAATAAAAATTAAAGAATCATTAAATCAAGGAAAAAAGAAAGGATCAACGTGGATGTCAGAAATGACTCAGAAACTTGTGCAGTCAAACAGCTTTAGAGACAAAGTAAAAAACTATAATAACATGTGCAATGACTTAGACTTAGAAAACCAAAAAGGAAGAATGTACTTTGCAATCCTTAAACTGAAAGAACTAAAGAAAAAAAGTTAAGCCTTTTGTTGCAATGTTGAAAATTTGATGGGCCAATTATTGAATGAAGCAGGAAACATCAAAAGAAAATGGATAAACACACACCAGTTAACATTCAGCCATTCAATGAGGTAGTATATGAGCAAAAACCAGTAGTATTGAAGGAAGACATGTAATTTGCATTTAAAGTGTTAGCTGAATACATGGCTTTAGGAATTGATGGAATACCAATAGGGAATTTGGAGAACAGCTACTTGGCCAACTCACTGGAGGAGATAGATATATTTTTGAACTCATTCCAAGAATGGTGAACCAACAGAATTATCAAATTATAGAATAATATCATGAATATCATATGCAAGTAAACTTTTGCTAAAGATCATCCAACAATGTGGTTGCAACAATATACTGACAGGGAGCTGTCAGAGCTTCAGGCTGAATTCAGGAAAGGATATGGAATAAGGACTTGCAGAGAATACCAGAACGTTCTTTATTTATGTTTTTTGACTATGTCAAGGTATTCCAGTGTGTGTATCATAGCAAACTATGTCTTGAGAAGAATGGGGATTCAAAAGGACTACATCGTGCTCACGTGGAACCTGCATGTGGATCAAGAGGTAATTGTCTAAACAGAACAAAGGAATACTGCATGATTAAAAATCATGAAATGTGTATGTCAGGGTTGTACTCGCTCACCATACTTATTCAATCTGTATGCCGAGAAAATAATTAGAGAATCTGGATTAAATGAAGAAGAATCAGACATCAGATTTGGAGGAAAGCTTATTAACAACTTGTGATATGCAGATGACACAAGCTTGCTTGCTGAAAGGGAGGAGGATTTGAAACATTTGCTGATGAAGATAAAGAATTGAGCCTTCAGTATGAATTATAACTGAATGAAATGAAAAATCAAAATCCTCACAATTTGAATCTATAAGTAACATAATGATATATGGAAAAATATTGAAATTGCCAAGGGTTTTGTCTTCCCTGGATACACAATCAATGCCCATGGCAGCAGTTAAGGGGTTATAGGTTGCATTGATTTAGGGGATTCTCCTGCATAAGCCCTCACTCAAGTGTTGTAAAGCAACAATATTACTTAGAGGACTAAGGTGTACCTGACCCCAGCATGATATTTTCCAGCACCTCATTCGCATGTGAAAGCTGGTATTGAATAAAGAAGATTGAAAAAATGGATGCCTTTGATTTATTGTGAAGAATATTGAAAGTACCACGGACTTCCAAAAGAACAAACACATCTGTCTTAAAAGAAGTACGCATACAGCCAGAATGCTCTTTAGAGGCAAGGATGCTGAGACTTCCTCTTCAGTACTTGGGACATAGATTAAGAAGAGCCTAGTCTCTGTAAGACACCATGCTTGTTAATGTGGAGGGGCAGAGGAAAAGCGATGAGAGATGAGATGAGATGTCTTGACGCAGTGGCTGCAATAATGGGCTCAAACATAAGAACAAGTATGAGGGGGCCCAGAACCCATCAGTGCTTTGTTCAATGGCACACGGGCCACGATGCGTCTGAACTAGCCTAACAACAACCAAAGAGATGCCACTGCCACCTTTTCTTACATTTTAAATGTAATATTTCTGATATGTGACCAGAGGGTACATTTTTACTTGATTTTTTCCAGAAAATGAAAAAGTGGAAGGGATACAAGATTTATAGCATTAAAGTATCATATGTTTTACTGAATGAGAATGATATTGTACAGATAATTTTCACAGAATATTGTATGATAGAATAATAAAACGTGGAATGTCTTATGAGGGTCCAGGAACTTTGTCTTTCACTAATATTCTATACTAGATGTAACTTCATAAATCTGAGAAGTTTTTACTTTTCACATGTCTACAATATTTAATACTAATTGGTAATGATAAATAATTTTGGTGCCTCTTTATAATGTGAGTACTTGTGTTAGGCTGGGCTCATCAGAGAAACAAAACGTGTGTGTGTGAACATATATTTATATTAAGTAAATGGCTCATGCGGTTGTAGAAGCAGGCTAGTGCAAGCCGGGGCATGTTCCAAACCCTTAAGTCATCAGTTAAGCTGGAGGCTTCTCCTGGCTTCCGTAGCCGTGGGAGATGAAGAACCCAACAGGCAGGAAGACTACAGGCTGTTGGCGGTGAAGCAGCGGAATCCAATGTCACGTGGCAGGCTGTTGGCCCAAGTCCAAAGAATTTCAGGTTCTTTGATGAGTGAGATGCAGGACCCAGACCCAGAAAAAAGCAAAGACACACTTCTACAAGGTTCACTTACATGGGATGCAGGTCACATTCCCAAGGAAACTTCTTTTCAATTAAAGTATCAGGGCTGTGACCTGAGTAAGGGTGGTGCTGCTCTTCCTCATCTTACAACTGACAGACTGCTCGCAGCAGACCTCAGTAAGGAGGCAATTGCATTGTATTAAATCATCTCAAAGACCCTCCCTGTTTCCCCTAAAGTAAGACAACCCCCGAAAATAAGAGCTACTTACAGTTTTGCCTCTGGCTGAAATATAGGGCATCGTGCCCAAAATAAGACCTCCCCGAAAATAAGGCCCCCCGAAGCTACCGTAACTCTGGACTCGGGACTGTAGCAGTGGGCACTGCCACGCAGCTCACTGTTGGCCGCAGTGCAGCCGGAGTAGGCAGGAGTACAAGGTCTTTTTAAATAAAACAACAAATAATAAATGTGTACCGTATTATTCTTCATGGACAAATAAGACATCCCCTGGAAATAAGACCTAGCGCATCTTTGGGAGCAAAAATTAATATAAGACACTGTCCTATTTTCGTGGAAACAGGGTAGTAGGCCTTAACTGTTAAATCCCTGAGAATCCTGGCCCAGTAATTTGACATAAACATGCTATATATACTTATTAACAAAAATGACAAAAAATTGTAAGCAGCAAATAAAATATAGTATATACAATTACTATTTTAATGAAATACTATTTTATCCATGTGTTTCATAGAAATTTTGTTTTAAAATCACATAAATATACTTTATTAAAGATGCTACTCTATTGAAAAGAAATGAACACATTTGTAACTACAGCATTAGAACAAATCAGTTGGAATCAAACACACCAAAATACCTTCTAGGATAAAAATGATATTAAAAATATCTATTAAATAATCATGTTGTCAGTACCTCACACAATTCTAATTATATTTGTTGGTGCTGTCTGATTTTCATATTTCTATAAAATTTTTCAAAGTTTTAATTTGGTAATCAAAAATGTATTAAAAGTAGAAATGCAAGTTATGGTAGGCTTTGAGTATTAAGATTAATAAAATGTAACTTTTATCATCAAAGGGATCACAATATGAAAACATAATGCAGAAATTTTGCTAGAGTTGAATCGAACCACATCAAGGTTTGAGTGAGTTGAGGACATTTTTATGTGGAGGAGGAATCTACGCTGGACGTGTCATGTTCGTATAGTGAATTGATAATGTTGGGGAAAGGAGGGAGAGTAAAAATCCAATCAGATTACAATAAAAGGAACATACAAACTGACAATCCACTTAGAATTGTAGTTACAATAACTTTAATCCTCGTGTATTTAAACGTCATTCTTTAAAAATCTGAATTAACTTTAAAATTGGTCAAAAGGGAGATCAAATCATAAGCTATTCCATTTTAACTTACCAAAGCCGCCCACAATCCTCTTTACAATGCCCTCTGTATGATAATAAGGCTATTCCTATCCCTCAACTGTGATTAAAGGGGATTCACCTGAGACATAATCCATGTGTTGACCCTGCTAATAGATTTTGGGCTCTACTGTCATTCATAATCTTCTTCAAACCAGGTGTTCACAATTAAACTGTGACACCATCCCCTCCTTTTTATTTGGATGATATTATTTACAATCCTCAGATCACACAAGCCGGTGTGCTTCTTCCATGTGGATTTATTTGATGCCTAACATAAGTCCAAGCTGTTTGCTTGAAGAAAAAGCCTTTAAGGCTCTGGTAAAGCCAGGAATGAGTAAAATTTCTGTCATGTAGAATGTGTTGGAAAATGGATTATTGCAGATGCAATCAGGTTAAAATTTAGCACATTTTCATTTATCTCCCTTATGATCCATTTATAATTTGTTCTAGTTTTTAATATTTTATTTCTTTCAATTGAAATTCTAAATTTATTTTACTTTGCTTTGTTATTAGTTTTTGCTCTTAAAATGTTTATCTGTTTATGAAATCCAGGATACATAAATTTATAGAGACAGTAAATAGATTAATGATTCCTTGGGATGGCAGAGAAAAGTTTGGGGAACTGGGAGGTAACACTTAGGAGTAAAAGAATGAAGACAATATTCTAAGATTGTGGTGATAATTATACAACTCTTCCAGATGTGATTGAACTAGTGAATTGTATAGCATGTGAATCATATGCCAGAAAACTGTTAAATACATAAATATACATGCACATATTCATAAATATAAACATGTCACATTTTCCACTGGGGGGGATAATTTAAGATATAATTATGGCAGTTGGTTGATTTTATATTAACTAGACACTCCTGGCTAGGGTTGCAGTCACACCTGTCAATCAAGTGGTAGCTTGATGACACCTCGTTGAGGTTGTGGGCTTTGTCTGAGGCTGACAGGCTCTGAGTTGTGCCACTATCTCTGCCACTTCACCGTCCTCCTTGCTGGGACGTACTGCAATGCTGTGTCTGTCACCAGGGCTGCCTTAGATGTGCTGTCTGATCCTGAGAACCCTACCATGACTCCACTGACTTTGGATCCACGTGCCTCTGCACCTGTTGGACTTCGATCTTCCGGCTTCAATGTTCTGAGTAACTGGAGCTACACGGGTCTGAGAAAGGGCATGGCTAGCATCCAATTTAAGGACTTGAGTTAGACTGAGCTGGGAGGGGGGAGGCGGGGTTTAAAAAAAATTTTATAACTCATTTTATTGGGAGCTCTTGCAGCTCTTATAACAATCCATACATCAAGTGTATCAGGTGCATTTGTACATATGTTGCCATCATAATCTCCAAAACACTTTCTTTCTACTTGAGCCCTTAGAATCAGTTCCTCTTTCCCCCTCCCTAAAGATCCATTTTATCTATATGATATATATATATATACATTATATATATAATATACATATCCATTATATATAATCTATGTTAATATAATAATGGATATATATTATATATGTCACTAGATTTGTTTCCCCATTCAATCCTGCCTTAGACAAAAAGTAAAGACTATTTCAATGACATCCTTAGAAGTTTATCATGAAAACATTGCTGACATTTTGAAAGACTGTAACAAGGAAACAGTAACCAGATTTAGGTTTCCAAAAAGTGATTTTGACGTGACCAACAATAAATGTGGTTAAACATCTATGATTGCTAATTTTATGTACTTTATTGACTAAGCTTGGTCTAGTTGGATGGTCAGACAGTCATCACATTGTTCCAGTTCAAGTGATAGAATTAGTTGGCATTAAGAAATGTGGATAGGCTTTAATCAATAAAACGATTTTAAAAGTTTTATTGGCATATAATTCACATATCATATAATTTAGTAATTCAATCACATCAAGAAGGATTGTACATTATGTACCACAATCAGTTTTAGAACATATTTTATTCTTGTCCTCATTAGTATTTGCTTCTCACTTGTCCCCAAGCTCCTCTCCCATACTCCCAAGGAACCATAAATCAGGTTACTGTCCATATAGTTTTACCTATCCTGAATCTCATATACAGAAAAACATTTTAAAAATACAAAAAACTGACAAAATAACAAAGTAAAGCAGTTGAAAATCTTGATAGAAAAGAAAGTAGAACATATGAAAGACTAGACCAACTTAAAAATGGATCAAAGGATATCAGATGATAAAATGCTAAAGTTTACCCTAATGGCATCTGCAGTCCTCCACTGCTCAGGGCATTCTGCGTGATAGTAAGACTGTTAACATCCCTGTGCTGATTAAGGGGAATTTATCAGAGGCTTAATCCATGTGTATTATCCCTAAACTTTTTTTTTAACTGAGACAACTTTAAACTAGGTGAACATGTAGATCAAATGATAATATACTACATTTTAAACTAAGTACACCTGCCATGCTCCCCTTTACAATATTCTCTGTCTGATAACAGGGTTATTTGCATCCCTCAACTACGATCAGAGGGGATTTGTCAGAGGCTTCAATGGAGTGGGGGCTTCAATGATCATTCATAGCCTTCTGCAAACCAGGGGTTCACAGTTAAGTTCTAATACCTCCCCTTCCATTGGCTTTGGATTTTAGTATTTATAACCACACTGGCTGGTGTGCTTCTTCCATGTGGACTTAGTTGATATCTCATTCAGGTGGCTGGTTATGCGAAGACAAACCTTTAAGAACCCAGACACCATTTCTCCTGATATCCAGGCAATATCTAGTTTCTTCCCCACACGTTGTTGTAGCACCCATGTCTTCCATGATCTCTTCATGAGGCCAAGCATCAAGCAGGGCCATATCATAAGAGCTAATTGTTCTTATATTTGGGGGAAGAATGGGATTATTTGAAGTGTCAGAGACTCACAGAGGCAGTTCTACTCTGTCCTATAGGGACTCTGTGAGTCAGTATTGATAGAAAGGCAGTGGACGTGGTGCCCCAGGGGGAGGATGGATAAAGTTATCTAACATAAAATGACAATGATGTCTCAAAAGTGAATTAGAGACATACATAAACCATATGAATGGATTTGAGACTTGCATTTAATTTAAGCCATTTTTATGAGCAAAAAGTTTTTCCCTAAGGTGTACAATATCTCCAGGACACAAGTAGACTTTTTTTTCAGTACTCTTTTTCTCTTAACTCTTCCCATCACTTAACTATGGATTTTCAATGTGGTAGCCCCGGTGGTGGTATGGGATAAGTGTTGGGCTGCAAATCACTAGAATTATCCACAAAAACTCCATGGATTAATGTTGTCCAATGCTTTGCTGGGCTATGAATACTGAGGTTGAAAGGCAATGCAACAATAGAGTTAAAAGTATTAATGATCATGAAGATAATGCAGGACCAAAGATGTATGATGAAAATATAACTTTTTTTCTGTTATACATAAATTTGCTGTAATCAACAAATAATCAGAGAAACTGGATTATCTGAAGAAAATTGCCTCATCAAGGTTGGTGGAAGACTTATTGAAACCTGCAATATGTAGATGAAAACCCTTGCTTGCTGAAAGTGAGGCGGACTTCAAGAGCTTGCTCATGAAAATCAAGGATTTCAGCCTTCAGCATGGATTACAACTCAATTTCAAGAAGACCAAAATCCTCACAACTGGACCAAAAAAAATCTCATAATAAAGGAGAAAATATTAAAGTTGTCAAGGATTTTGTCGTGCTTGGATGCACAATTAATGCTGTGTAAGCAGCAGTCAAGAGATCAACGACCTCACTGCATTGGACAAATGTGCTATACAAGAGCTCCTTAAAGTATTGTAAAGTAAGGATGTTTCTTTGAGCACTAAAGTGTGTCTGACCCAAGCCATACCATTTTCAATGGCATCCTATGCATGTGAAAGTTGGACGCTGACTAAGGAAGCCTGAAGACTTGGTGCATTTGAATTGTGTTGCTGGAAAAAAATTGTAAGTACTATGGCAATACAGTGAACCCTCGCCGCTTCGCGCTTCGACTTCCGCGGCTTCACTCTATCGCGGTTTTTGCTTAACAGCACCCACTGCCTACACCGGCTCCTTCAGAGGAAAAAGATGGCGACCCACCCGTAGAGTACATCCCTTAAGTCATTTCATAGGCTATTGATTACAGTATTTGTAAGAACTTTGTATAATATTACTGTATGTGAAATATGTAATACTGTAAACTAGATGCCATAAATAATATAATAAATAATAAATAATTGTAATGTCCAAAATGTTTCACTGTATTTTCCCTTTTTTGTTTAATAAATTGGGTAATACGAGTGTAATGGTGACTAAAGGGTGTTTTTTCATGTCCTCTATGCTCTAACTACGAAAATATTTGATTTACAAATAAGGAATCCTACTTCGCGGAATTTCATTTATCACGGTAGGGTCTAGAACCGATTAACCGCGATAAACGAAGGTTCACTGTATATCTAAGTATAGCCAAGAAATACAGCCAGAAGGTTCTTTAACATGTGAGGACGAGACTACGTCTCATGTACTTTGGATATGTCAGGAGAGACTATTTTCTGGACAAGGGCATCATGCTTGGTAAAGAAAGGGGCAGAGAGAGAGGAGACAGCCCTTGATGAGAGTGACAGAGGGCAGCAACCATGGGGTCAAACAGAAGTACAATTGTGAGAAGGCTGCAGGTCTGGCCAGTGTTCCCTTCTGTACATTGGGTGGCTATGAGCTGGAAGCCAATCAGTTACACTTAACAATAAGGATAGAGGTTATAACTCTTATCTCAGAGTCATTTTTTATATATAGGGTATTAATATTTTGCTTATGGAATCATTTGTGCATAATATTAATTTTGTATGTTCTATATATAGGATATTCATGAATAGGTGTTAGATAGATAGCTTCATCCTTGTTCGTTTGTGGAGGTTAGAATATGTGCTGAATTATATGACAATATCATTTTAATAAAAATCTTTCCCTTTTACGATTGCTACTTCTTTTTCCCTTCAGCAATAGCTTTACTTTTACTTCTAATTTCATCTCTCTGTGTGGTTGTGTGTGTTATAACTAAACAAACATTAATTATAATCATCTCCATGAGATAAGAAGATGAGTTGACTTTTTCTGCTTCCACCTATCTGTATCTCAGCGGTAAAATAAAGTATTTTTCCCTTGGCTTCTCTTAAAGGGGATTATTTTATCGAAGTCCAATGCTACAAAGAAATTGGTAGTGTTTATTGCTTGTCTCTAATGGAAATTACATTTTATAGGGAATTGAGATTGATTGTCCTTATCTTGACAAGCGAAGATTGAGGGCACACACCCTGGACTAGGGTGCCACACTAACAGCCATGCGTAAATGTTTAACACCTTAGCTACTAGGATTTTAAGCCTGAGGTATCAAGAGGGTGTATTTGGTGCAGCTTTTTCTAAAGTTATAAGAGATATTAAGTTCTATGTAATTCATTTTGTAATTTAATTTATTGGTGTCCCTAAGGCAACAAAATTATCTCACTTTTTATTTTAAAATATCCTGCTTATTTCCTATTCTATTTCCTTCTCAAAAAAATAAATCAGGGACAAATAAGAAGTATATAGGTTAGGATTGAGGAGTGATTATTATGAGATGCTTCACCCTATGTCTTCTCAACAGTAGGTATAAGAGATAAATAATGAATTAATATCTACATTTTAAAAACTTACTCCACTCTCCATTTCTAAATAATAATTTTAATCTTATAAATTAATACTTATGTAAACATGAAATCATATAGTTTTTTATCAAATAAAAAGTTAAAATCTTTTTAGTATGGATCATGATTTAATTTTTGTTTATAAATGCACATATAGGTTCTTGAGCTATATGGATCACTTATCAAATTCATGGTGCTGATTTTCTCAATATGCATAACTTTAAAACATTGAGAAAAACAACCAATGTCCCCAAATTCCATCCTATTCCTAATGCAGCAGCCAAACTTTGAACATCATATGGATTTTTTACAAATAGGCATTTACTGATACAACTGTTGAATCTCATTACATAAATTTGCTTCGGTTTTTCAACATCAAGATATCTAGGGATTAAATATAATAGTTACCTTTTGAGGATATAGGTTGAGAATATTTTTAAGATAATTGTTATTAACAACCATCTGGATGTGTTTATAGACCTGATGATGTGGAATCAAGGGAGAAAATTCACTCTTCTGCAGTCAATGTTTAATTAGCCACACCAAAATATCCTCAGAAGAGGTAGCCCTAAAATTTTAAATTCATTTATTAACTTTATCAAAAACATTTTGTTATTAATTTACATCCCAGTTGACATGCATCTAACTATACTGCATATTTTGATACAGGGAGAGCACTAAGAATGAAGCATGAATCCTTGCCACAATGCAGGAAGGAAGAGCTCCCAACCCAGAGGGAATGAAAACAAGGGTCAGGGAGGTAGGTCAGCAGAGCTGTAGCAGCATGGAAGATGGGTGGTGATTATTTGGGCCTATTTCATGATTTCGCCTTAGGCAGGCTTCGACCTCACATGGCACCAACCACATCCCCATCATTGTTGGACTACAAGTGACCTATGACATGCAGTTAATTTTCTTTACCTCCTGAGCATGACTAGCTCTTTAGTTATTGGTGTAAATATAATATCTGGTTGTATAACACATAGTATCATGGAGAAAACAGAAGCTGTGGGCAATCATTTCACTTAATAGCATTTTATCTGAAAGATCAATGTACAAATCTCTTTGAATTTAAATTATTGACCATCTTTATGTTATTAAATATTTATGCCCTGTCTGAAGATTTACTGACCATGAACACAATTTAAACTTCATTATACAATTTGATATACATTAGGATTTTTAAAAGACTTGTATTTGAAATGAGAATATCTTTTTGGAGTAGGAGAAAATATTTATACATATTTTATGATGCAATCAATCACTGACTGGTATTTACTTTGAAGTGCAATATTGAATAATATATTAATTAATATGCAAAATTGGATGTTAAAGAATGCATGTAGTAGTACTACAGCACAGAGCTTCAAAGACAATTTGTCACAAAATACTTTTTTTTTCATTTGTAGTTTTAAATTGCAATGTTGATGTCATAGTTTTCACTAGAGCAATAAACTTCAACTCTGTGAGTCCTGCATTGGTATATTGTATGTTGAAAACTAATGTTGCACCAGTTATTTTGAAATCCTTGTGTATTTTTATTATTTAACTAAGTAGAAGTATATTATTTCAAGTATTAGATTTACATGTGCTGTACACAATAATAGTTCTTGAATGAAGGCATATGTAGCTATTAAGTGAAAATCCAATGGAACTGGTGATTTTCCCATGGAAAATCCAATGGAACTGGTGAGAGCTGAAGGGCAGCCTTAGTTTTTCTAATCTTGCTAGTTTCAGCATCTCAGTCTTGCTACTTTTTTACTAAAATGGCTCATTTTAGTAAAAAATACAGAGTTTTCCTTTTCTGTCAGGGATCTGCCTTACAAACATTCTATCTTTCACTGGTTTTACTGTATTTTTTCCTTGTTTCATTCAATATCAGTACGAGGTGATCCACTAAACAAATAATAATCCGTGCGAGGTGGTGTGTCTTTACTCTCATTTTCAGAGTTGTTGGAATCAGGCATTTCTTCCTTCATTCCAGTCAGCATTTTAAAGCTTGATAACGCTCTACTTTCCTTCATGAATCAGAATAAGTGCAGTAGTGACCCTGTAGCTATTGCCTTTTTGACTTTACCCATCACTATTTCTAATGATTATTTGGCTCTGAGGATTAAATATATCTCCTTCAGTGTACCCTTTCCTGTATTTTGTGAATATATTAGCCCCTTTGACCTCTCCTTACTAATCAGAGGACACAATTTTCATTTGAAGATTGAGAGTAATTCTTTATTTCTTTGATGTTTTCAAAGTGATGAAATAATTTCATGTTGAATATAAAGTGACTGGACATAAGGAATATTTCAAGATATGCAAACTAAAAGGTATAAATGAATAACTAATAATACTTCTTGTTAATAATGTATCTCATTTACCCAATTTTATTACAATTTGTTTGTGGATTATCTATTATGAATTCCAGGAATCTTTTTGCCAGAAGAATTCCTTAAGATGAAATGGATGTAAGTTTATGAATGTGCCTTTATGAATCAATACACATAAACAGAATTAATTTAGAAACTACTTCTTTCCCCCCCAATAAGATTATTGTTTTTATTGTTAGGTGCCATCAAGCATTTTCTCAATAATAATGACCTCATGTACAATAGAAAGAAAGCCTGCCTGGTCTTGCATAATCCTCATCATTGTCATGATGCTTGAGCCCAATGCTGCAGTGTGTTTGTTAGTCCGGGTAGAATAGAGAAACAAATTCATAAACACACATATGTATATAAGGGAGAGGTTTACATACAAGAGGAATTCAACATTGAGAAAACACCTCAACCCAGTCTAGTCCAAGGCCATAAGTCTGATATTAGCCCACATGTCTGATACCAATCTATAAAATCCTCTTCAGACTCATGAAACACATGCAATGAAGCCAAATGCAGGATGATCACAAGCCAGTGGGTAGAAAGTCTTTGGGTCCAGTGGCCTTGCAAGCATCTCAGTGCTGGCAGGGGTCTCTCTGTGGCTTCCCTGGCTTCCGAGGCCTGGTTGCGTCCATGTGGCTTATCTTCTGCAATGTATCCCAGGGAGGAACAGAGAGACAGAGGTGTGTTCCACCTCCAAGGAGGAAGTACCAGATTTCCCAGAATTCTCAGGAGAAGACCATGCCCACACAGAAGTCTCATTGGCTAGACTCGACCCCTACACCCTTAATCCTTGAATTGACACCAAATTAGGTGACTACTACATGCTGCCACCGTGTTACTCTATCTCATTGAGAAGCACCTTTTTTGTTGTTGTTGTTGTTGAAAACAACATCTTGCTGAAAACAGAGACTATCAGATGGGTATTTATTTATGCTTTATTTACTATACCAAGGCATTGGTTTGTGTGGATCATAACAAACTGCGAATCACCTTGAGAAGAATGGGACTTCCAGAACACTTCATTGTGCTCAGGTGGAATTTATACAAGGATGAAGAGGCAGTGTGTGAACAGAACAAAGGAATGTTGCATGGATTAGAATCAAGAAAGGTACGTGTCAGAGTTCTATCCTCTCACCTTATCTATTCACTCTGTAGGCTGAACTAATCATCAGAGGAGCTGGTTTCTATGAAGAAGAATGTGGCATCAGAATTGGTCCAAGGGCTCTATAGAATTTTGAAAAGTAAGGATGCTACTTGGGGAACTAAGATGTGCCTGACCTCAGCATGACGTTTTCAATTGCTTCATATGCATAAGAAAATTGGAAATTGAATAAAGGCTACTGAGGAAGAATTGGTGGATTTTAATTCTGACACTGGTGAAGAATATTGAAAGGACCACAAACTGCTAAAGAACAAATGAATTTCTCTTTGAAAAAATATGGCTAGAGCACCCCTTAAAAGCAAGGATGGCTAAACTTATCTTACGTTCTTTGAACATGTTTTCAGAAGAGACCAGTCCCTGGAGAAGAACACCGTATTCGATATGGTAGAGGGGCAGGGAAGATGAGGAAGCCCTCAACGAGATGTATTGACACAGTGGCTGCGACAACGGGCTCAAACATAGCAACGAGTGTGGGGTTAGCAACAGACAGGGTGGTGTTTCCTTCTACTGTGCACAGGTTCACTCTGGATCAGAGCTGACTTCATGGCTCTCAACAACCACATTCTCTGTGGAATACAGTTTTCTTAGCCATATTTTGAGTGACTTTTAACCTGAAAGCCTCATTCTCAAGCCCAATGTCAGACAGTGTTCCAGTTCTATTTTTAGATGAGCTCAGGCATGCTCAGGGTGGTATGGCTGTAGACTTAATTCTCTTTTTGAGGATTTGGAAACTATGCTGAAATCTGTCCACTATGGGTGACCCTGCTGGGATTTGATATACTAGTGGCCTGTTTCCAACACTCCAGCAACACTCCAGTCACTACAGTTAAGAAATACAGCAAGAACAGCTAGATATATCTACAGTGAAATTAGACAAAGAAAGCAATGTACAGGATAAAATATTTGCAGCAGGTAGTGGAGAGCAAAGGAACCTTGATCTCTCAGCAATTAATTGGTCATCTACTAATTGAAATGTTTATGATTCAAAACTATAAGCCACATTGAGGGAGAAAGTACAATGGTTTGCATCTGTTAAGATTACAGTTGGAAGCCCTCAGGGGAAGTTCTGCTGCTTTCTTTATGGTTGCTGTAATCAGAGTGGACTGAATGACAGTGGGTGTGGTTTGAATTTAACAGAGAAAAACTAACACACTTCATAATGAAGCAGTCTCAGATAGAGTTCTCAGACCTGCTCTTTTGTGTCAGTTGGAAAGGATATTTAATCTTTAATTTCCTCCCCTTTTCTGAGCCATAAGGACCATGATCTGTCTTTACAAATGGCCGCAAGGTGCAAATACCCCCGTATACACAAATTATTTTGTGTATGGACCCTAAGAACATACACAAATCATTTGCATGGTTTCTGGTAAACAGTAGTCCTCCCTCCTCCCTATAAGGCTGCTCTGTCTCTCGTTCCTTTTCCTATCTTTACTTCCCCAGTTCCGGTGATGGCTTCAATTGTCAGTGTTTCAGGAATCTGAATTTAGATGGGAGATTTTATGACTTTTCTCCCTTCTTCGATTATTTGATTAAAACTTAAAGTGAATACCCACTGCATCATTTTTGAGCTTTGAATTAAAAATAATCTCTAAATAGGAATCAGAACATTTGCTTCCACTGTAGAAATAGATTCTAAATGTGCCATATTGTAAAATTGCAAAACACTGACCTTTAAAATCGAAGATTTCTTTTCTTTGATACACCATCATCGCTAATATTGCTGGGCTTGGTGCATTTACTATCGCTGGAGTTTTCCTTCAAAACCTCCAGAAGTTTCCTCTGAACAGAGAACCTTAATACTACGGCTCCTTTGCTTGGCATTTATAGAAGATACTATCAATGTAAAGTTTAAAATTTGATCCACTAATTTTGATACGAGGAACCTAGTGGGTAAATTAAAATTGGGCCATGACCCAACGTTGGCAGATTGAATCCACAAGCCACTCAATAGGAGAATGAAGAGGTTTTCTGTGTCCATGAAGATTTACATAGTCTCAGAAGCCCAGAGGTTCTACTTTGCCCTGGAGAGTTACCGTGAGTCAGAATCCACGGTATGGACTGTGTGGTTTTTTGTTCTTTTTAAAGCTTTTGATATGTGTTTGAGTGATATGTGTTTTTTATTTGCATGATACATTTGTGAGCAACATTAAGAATGTGAATAAGATATTTTAGGGGAAGAAGGATAGACATCAACCATAAAAAATTTAGTTTCCAATACCTTTAAAAGTTTTAGAAGCAAGTTGAAGGTAGATTAATGCTAATTAGACAAAATTAACCTTCATTCGTAAACGTAATTAGAGGTAATTTATGACACCTATTTGTTTATCTAGTTTTAGATATTGTCAATAATTGGAAGAAACCATTGGCTTTCTTTATAAATAACGTATTTAAACATTTCATTCATATTTCATTCATTCATTTTCCCTTATTTGGTACATGTTGGCATATTAACTTGTATTTAATTTGCAATTCTTTGCCTTGCATTTTTAATTGAATAATATTTTTGTCTTACAAATAGACTTTCATTGTGTTATTCACTTTTGTTGTTGTTAGTTTCCTATTCACAGTGGCCCCATGCACAATAAAAGAAAAAACAAACTGAATCTTGTGTCAAACCCCAGACTGTTATGATTTATAAGATTTTCATTTGATTGATACTTATGTCTCTTCTTCATCATTTGAAACAAGTATATCTGTGGCCCTATAAGGTTATCACTAAAAACTCAAACTTACTGCCATCATGTCAGTGCTGACTCACAGCAAAGCCCCCTTGTGGGTTTTGGAGATTGTAATGGTTCACAGGAGTAGAAAGCCCAGTCTTTCCCCGCTCTGAGAGGCTGCTGGTTTCATATTGTTGACCATCTGGATCATAGCCCAACACATAATCACTACACCACCAGGGCTCCTGATGGTTACAATAGAGCTCAGAATTTCCCATTGGAGAATAGGACAAAGAAACTCAACAGCTCCCTGCAGACATGCACACGTATCTCATGTTTTTGTATACAAAGATATTGCACTGCCTAGTCTACCGGATATTTTTACCCTATAAGACATATTTCTTGATAATCAAAGTAAATCCCCATGTTACTGGATGTGTATCTCACTGTATTAGATTTTCTATTAAACATATGTATCATATAACAGTATATATTTGTATATTTAGGTTTGCACGAAACAACATTCAAACTCTTATAAGGCTTATCATTTTAGTGTTGTAGCATTATTTCTCTGTTTAACTTTAGAGAAATTAAAGGAATTTGTAAACACCCAACCAACTTTACAAAAAAAGTACAAAGAAGATTCTTTGAACAGACTAGCAACAGTCGACGACAGCTTGACACCAACCCAGAAATCAACCCAAATATAGACGTATTGAAAAATTTAAAAAAGGAAAAGGAAAAAAGGATACTATTACCATGAAGTGCACTTCAAGCCAAACAAAGCCACTGCCAGTGAAAGCAAAGGAGCCCCATTCATCAAAGCTGGAAAATGAGTGCGTGCTATTACTTGAGATGCAGTCCAGAATTACAGAGATGCTCAGAAACACAAATGGAAAGTTCTCCAAGCCCTTAAAGAATCAGCTCCCCTGCAGATAGACAGCTAAGGAAAATGTGAGAGACTTCTACGAAACATGGAGAAATTGGTAATGATATGCCTTGCGGACCGGCTGTAATTCTAGCTTCTACCTGTCCGTGGCTTCATTATAATTGAGAGTGATCAGATTGGTGTGGTTTGGTTGTTTTTTTGTTTATTTTCTGGAGCTGTCTTTTTAAAGCTAGGAATTGGTAAAATTGACATCAGATAGGGAAGGCTAATAATTCTTTAATACCTCATCTTACTCTCTCTTATTTTTATATTTCTGTCTAAATTCTGAAGTGCTTAGAATGTGCACATTATTCAAAGGACCCTTGTACCTTCTGTTGATATGGCTATCTTCTTGTCTCTAGGGAATATTTCCTATATCTATATTTTTTGAGAAATCTCCTAATCAGACATTGTTCCACCTCATCTTTGCCGATCTCATAAACTCTGACAAGGAAATAACTCACTTTACTATTTTTGAAAGCTCATCGAATTGGTATGTAGGGGTCATTTGGTTTACAAATCTGAATGAATTTCAATATCCAGACAAATAAGGAACCCTATAAATAACATATGGATATGCTTTCTCAGATGTTATCATTTGTACCTTGCTAGAATAAGAAAAGGGGTATTGCTATGTTTATACAGTCATTAAACTAGTGCGTGTGGGGACTGCTATATTGTTCCTATCTTTCCATGGAAATACACTCTCTGAGAAAATTAATTCTTAATTGCAGCTAAAATTCTCTATACAACATTATTTATTTGGACCTGAAATTGGAAGACGTTACCCCTTAAGGACAATAAGCTGTGGCCCAATATTTTTCTTCAGAAAGTCTAACCGAAGAAAACAGCTATCCGAGCAAAATAGAAATCATGCTATTTTTCTGAGGCTATAGGGTGTGGTATCAGGAATTAGCCTGGGATGGAGTCAGGAAAAAAAAAAAAGCTATTTAATGGGAATTAATATTAATTTATTACTTATGGCTTAGGAAATATTAACCTAAAGTAATACATAGAAACTGAGAAGCATTTGGCAACTATGTTAATTTGTAATGAAGAAATGACTGGAGGGTAAATGTGAGAAATCAAATAATTGCACAATATGCAGAGACTTGGAAGGGCAAAATGAAAATATGTCTTCCTTCAGTGGATTTATGAATATATTTCATCTCTATAAATGTGTTGCTGCTTTCTTATATTTATTAAAATTAATTGGTTAAGCAATAACTTTTAATTTTATTTTATTATACGCAGGACTGCTTTACTACTTATGTTTTCTCAGTGAATTGAGTTCATGTGAGTATATTCTTAGATCTAACTCATAATTTTTGTTTTGTCTTAATTCTTAAAATATATTACTCTAAAATAACAGGATTTATTTGTCCTTAAATACTTTATTCAAGGTTTGTATGGCATAGGACAGAATGACGGGGAAATTAGATACTTCTTTTGCTACAGTTGTTGCTTGCTGTCCTGAGTTACTTCTGAATCATAGTGGTCCAACGAGCAATGAAACAAAGCACCTCTCAGCATTGTGCCATCCTCACCATTGTTTTAGCACCACTGTAACCACGGTGGGCTAAAGCCTTGTCTCACTCAATCTCACTGAGGGTCCTCCTCTTCTTGATGACTCCCTACTTTACCAAGAGTCACCAAGTCCCACCACCCTCTCTTCTTCTTTTTTTCTTTTTCAGTTTAATTGGGAGTTAATACATAGATCCTATTCCACAGTTCAATCACATCAAGCAGTATTGTACAACTGCGTCCACAATCAGTTTCTAAACATTCTTTTTCTTCTTGGACTCTGACATCGTCTTCATTTTACACCGCCTCCATTACTGTACACCCCACACCCCTAGAGACTCTTATTCTACTTGTGGTTCCTAATAATATTCTGGAAGCTCTTCTTCCAAGATGGTTTTCACCGTTTTCCTAGCAATCCAGGGTATATCTAATGTATTCTTCCAGCACCAAAATGGAAAGACATCCATTCTCCCTCAGCATTGCTTATTGATTATCCAGCTTTTGTATGCATAAGGGGTGACTGAAAACACCACCTGTTACATCAAGTTCAACAGCACAGACAGGGGGCAGAGCTTAGATTTCGACTGAGACATATGGCTTTAGACTCCAGATTCTAACCGCCTTCTAAAGACTACCCAATGTCTCTTTTCTCAAAATATTTAATGTTCTGGAAACTGAAGTTGCAAGGTGTTTACTTTTTGTGTAAATGATAATCTGGAAGTTCAATAAAATACTGTATGTTACAGTTCAAAGAAAATTTAAATTTCCTTCATTCTGAGTTATATATATTACTATTTAATTATGTTAATTCTGTTTAATTTATAAAAAGCTGAAAAGTTGGAAGGAGAGTCTAGCATGGCCCCAGTGCTGAGTGGATTTAAGCTACATGGATCAGTTGATTCTCCATCTCTGTAGCAGCACAGTGATCCAAATCTTCTCTTTGATACACAGTGTTTTTTAATACGTAATTTTTAAATGAAAAAAGAAAAAAAATCCATCCTAAGAAATTTAATTTCTAAGAAAATTTGAGCCTTATTTAAAATGCTTTGGTGACAGACAGCTCTTTTCTCATATTACAGGGATAGAATGGATGCTGTGTAGCATGCAGATGTCTTGCCCTTCTTGCTCACAAGTTGCAGGTAGGATCATGTCTTGTCATATTCTGCACATGGCGACTGCTTCGTGCTGTCCCCCCACATTGTACTAAGTACCATATCAGTCATCCAAGATGACTCCCTTGGAAATTGCTTCTAAAAGTTTGTGCCAAAAATGCTCATGAAATGAACAATTTACTATCCTTTAGCTATTAAGATACTAAAAACTGTCACTTCAGGAAATTGGATACTGTAGCCTGTGAAACATGTTGTTCTGAAGCTCTGCCTCAACAATTACTACCTATCATCTGTCAACTTGTGAGTGAGTGCTGTGTTTAGTCAGTTGTTAAACGAAATACTATAATAACATTCAGATGCCAGCAGAAAGGACACCTCATGCACTGGTTGAAACCTGAGCTGACAAACGGTGCTCCCATGTGTGTTAGTGTTTGCCTTTTGCTCTTCTTTTTGGAAGTATCCAAACAGTCAGGTTATCCAGTGTACATACGGGATTGGTGGCACTGTTAGGTTAAAACTGGTCAGCTAATCAAAACGGCAGTAGTTCAAACCTGCCATGCACTGCTAGGGAGAAAGACGAGGTAATCTGATTCAATAAAGATTTATAATCTCTATGAACGACTGTGAAAGCCCCAAATCAATTTGCAAACTTCCTGCTGAGATTAAGTCCCACTGGACTCTCTCAGACCATTGAAGGGGTTGTGAATTGCCTTGCCCTGGAAAATGGATTACTGCGGACGGCGTTGGATTAAAGTTTAACAAATTGTTATTTGTTTTCACTTTTGATCCATTTTTGTTTCTATGCTCTTCTGTGTTCTTTTGGATTGAGGGCTTTTTGTGTTTTATTTTGTTGTCAATGTTAGTTTTTTATGCTATGATTTTGTTCATATGAAATCCACGATGGCTAATTTATAGGAACAGTTAACCATATTAATAGATCCTTAAGGTTATGGTAGGGAAGGTTGTGGGGTAACAAGGAGCTAATGACAGATACAAGAATTTTTTTAAAATGCTAAAATTAACGTGGTGATGATTGCACCACTATTGTTAATATATTTAAGTCATGGAATGATGGTGTGCAAATTTTAGGCCAATAAATCTTTTTTGTGATGATGTTTTTAAATATTTAAAGCCTCAGACCTGATATATAGGGTCACTGTGTACTGGAATCAACTGCATGGCAGTAGGTTTGGTTTTGAGTATAGTTTTAGTGTATATTTATAATTGTGGTTATTTCATTGTTATTAGAAGACTGTGTATTGTCTGCCATTTACTCATATTAATTAGTAATGTTTAATGATTTCCTCCAGAAAATCTAGCTGCTGAACAAATCTGCTCACTCCCAAACTTAATATTAGGATAATGCTAAACTTTAGCATTATATATATTTTTAATTTATATATTTATTTTTTTACTCTTACAACTCTTGTCACAATCCATACATCACTTGCATCAGGTAAATTTGTACATATGTTGCCTTCATTCTTTTCTAGATATTTACTTTCTTTTTATTTTTTAATTGTTTTATTAGGGGGTCATACAACTCTTATCACAGTCCACACATACATCAATTGTGTAAAGCACATGTGTACATTCATTGCCCTCATCATTCTCAAAACATTTCCTCTCCACTTAAGCCCCCCACATTAGGTCCTCATTTTTCCCCTCCCTCCCTGCTCCCCACTCCCTCACGAGCCCTTGATAATTTATAAATTATTATTTTGTCGTGTCTTGCCCTGTCCGACGTCTCCCTTCACCCACTTTTCTGTTGTCCATTCCCCAGGGAGGGGGTCACATGTAGTACGGCCATCAAGCTCAGAAGCAACAAAATCCACATGGAAGAAGCACACCACCTTTGCAATCATGAGGTGTCGAAGGGATCAGGTATAAGGCATCATCAGAACAAAAATCTTACCATAGTGAATGATGAGGGGAGTGCGGAGTGGAGACCCAAAGCCCATTAGTAGGCCACTGGAGATCCCCTTGCAGAGGGGTCTCAGGGAAGAGATGAGACAGTCAGGGTGTGATGTAGCAACGATGAAAAGTGCAACTTTCCTCTAGTTCCTAAATGCTTTCTCCCTGCCCCTACTATCATGTTCCGAATTCTAGCATTATATGTTTTTACCAGTTTAAAGGCAAAATGTAAGCTTTAACAAGAACATACATATATAAACTCCCAAATTTCTGCCATGTAGTGGGTTCTGACCCATAGGAACCCTATAGGACAAAGTAGACAAAAATCCCTGTGCATTTCCAAGACTGCAAATATTGACTAGAATAGAAAGCCTCCTCTTTCTCCCTTAAGGTAGATGTTGGTTTTGAACTGCTGACCTAGCAGGTGGTAGGCCATTGTATAACCCACTATGCCACCAAGGCTCCTTAATTACAAATGTGCTAATGGTAATAAGTACAGTCTTTGGTCCTATTCAAACATATATTCAATGCTTAAAGAGCCCTTAAAAACGGAACCAGTTATTTTCATCCTATAATCACTTTTTCATGTTTTGAAATACAGCACTTATGTTCAATGTCAACTAACCAAGTACAATCTCTTAAAATCCATCGGAGTATCATAGTCCCAACTATGACATGTGAAATTGGTCATTGAATAAGGAAGACCAAAGAATAATTGATGTCTATGTATTTGGGCGCTGGCAGAGATTATTGAAAGTACCATGGACTTCTAAAATACACACCTTGGAGAAAGTTCACCTGGAACGCTCATTTGAGGCAAGAATGGCCTGACTCCTCTCCCGTGCTTTGGACACATTGTCAGGAGAGATCATTCCCTGGAGAAGGACATCGTGACTGGTAAAGAAGAAGGGCAGTGAAAATGACCACAAGAATGATGAATTGAAGCAGTGGCTGCTTTGATGGGTTCCAACATACGAACAACTGTGAGGAAAGCACCGTACCGGGCCGTGCTTGATTCCATTGTACATACAGTCCCTGTGAATCAGCACCAACTCTCCGGCACATCACAACAACATGTGTTAGTATTTCATTATTTTAAATTGCAGAGCAATGATTATGATAGCCTATAGTTTGTTTCAAATACAGATAAGAATTGTTCAAATGCAGCTAGAAGAGTGAGAACAGGGGTGCATTCTAGTTCTAGTAGTTGAGTCACTTAAATTTTAACTTAGAGACTTATTCTTTTATTTGGAAATCCAACTATGATGTTTCTGCAATAAAATCATTTGATCTTATGAGTTCAATTTGATAATTTTTGACAATTCTGTACACCATTATTTCCCAGACTCACTAACATTTCTTATAACAAGCTACAAAGTTCCCTGTGCTTCTTTACAGTAAATTCTTACTACTATCCAATCCCTTTCTGATTTCTGTCTCTGTCCTCAGTCATTGATTAAATTATTCTTTGCACGTGTCTCTTGTTTAAGATAATGTAGTTGAAATCCATTTGTATTCCTGACTGTGTCAGTGGTACATGTATTTTTCTTGCTGTCATAATCCATTGTTAGGACAAAGAATGATTTATTTTCATTCTTTGTTTTTTGGTACTATAGTTATTTCGTGCTCTGAAACTATATTCAGTCTATACAGTAAGAGGTCCTAATGAGCGCCGGTCATGTAGTGGTCACATACTGAGCTTCTAACTGCACGGTCAGCAATACAAAGCCACCAGCCTTGCCTCTGGAGTAAGATGGGGTGATCTACTCCGCAAAAGAGTGAACGATCTAGGAAACTCACAGGAGGCTGGTTTTCCCAGTCCAATAAGGTCACTGTGACTCAACTCAATAGCATTGGGCAGAAAAAAACTAAAACGAGTATGTTCAATATGTTTCTGAGGAAATTTTCTTATTACTATTTAAAAATAACAACAGAATTGTATATTTTCTTTTGTAGCCTCACTAATTATTTTTATATTAGGTGCCATGGCTAATAGGAGTCACCTCCACCCTTAAAAATAATGTGTATATCTTGAGTGAAACATTGCTTGATTCTTCATCAGATTCATCATCATGGGTATGTTTCAATCCATTATTGTGGCTATTTTATCAATCCTTTTCATTGATCATTTACCTCATTTTTGTGATTTGAAAGAAACCTTAGGATCTTCTGGTGACGCTATCTAGCATCATTTTATTACTAAAGGCGAGGTGGGTAGTTCAAATGCACCAGGTGCTCCTAAGAAGAAAGATAAGGCTATCTACTGGGTGTAAAAATTTATAGTCTGGGAAACCCTATATAAGTTTACTATGAGTCAGAACCACATTGATAGAAGTTATTTTATTTTTGTGATCATTGCTTTAGGATCTTCTAAGTAGGTAATTTTTCAATCAGCAACTAGATACCATTAAAACTATAGTTTTTCAATATCTTTAAATGGAATTTTGTTTCTTTTCTTAAGAAGAACTTCCAGTGCAATGTTAAATAGCAAACAGAAAAGAGCTCCCATCCGTATCTTGAAGGAAAACGGTATTGGTGCATAATTAAATATGATGCTGATTGTACGCATTCTAGAGAAATTTCCTAATAAATTAAGGATGTTTTCTTGTAGTTCTAGTTTGCTGAAAGTATATTTACTTATTTTAATTTTAAACAGTATTAAATTTTGTCAATACATTGCTAACTTAATATAAATTTTAATACTTTATTTTGCCAATATAGTGAATTTCATTGAGTTATTATAAAAATAATAAATTACTATTGGCTTTCTGGTTCTGAAGTCACTTGTTTATGATTCCATCCTCTCTCACTTTCTAATGATTGGATTTAATTTGCTAATTTTTTTGTGAATAATAATTAGAATCTATATTAATGAGGGATATTTTTATTATTCTCTGTCTTCATTTCTCTCTCACTCTTGCAATATCTCTGTAGTATATCTATGGGATCAGTGTTAGCCTCATTTTCCATAATGTTATTTTTATTTTCAGTATTATTTCTTCGTTCTATAAATATTTGAAAAGATTCACTGTAATTCCATCTGGGTGTTAAATTCTGTGGTGGGAAATGTTTTTGGTTAATAACTAAAATCACTTATATTCATTCATATCTTCAGTACTTTGTTTCACGGCTTTCTTAAATTAATTAAAGTTCTTGAATTTATTGAAATAAAGTTCCTCATAATGTCCTATACTAACTTTTTCTCCCTTTGTGATCTATTAGATTTATACTTATTTGCTTAACACATTATCAATTTGTGTTCTTTTTAAATTAGTCTTTCTTAATTTATAAATTTTATTAAACTTAGCAAAATTATATTTTCATTTCATTACTTCTTTCAGTATTTTTTTTGCTTTTTCTTTTACATGTTTGGATTTACTTTTTCTGTGGATTTTATTTACATTTTATTTAATTTGAACTTTCTTTCCTAGCTTCTCAAAATAAAGTTTAGGTTAATATGTTTAAGAGATTTTTCTTTTGTAAGAGAGATTTAAAGGTACAAATTTTACTTGAAGCATTGCTATAGGTTCTATACCTACGTATCTTGAAATGTTGTATTCTCATTATTAATCAGTTGAGCAATTTTCCATGTAACTTTTCTGAGACTTACAGGAGCATTGTGCTAGCCTACAGAGTACACAACCTTCTAGTTCCATACATCTGTTTTTTCCCTAACATTGTTCTTGTCCCAACTTTAACTCAGTAGTAAGAAGAAAAACTCTAACTGTATTGTTAATGACCTTTATGTTAGGTTCCAAGATAAGAAAGTAAGGCACACAGTTTTTAAACAACAATTTAAAATATTTGTAAAATTTGACTTATCAAAAATATATTATAATAGTCCTTATGTGAAGAAGACACATTAAAAAAATAGTTTTAGTCTGAAAACAGTATGTCATTCCCCTATTTTACTGCCTTGCACAAGTTATATTAACTCATTATTCTAGTTAACATAATAGCAGGATTGATTTCCCACAATTAAAGTTTTCTACATTCCTGAATTGTTTTGTGAGTAAAGTGAGTTATCAAATTATATTTCCCAGAACATAAAAGAGTGTGCTGTCCTCTCCTGTAACAAAATATATAACTTAGTTTGATCATAAATATGTTCTTGGTGGGTTCTGAATAGAGGGCATTATTTAACACAGTTGCAATTAACATCAAGAACTAATGTTATGAAAAGCATATTTTTAGTCATAATTTAAAATAAGTTAGAGAAAGATAAGCAATGTAAGATTAAAGAAGAAATTATAATAAAATTAAGTTTTATTAAAAGTAAATAACATGGAGATTACTACTTTTAGAATATGTTGAAAATAAAGAGGTAGTTACAATTTTGTACTAGTATTTATTTAATGCTCAAACTCACTCAGTTCAATTTTTCCGTGTTCAGTCACTTTGCTCAGAGCTAAATAATGAATCCGGCAAAAGAGAGTTGAAAATAAAATTTCATTTTTGAGGTAGGTGTTAGATAGGAAACTTATAGTGGATCCTTAGTAAAGGTATCTCACATTTTCATATTACATAGTTATAGGTATAAATTATTTTTATTAATTCATAAGGACACTTCTACATATCAGAAAGAGATTCTGAACAAGGTACATGGGTTGATGAACATCTCAGAACACACAGTATTTCTTTCAGCCCTGTTACTAAACCACGTGTGTGATACTTCTAAAGTAAATGTGACATGTCCCTGGGTAGATAATTGCTGGTACCAGGAGCAACTCCTCCTCTTGATTTATTCTCCAGGAAACATTCATTGCTTCAGCTAACTTAAATGGATTTATATTTCTTTGTGCATTTTGCTGACCTTAGAATTTCCAAAATTCACATTTAATTAGAAAAGGGTACCTATTTCTCCCTTGAATTATCCAAACATTCTGTGATCAGTTAGAAATGGATAACATTGATATTAACTCTGATCTAAAATTACAAGTCCAATAAAGCAGGTGCTAGATGAGCTATAGTAATCACTGATCATCCTGCTTAGTATTATACTTTCTTCACTGATTCTGTAAGAATTACTATGTCTAATTGTGAATAAGTCAGTCAGATGTGGCCCTAGTCAATGGGTACCTGCAGGATATTGATTGTGTTTGGGGCGCTCTGTGTAGCTTCTAACACATTGCCATGCTACTAAACACATGTGCGGAGGACCGGCCAGATCTGAGAGCTTCGGGTTCATCTTTCGCATGCCAGGCATTCTCCCTGCGTCTTTTGTGATGTGAAAGTTGTCTTATGTTAAAGCAGTTTATTAGTGCAACCGTGGTTTTGCAACACTGTTTTAAAAGAAATGGCTTTAAGGGAGCCACTCAAGACATCATAAGCAGCTGATACGGAAAAGAAAACAACGTGGCCGCCGTACATCCAGAGCGGCGATCTGTCGTTCATGATGGAGGAGAAAGCGGGGGGCGGGGCAGAAGTCTTTCTTCATTAGCAGCATGACGAGAGCACTCAGGGATTTCACTCCCTCGCATCCATTATTTCATCTATTGTCCTAATTTAATTTTCCGTGATTTTCCTGACCGTGAAGGTTGGCAACTCTTACGTACAGTACAAAAGATTTGCAGGGCTCGGGTTCATAATTACACAAGCTGTTGAGGCGTTTTGCTGAGGCGTGTGTTGTGGAAAATATCAGATTGAGACAAAAGCAGAAGCTACAGATGTGAGGGGGACCAGAATCCCTGAGTGCCCTTGTTTTTTAACCACAGAAAGAAGCCACCTCCTGAGGTCCCAATGTTAAGAAAGCAGTCATACTCGTGTGCCTTTAGAGAGTTCTCAGCAGAAAAAACAGGACCTCTGGAAAATTGCCATCAGACTGTTGCTGCCATGATTGTCTTTGCGATTGCTAACTAGAGTAGTTCTGACAGCGGAAAAACTGCCGTTTCTACCTCTTTTTCTTAGCCGAATCAATAGTTTTCTAATGATATAGTTTTAGAGCACCTGATTCATAATTGTGGCTTTCTAATGATGGGAAAAGTAACTTTCATCCAATGTCCCCCTACCTTTTCTGTAAGGACTGTGTCATTTACCCTTAATAATCTCTTGTTTGTCCAAAGATGCTAGTATCCTTCTAACGTGATTTAACTTTTTACACCACCCAGGCCCACGCATTTTCATGTTTCCGACCTGTAAGCCAGACTGTCTAAACAAAGGAGATAGCCAGGGATTATGGTATCTGTGCCCTGAAAATATAGGGATATATGTGCATTGGGCTATCAAATATGAAATATGTGACATATTTTTTGTTGTGTACTAAAACTTTTCAAATATAACTAGATATTTCTAGATATAATAATAATAATATGGATGCATTTAAAAGAATGAACAAATATACTCGTGTTAAAGAGGTATTTAAGGTATAACACCAGTGCCTATTTACTTGCATTATCTGACTTTATCCTACAGTTTTAATAAGTACTATTATACTTTTACAGGAGTCTAGACCTAGAAGCAGACGTACGCACCACTCTGAATCTGAGGTTGGATTTCCTTGAGTCCCTGGGGAAACAAGAGTCCACCTCAAAAGGTTCTTTGGAAACAATGGCAACAAGAGCCTTTTAAATCTTCAAGAGTAAAGTATTTTACTGTATGGCACAAGCGGCATGATCAATAATTACTTAACACTCTTCGACATTTTCAAATGCTCGGTTTATTCACTGAAAACACACATCAAACAATCTAACAATCCTAATTTTAACTCAAACTATAATATCATTTCAAACAAATGTCAGGTATGGGCAACACACTACATTATTATTTCAGCGTCATAGTCCCAATAAGCATCGCCTCATTGGTGCACTCACACCGGGGAGAGTTGGAGAGAGCAGTAGTTGATGTCTCCTTGGTTCCTGACTCTGAAAAGTCGGTGTCTCAACCCGGGTTTGTATAGGCGTTCAGCTGGCTCCTGGAGGTCATTCTGGTCTTACCTGGGTCCTCCAGATTTTCTGGGGTGGCTCCTCAGACCATCTGTTGGCTCTTGGCAGTGGCTCAACTTTTTAGCTGGGCCTAAATGTCCCACTTTATTTCTTCTCCGAAATGGAGTTTCTTGTGCTTGCTTCTTGTAAGGTAGTTCAAAGTCTTGCAAGGAAGTTCTATAATGCTCTCATCAATCTGTCCTTTTACTATCCCCTTTTAAGAGGTAAAGGATTAACTTACCCTCTTCTTAAGACTTTAAATTTTTAAATCTTCAAGACAAAACTTTCTGTAAGCAATGTTTTGAAGACTAAGAATGTAAGAATTATTTCTCCCACACAGAAGGATCCTGGAACCCTTAGAATTTCTGAAGGGTGAGCTTAAATGAAAGATTTAGCGTAGAAGGTATTTGTGAAATGTCTGCCTGAATCCCTGAGTAAATTCTCTGAACTGTCCCTTACATATTGGTGGAAAGAAAAAACAAAAGTAGAATGCTCGTGTCTTATTTATTGGGTCATTTTAGAACAGAAACTATGAGAAGACATGCTTATATTACTGGAATCTCTATTAGTTTTCTTGGAATAATATATCAATCTAAGTGGACACTTTGGAAGAATGGAATAATATTGGCTTTAATTTCACAAATGTGTTAGAATCTTCACGCATTGCATTGAGTATGGCCAAAGCCGTTCTGAAATATGTCAAATGAATATCCTTCCAAATAAGGGATGCTTTTACAGAATTTCATTTTCATGATGCTTTATATAATTTTATAATCTTCACAGCACTTGTCCATATATGACCAATATTTCCCCAACAGTCAGTCTTTGACATAAGTACAATGGATAATAAGGGAACAATGTAATTACAGGGTGATTAATGAACTCATCCAATGCCATCAAATAATTGATAGAAAAACAAAAATAATTAGACCAGTATAGCATACATATAATGCATGCAATACAATATATGATTCATATAAAACATAAGCATATATACATATAATTAATGTATATAATACCATATACATATGATTGCTAAAATAATTACATAGGAAAATGCAGTAATGAAGCAAGCAGAGGGGCTTTAGGACCAAGAGCTGAAACATTTGATAGTGAACCTTAGTAATGAAATTAACAAAGCAGACTGAAAGATCTCTTTATGTGCTTAGAAGCAGGTTTGTTTTTCCACCCTTTCATTGCAACAGTGGTTGGTATTGGCAATAGATACAGTGTTCATTTGTTAAAATTTTTTTATAGCTAGCATTAGCGGAGAACACTTACCTTGAAAGCTAGTACTTAGAAAAAACAAAAACCTTAACCAAACACTGTCATCATGTCAATGCTAATTTATGGTAACCCTAGAGGACAGGGGCGAGCGGTCGCTGTGAGTTTCTAGCCTGTAAGTCTTCACAGGAGTAGACAGCTCCATCTTTCTCTCTCGGAGAAGTTGGTAGTTTCAAACTGCTGACTTTACCCTTACCAACTTAAGGCATAACCACTATGCAACAAGGGCTCATCTCATAATACAGAGAAAAAAAATAGAATGGAACCAATTACAAGACCACCACACAGTACTAGTGGTTTGCAGGGTCAGGAAAAATGGTTTGCACAGTTCAGAGACATGGTGACTCTCTTGCAGATATTATTTTGGGTACTTGGACGTACAGGACACCCGAGCCTACTTTAAACATTTATGCACACCACGTCAGCCTTCTGGAGGGGAGACTTTCAATGCCCAACTTGATTGACTAAAGAGGGTCTCTTTCAGAGTGTTGCGTTTGGGAAGGAGCTTGGTATGTACTTATGAATGCTCAAGACTCTTCCTAGTGGCATGGACTCATGTAATTATTTTAGCAATAAAATAATTTGTCTAGAGTATGTAATTATTTTAGCAATAAAATAATTTGTCTAGAGTATGTTAAAATTGCGGTTATATTAATTCACTTTATATGTGAAATCATTCGATAACACCCCACACACACACACACACACACACACACACACACGCCCAGGTCTACTATAACTTGATATTGGGCAAGTCATTCACCATCTAATGATGTGATTGCTGATGCACATAAGAAAACCCATCCAGTGACTCTGGGTGAATGATCGGGTAATTTTATTCTATCACTATCACAGTCTAGCAAACCTCTGTGGTGGTTCTACTCTGCCCTATGAGATTGCTGTGAGTTGAAATCAACTCCATGACATTGCGACAGCAGCAACCTACACTGAACACCTCAATGTGGCCTTAAATGGGTGCGCCAACTGTTGTGATGACAGCCCAGACAATTCTCCATTCAGATTTCTGAGAGAATGAGTCTGGCAGAAAGGTTTCAATGCTCACTGCCAGAAAACATGCCAGATAGGCTCGTTGTCTATCAGCTACCACTCATGTAGACACCCTCTCAAATAACTACCTTTTAATTAATTCAAGCATGTGACAAATCTGATATGTCCTAGTGTGGACAACCGAGATTAATAAAAGCAAACATGATCCAACCAGCAGGATGAAGGAAATGAGCCATACCAGAATCAGAACAAAATAATTGTCTAGTCAAGTGGTTCTCAATCTTCCTGATGCCGCGACCCTTTAATACAGCTCCTCATGTTGTGGTGACCCCCAACCATAACATTATTCTCGTTATAACATCTTAACTGTAATTTTGCTACTGTTATGAATCCATCAACCCCTGTGAAAGGGTTGCTAACCCCCAAAGGGGTCGCGACCCACAGGTTGAGAATTTTTGATCTAGTCTCTCTGAAAATGAGAGTAGATTCAGTGGAGTCAATTCTGATTCAGAAAATATATATCATTTGCTATTGTTAATGTTTGTTTCAAGTTGGCCAGGCTAGGTTTCTCAGTCGTTTTGAATTTAAGATGTAATCTCCTCATTCTGAAACCTCCTTGATTGTTTGACCCACTTCAAATGTAGTGAACCCTGAGGAAAGCCTTACTTGTTTTGTGCTGGTTCTGTATCCTGCATGTTCATCTACAGTTTTGGGGACTTGCGGCAGTGACCTGCTGAATTACCAGCTGATCTTGGGTTTCCCAGGCCCTGCAACTACGCGAGCCAGCAGAAACATCCAGTCAGACATCTGACCCACAGAAGTGCTTGTCTCTGCAACTGTGTAAGCCATTTCCTTGACATAACCCCAACATCCCCTTTCTCTCTCTCTCTGTGTCTCTCTGTCTCTCTCTCTCTTTCTCTCTCTCTCTCTCTCTCTCTCTCTCTCTCTCGCACTCACACACACTTTGTACACAAAACTATACTTGTTTTGCTTCTGTAGCGAAACCAGCCGAAGACATCATTTATGCATTTCTGTCTGTTTAAAGAGAAAAGGTAGACTTGCATGATGTACAAAATCTGCTTCAGTTTAATAGGCTTGCATTTATAAATAAGTATGTTTTTATACAGTGCAATTCATTTTATGTTTACAACCCATACTAATTTAAAAGAAGTAAATACTTCAACTTTTGGTTCAAAGGAATGATCTGTTCATTCTAGTCTGTCAAATATGATTAAAAATATAGCTGTGGTAGAACAAAGGTAGTAATTTCAAGTGAAATTTTCTTTAATCCAGTAATCATGGTATAATGTAGCAATTACTAATGGCCAAATGTGCACATATATGTTTTTGATTCACTTTATATGATATGTTCAGCTTTGTCAATTATTTCTTATATTTCTTACAAAAAAATATGAACTTAAAAGTTTTAAAATGGAGACTTATTAGTTAAAATCCCAAAATATTTGTAGCTTTTTGGGTAAGAATAAAGAGCAGTAAAAATAAGGAGTTTGTAAAAATAGAGCAATCTTATAGTGAATGGAGCATATTTCAAATGATAATTCTGTTGAAATGTGTCACAATTAATATGGCCTCTTCCTACAGTGGGAAAAACCACAATTGGGGGGATTTGTAAAACTAGGCATAGTTTATGTTTGTTCAAATATAACTGGATCTAAAATAAATCATACCATAAAATAAAACTTTATATTCATGATCACTGTTGATTTCAGTTAAATTATTCCCTGGAGCAATAGTAATAATTGTTATATTGATGGATAATTCTGAACACACTGGATATAATGATTTATTTCTCTCTGGCCTTGCTACTTCTGGTCACAGAAAAAGGTTTAATTGACATTTTTCAACATCTTAAAGGCAGTATACATGAAAAACCTTTATTGGCCAATTTTTTTTTTTTTTTTTAGTAACTGGGTACAGCTATATCATAAATAGTACAAATGGATGACTTTAACAAATCAAAATTTATTTTCTCACCGTTGAGAGGCTAAAATTCCAAACTTGGAGCACCGGCTCTCTGAAAATCTCTCTCATTTCTCTGTTGGCTCTGGGTAAAGGTCCTTGTCGATTTTTAGCGTTTGTAAGCTAAGCACTAATTAGAGAATTCTAATGGTCTTGCTGTCAATCATCCCTTGGATATAGGAGTTTCATAGTGCAGGGATTCCGGGCTCAGAGGATGGATTCCACTCCAGTTCTTTGTTTGATAGTAGTAGGTCTCTCTGATCTCTGGTAGCATCTCTCTCTTTTTAGCCCTTGTAGGACAGAGAGGTTGCAATTAACACCCTAAAGAGCTTCCACTTATATTGGATCAGAGCTATGGTTAGTTAAAAATTTTGCATCCCATCTTTCATTCTTTTATTGGTTTATTACATCAAATCACATCATGGGGGATCATTACATAGTTACCATGTGACATTATTACATAACTACGAAACCACTGAAAATCCCCACCCAGTTAAGGTGTGCAGTAAAACGAAATTACTTGGTATGGCTTTTCTATCCATAGCCTTATCAACTCCCACCCAGGGACTGAGTATAGAAGACTCAAACCCAGGAATTGGTCAGCTTTTCCATTCTTCTGAATACAAAAATGAGTCATCACAAAAGCAAGATAAAGAGACAATCCTTCAACCATTGAGAAAGCACAGCCACCTGCAGAGCAAGCTGGCGATGCATGCGTGAAGTGGCAGTGATAGCTAAGGTATCAGAGGTCTAGAGCATGCGAGAGCAGGGAGGGCTTCCCAGGGGACCAGCAGATGAAGCCGAGTGCCTTCAGACAGGATGCTGGCTTGCATAATGGCATGCTCTTTGGTCATCTATCGGCACTCAAGGAACTTTTTAACACTTGCCTGAGTTCGGCATAGGCCAAGAGTGCTCATAGCTGAAAGGTAGAGAACCAGAAATAGGACTAGAAAGAGATGTCTGCAAGCAGAGTTGAATAAAGATACTGCTGTGGACAGCAGGGCTGTCTCGTTAATGTTTTCTAACCTTTGCCTTTGGAAACCTGTTAACTGCCTGAATGTTACTGTGTTAGTCTGGGCACTTTAGAGAAACATATCAACAGAAATTCATGTATAAGTGAGAGTTTTATATAAAGGTTAAGTGCACATCAAGAAAACATCCCAACCCAGTGCTGCCCAAGCTCACAGATCCAACATTAACCCATATGACTGACACCAATCCACGAAGCCCTCCTCCATCTCACAAAACTGACACTATGACACTGACTGCAGGAGGAAAGCTGAGTCAGTGAACGTGTAAACATCTCAGTGTTGGCAAGGGTCTCCACATGGCTGCTCCAGCATCCAGCGCTGCATCAGGGTAGGTCCATGTAGCTTCTCCTCAGGGATGTTTTGCAGGAAGTGAGACTTGCCAGCTGAAGCAGGGAACTGGCTAAGGCAGCCGCACCCTGGTCCGACCATCACAAAGCAAGAGACCTGAGAACTAGGAGCCATTTATCCCTCCGGCCTTCAATTAATCCCCCATGTGTTTATCAGCCAGGTTGGCACACTAAACTAACAACCTCTGTTACCATTACTAAGAGATCATACCCTAGAGCAGAACAATCAATTCCCTCACTCCAAGTGACAGGGGATAAGAGAAGGGTTAGTAGATGGTGGCACTAGCAAGGAGGCCAACCGCAGCACAACCTGTCTTAAAGGCATTCTGATTGAAATCAGAAAACATAAAGAACGTATACCTTTTTACTTTGGAATTCACACACTGGGAGAGTTACACCCAGATGTTTCACATCACCTTATATTTCAGGATGACCATTGGAAGCAGTTCATGATCATGAACAAACAGAGGCTTAGGGCGCTCTCATGAAGTCTCTCTTAACTAGGTTGCAGGACCTATCCTTTGGGTCAGTAACAGCCAGACAAATAAGAAAAGATTCTCAGTTATCTGGCCCTTCCAGGTGATATCTGCATTCAGGTCTTTTGAGCTACATAGGCTAACTGCATTAAGCAAAGTGACTTGGGCATTCTATTCTGCCATGTGAAGTTGGAAATATTAATCAATTGATTTTCCTAAGCTTCAAGACCATCACATGTCTGACAGGTTTTCATAATGTAGTGGCTTATATGTTCCTGCGATACTGGAAGCTATGTCACTGGTATTGCAAAAGCCAAAAGGATCACCCAATGTGAACAGATTTCAATGGAGCTTACTATGAAGAAGGAATAGGCTGTCCACTTCAGGGGGATGAGCCACTTAAAACGTATGGACAGCATAGAAACATCGTTAGATACTGAGAGCATCATGGATTGAAGCTGAGCATTGTCAGAGAGGGTGCCAAAACGTGGGTCCCTCAAGTGGGAAGGCACTCAAAACAGGACAAGAAATATGAGCTCTACCTCCCCAAAGGGGAGTTAACAACAATAACTTGGATGGAGTAAAGCTTTTGAGACCTCATTTACTGCTAAATGATGGCTAAAATTGAGAAGACACTACTGCAAACACTAATTAACAATGGAATGTTTGAATTATGAATCTTGGTAAACTGGAAGTTGTAAAAATTTAAATAGAATGCATAAAGATCAACATTCTAGGCAATGGTGAGCTGCAGTGGACTTGTATTTGCCATATTGAATCAGAAATCAGATGGTTACTCTGCCAGAAATGATCAATTCAAGACAAATATTGTCACATTCAATATGAAAAGGGACATTTCAAGATCCATCTTGAAATATAATGATGTTTGTGATGGGATAATATCTATCAGAACAAAAATAATCCAATCAATACAACTATTATTCAAATTTTTGCACCAGCAACTAAAGCTAGTAATGAAGAAATTGAAGAATTCTACCAGTGACTTCAGTCAGAAATTGATCAAACATTCAATCAAGATGAATTGATAATTATTGATGATTGGAATGTAAAGCTTGGAAACATGTGGGAACAGTAGTTAAAAAATATGATCTTGGTGATAGAAATGACACTGGAGATCACAATATAGAATGTTTCAAGCCAATAACTTCCTCATCACATGTACCTCTTTTCAACAACACAAAGTCGATTCTACCCATATATTTCTGTAGAGGGAATACATGGAAATCAAGTTGACTAAATCAATTAGAAGAGAAAATGGGAAAACCCAATAACAGCAGCTAAAGCCAGGCCACAGCTGATTGTGGAGCAGGCCATGGACTGGTTCATATGCAAATTCAGGTTGAAGATGAAGAAAATTAAAACAAATCCATTAGAGCCAAAATATAGCTGTGAGTCTCTCTCACCTGGAATTTAAGAACAGATTTGAAGCACTGAACAATAATGACTGAAGACCTGATGTGAATAGCATCCATGAAGGAAGCAAAAATTCCTTTAAAAGATAGGAAATAAAGCAAAGATCAAAGTGGATGTTCGAGACTCTGAAACTTGCTCTGCATCATAGAGTAGCTAAGAGGAATGAGTAAAATGGTGAAGTAAAAATATTGAATGGTAAATTCCAAAGAGAAACTTGAGCAGACAAAGTAAAATATTACAATGAAATTTCAAGAGGTGGCATATGATCAAAATCAATGGTAGTGAAGGAAGAAATCCAAGCAGCACTGAAAGCAATAGCCAAACAAGGTGGAAAGCATTGATGGAATACCAATGGAGATGTTTCACCTAGTTGAGGAAGCACTGGATACTTGGGAGACAGTTAGCTGGTCCACTTTCTGTAAGAGATCCATATTGGTACCCATTGCATAGAAAGATGTCTAAACAGAATGCACAAATTATACAACAGTATCATTAATATCACATGCAAGTCATATTTTTGCTGATGATTATCAAATGATGGTGCAGCAGTACTTTTAGAGGGAGCTGCCAGAGGTTCAGGCACAAAAGATATATTTACTGATATCAGATGGATCTTGGTTAGAAACAGAGTATACCATAAAGATATGTACATGTGTTTTATTGACTAAAGCAATTTGACTGTGTGGACCAAAGCAAACTATGGATGACCACCAGGAGAATAGGCATTCCAGAACATTTAATAACACTCCTTTGGAATGTTTGAAGTTGTGAAGAATTTCAACTTGCTTAAATCCACAGTCAATGCTGGTGGAAACGTCAGTAAAGGATTCACACAGTGCATTGTATTGGGTAAACCTGTTACATAACCCATCTTTAAAGTGGGGTTTGTCTTATTTCCTATAATTCACACACACGCACACGTGCACACACATGCACACACACTGCCATACAGTCAATCTGACTCATAGGAACCCTATAGGACAGGATAGAATTACCCCTTGGGTTTCTAAAACTTTTAGGAATAGAAAGCCTCATCTTTAGTTCACATGTCTCCTATAATATGAATCTAATAAAATCTGTCCTTTAAAAATTCATAATAATGCCACATTAATTTGGCAATAATATACTACATTTTAGGAGTACCCAAGGGCAAATTAGTCCACCAATCTAATATCTTTCCTCTTAATCCTTGTTCACTACTGTGTTTGATATCTTTCCACTATGCCTCATATGCATGGGAAAGTTTGACATTGGAAAATAAGAGCAAAGAAAAACCAATGCATGTGAATTATGCTGGCAATGAATATTGGGTTACTCTGGACTATTACTAAAAGGACAAACAAACTTGCCTTGGAAGAAATACAACCAGATTGTTCCTTAGTGGCAATGATGGTGAGACTTCATCTCACATACTTTGGACATGTTGTCAGGAGAGACCAGTCCCTAGACAAGGGCATGATGTGTGGTGAAGAAGAGGGACAGTGAAAAAGAAAACCGTTGACAAGATGGATTGACACAGTGGCTGCAACAATGGTCTCAAACAAGTGTGAGGATGGTGCAGGGCCGAGCAATGTCTCCTTGTATTGTACACAGGGTCACTAAAGTCAGAACCAAGTCAACAACACTTAACAGTGTGCCTGCTATGTGTCAATGATGTAGTTCCAACCTGTGTGGTGCTTGGCCACCCTTCCGCACTTACTCGGCGTATCATCTTTGCTGGAATGCCTCAGTCCTCATTCAGACACAATTGGTGGTCACTCCATTGTGTGCGCAGAGCATTAGGTAAGTGTGGGGGGAATGGTGTGCTGAAGAAATGATGAGATGAAAAAGTATTTACTATTTCATTGTTGTCTTATCATTTCTAGGCATCTCGTTTCTTCAGAAAAGCTCTAAGGAAACCTCCCTCTTGGATATGGTGCCTCTTTCCTGCTTATGTTGGTTGTTATACAATTGAAAAAAAAACCCTTAATCTCCACAGTCAATCTTGCCTTAGCTGGCAGGCGAGATGGGATATGAATCTGGACTAGTCAAACTGAGCCCCTTTCTCTATGAATACAATACATATAAATTTTAATCAATTATTCATTCATTTGTTCTTTTCTTCTGGCCTGTAACTTTAGCCTTACCTGGACCTAAAAACTCAGAAGATTGTAGCTGTTATAGTACTATTTTTCATAGAAATGATATTTTTCCAATAGTTCTATTGGCAAGTAATTTACATATCATATAATTTAATGGTTCAGTTATTCAATCACATCAAGGAGAATGTACAATCACACACACCCCTCTTCCCCATGGTTAAATCACCTTTAAGATGAGACATGCAATCACTATCTATTCTAGTGCTCTCCACCCCTCCTGTCTTTATGATTTACTCCCGAAATCCCCTTAACCTCCATATCATCTCCCCCCACTCTCTGTAGTCCCTATTTTCCCTTGTATTGGTTACTCTCATTACCCATCCACTCTTCCTGTGCTGCACAGCTGGGAGACCCAACCAAAAAACATAAAAAGCAAAATTGCCCTGAGGTGGTAAGGGTAGAAACGTAATAGTATACAGACAAATTATAAATAATGAGAAAGAAAGGAAAAGACCCCAACAACATTCAAAGAGCCAGGGAAGAAATCTCTGTCATGGAACCAGTCAGAGACGCTTGCAACAAGAACACATTCTGGACACTGTTTTAGAGGGGTCAACTGGCCAAGAATCCGGTTGCTTGACACTCTTGCCTGTGGCTAGAGCGGATCTGCCAGTGGCTCAGTTTGATTAGATACTCTGCAGATAGGTTTTGGGCTCCCACCATGCCCCTTAAAGCTCCACAAATTGGTTGTTCATAATTTTTGCACTGATCCTTTTCTCCTCACCATCTTCAAATTTTGTAATGGTTGTCTTTGGATCGCACAGCTGGTATGCTTCTTCAGTGGACTTAGCTGACTCCTTGCATAGATGGGTGCTTGCTTGAATATAATAAGCCTTTGAGACTCTAGACTCCTTTTTGATAGATAGCAGGGCACCATCTACTTTCTTCACCACACTTTGCTGTGGCACCCTTATCTTCAGTGATCATTTCATGAAAGTAAGTATCGAGCTAGGATTTAGTGAGAGCTAGGATTTAGTGAGAGCCCCAAACCCATTCCTGGATCTATGCCTTTTTTTTTTTCTTGCTGTAACTTGGGAACCAATATGAATGTCTTATAATTTCATAGTTCAATCATGTCAAACATAATAGTACAATTTGTTCCATAATCATACATGTTTTCCAAAACATTTCTGATTCTCTTCATTTGGTCCAATAAGTTCCAGCCAGATACTATTTAATTTCAGTTCCTGGCTCCCAAACTGCTTTGTTTCCATGTACTTTGTGTTGTGATTGTCAGATATATTATATTTTCATGTTTGTAGGTATCAAAACATAAATATATAAGCATAATTCATAAAATTGTTTTTAAGTCAGTTCATAGAATTAAGAATAAATATGCATCTCTTTAGCCTTTTATAAATACACAATAACTTTTGTCAGTGTTTTTTTTGTGTGTGTTTGTATTTGTCTGGGTCTCATGTTTCAGCCTGAAGAACTCCTGCTAATATTTCTTTAAGGCATATCTAGAGCCAGATTTTCTTAATTGTGTGTTAGTATATGACTTCTTTTGAGTCCTTTTATGAAAGCAATATTTGCCAGATGTAAGAATTTAGTTTGTTTTACTTTTGGCAAATTGAATATGTCTTCCTGTAGTTTTTTAACCTCTGTTATTTATGATGATAACCCAGTTACTTACTTTATTGAAGATGCCTATCGGGAATGTGTGCTTTTTGTTTGTTCTTTTTCTTGATGATTTCAAACTTTTTTCTTTGTCTTTCAGGATTTTTACTGTGATGTATTCGGATGTTCATATCTCTATATCAACATTTATATAAATACCCTATTTGCAGTTTATTAAACTTCCTGATGTTTTAAACTGATGTTATTTATTAAAACTGTGAATTTTCAAATTTAATTTGCTTAAATATTTTTCTTCTCTCTCTTTTCAGGCTCCCTGGTGATGTGGCAGCTATGCACTGACCTGCTACCTGCAAGGCGATCATTTGAAAGCCCCTGCCTCTCTGTGGACAAAGAAAGGAGGTTCTACTTCGGCAAAGAGCAACAGTCCTGGAAACTCACAGTTCTAGTCTGTCCTTCACAGTCGCTTGGAGTCAGAATCCACCCAATGGCCGTGAGCTTGGCTTTTGCTTTTGTCTCCCTCTTAATCATAATGTCCCACGTTTCTTTGAAGTTCTCTTAATCACATTCACATTTCTTTGTCCATCCTCTGGTTATTGGACTGGATAACCTTATCATCTATTTTCAAGTTTGCTGATATTTCTTTTTCCAATTCAAATCTTCACAGAGTCCAACTAGTGAGACTTCATTTCAATAATTGCATGTCCATCTGCTTCTTTTTCATAATTACTGTCTCCTTGTTGATAGTCTCTCTTGGATGAGGCATTGTCACTGTACATTGCTTGACTCCTTACATTTCTTTTTGCTTGTTTTTAGTTTTTGAAAACTTAATGATTGCCTTGAAACCCTTATATCTGGGCTCCCTCACAAGAAATGTCTTGGGGCTCTTTCCTTTTCTTTTGCATGCGACAGTTCCTATTTCTTTTACTATGTAGCTATTTTAGATAATAGATTGACGCAACTGTGGGCATCAATTTTATCCTGTTCCCTCCCTGACTTCACGGGGATTTGTTTTGGTTGTTGCTTGGTTCTTCCTTTAGTAACTGGGCTCACAGGTTGTTGTGTAGTGCCAGTGAAGTGGGGTCGGACTCATCGAGACCCTGTGTACAACAGAGTGAAGCACCATCCTCTCCTTTGTCGCCTTGTAAGTTGTTTTATGTTTGAGCCCCACTGTGGCAGCCACTGGGTCAATCCATCTTGTCACTGCCCGTCTACTTTATGAAGCATGATGTTCTTCTCCAGGGACCGGTGTCTCCTGACAACGTGTCCAAAGTACACGAGATGACATCTCCCCTTCCTTGCCACGAAGGAGAATTCTGGCTATGGTTTCAAGCTTTTAAATCCAATTGAGGGCTGATTGCTCTATTATTATCAATAATCCCTATGGAATAAATTGTTCTAATCTTTATTCAATTAAATTTGGGCAAGAGCAGTGTCTCACGGCAATGTATCCCGAGCGGCGTTTATTCTGTTCACAGGAGGGCTCATTCCAGCTGTTTTCCTTGTTCTCTCTGGTGATGCATTGTCCTAAGATTAAGGTTGTTGACTTCCTACAACCCCCAGCCTCCTCTTAATTGCCTATGCCCCATGTCTGTGTTGTCCTCAAGAGCACTCTGGGTCTTGAGGACAATGTCTCCACACTCTGTTTCACAGAAGCCTTGTCTTACCTGGGAGAACTTTAGAGCTCTCTGTTCTGTTGGAAAGTGTCTCACTCTGGCTGTCTCAGCGTACATTTCCCAGCATGGAAACCCTCCCTTCCCAACAAGCTGGGAGCATCATAACTGGGGCCCTTTGCTTTGGGGGTTGCTTTGCCTAAAGTGAAACCTCTGGCCTATTTATGTCAGCAAAGTGGGAGAGAAAAGGACTTTTCAATGACACTCATGAAGAATTTAGAAATAAACCATATCTACTTCTGATCAGTTCAACATGAATGAGAAATATCAGAGACATGCTTCTGACTGTGATGTAATATATTCCTAGCAAGGGAGCTGAGAGGAGAAGGAACGGACTCTTGGCAACATCCAATCGGAGTTAAATTTCCATGAAGCTGAGCAGGAAAGGGCTAGGGAAGAAACACGCAGCTTAAGAACACAGACCTTTGTGCTTCTTACTGATCTAGCAGATGGTCTTGAATAAATAGTTCATATCTATCTATCTCTATATATCCTTAGGTAAACTTTCAGGGATTTGGCAGTGTTGTAGTTTCTATTATTTCACCAGTTCTGGCTGGGGAAGGCGTCAGTGGGCCTCCTCACCTCTCCATACTGGAATTTGGCATCTGGCCACTAGCCTTGATTATGTGGATGAGAGATTTGTGAGAATCAATTCCAGAGATACAAAAGAAAGCAGACATGCTGAAAGAGAAAGGAGTACGCACCAGAAAGAAAAATCTCCCTGTTTGATGGATGGCCTTCAACTTCCTGAATTTAGTCTGTAAGGTTCAACTGTGCTTTTTTGTCACTGTGTTTCCTGAAGAGCCTAAGACATATCACTCATTTTTGGCTGGTACTAATTCCATTTGTGTGCAACCAAAGGGCTCACCAGTTAAATCATCATGAGTCCAACCACTGGAATTTTGAAATAAAAGTGACAGGGACATGGGTTCAAGGAAGATATTGACAAGGGCTATATATTTATTAACTTTAAAAATTCTGAAATACCTAGAGAGTGTGTATATATAAATATATATATATATATATATATTTTTTTTTTATTTATATAAATAAACTTGTAATGTTTACTCACCATGTGTTTAGCTTTCACTACTTTTTGTCTCAATTTTATCATCCTTAAAAAAATAATTTTACTCAACTTACAGAGTTGAGTAAATAAAGTATAAAGTATTTCATGAAAAATACTTAGAACACTCTCCAGTGTATTGAGTACAACATTTAATTCTTAAAATTCATATGGCAAAGTCTTTGTGAATATCTTCTCAGAGTTTAGAATAAATTTAACAAAAACAATGTTAGCTGAATTAATATACTGATATATCCTTTAATTTTTTTCACTTGCAGTAACTAAATCAATTAAAATGATCTATTTACTAGATCCATAACAAGTCCCTAATTCTCAGCATTACTACCAGACACAAGGTACCATGTGAATGGCTGATGTATGTCAAATACACTCATCTAAAAACTGGTAATTTTTCCATCTAGTAAAAATAAAATGAATTAACTTTGTCTTTACCCCTTTAACTGCATGGAACCATATTTAAGACACATCCCTTCACCATTTACCAAGATGGCTATCCAAGTAATGGAGCTATGAAAACCAACCACAGCGGTCTGCTCTGGGCAGGTGGGAGTGTAGACAAGAAGCACCTTCATTTCAGATGTCTCTACACCATTGTGGGCCAACGATCAGATGGTTAAATGGTTGCATCAGGGAAGATCCTGGTGGGTTTTATTACTTTCTCCTTAATTGTTTTCCCTCATTACTTAGTGATACAAATAAGTATATGTACCAAAAAATAAAACTCAACAGTATTGAAGAATCTGTGTTCTTCATTGTCTGTCCATAAGTATACAAATTCCTTTTTCTTTAAAAAATGTATTATTAATTAGGAGTTAATACATACATGATATCATTTCACAGTTTAATCACATCAAGCAAAATTTCACAATTGCTACCACAGTCAGTTTCCAAACATTCCTTTTCTTCCTGGACTCCTTGACATTGTGGCCCATTTACCCCCTCCTCACATCCATCACTGTACCCAAACCTCCCAGAAACTGTGATTCTACTTGCTCTCCCTATAGGTTTATCAATCCTGGGCTTCATATACAGAAACCCAGAAACCCAGATAGCACAACTTCAGGTGGGTGACCTCCCATGACATAACAACTCTGAGATATACACTAATATGAACACACACACAATGAAAACAGAAAATGTTGAAAACTAAAGCAGGTCCAGCGTGCATCAAAGCGGGGTGGGGTGTCAAATGACAAGGTTTTAACTGTTCAAATCAGATTTAGGCATTTGATCTTCTATACTCATCTCTTTAATGCACCCTAGTTAGTAACTGCTATCCTCCCCTCCCTCAACTGTGGATAGGGGGATTTCACTGCAGGTTTATTTGCTCTGTAGTTTCCACAAATGAATCTTGGGCAACTAATGAACCTTTATCCAAAAAGTTTTAAAGTGAGTTCAACAACAATTATATTAATATACAATTTGAAAATGGGGAAGATTAGAAATAAACAGTGATAAAATATACATTGTGTCTTTAACTAATCTTTAGTCTTTCATTTATCTCTTTTTTTCCTCCATAAATACTGGCATGGAATAAAATAATTGCTGGAGAACAATAATCTGACCCTAAATATTTTATTCTATTTTAACCTTATTGGAAAGAGGTAGATCCGTGTTAGGGTTAACACTTGTACAATGCATTAAAACTTGTTTTCAATAGATAATGCATTAAAACTTGTTTTGCTCTTACTTTACTTAATGTTTATACTTATGAAAACTTTCATCAGAATGTATGTAAAAAGCAAAGCATACATACCCATTATGATTTCAAGAGCTATCAGGCCATCCAAAACAAGCAACCAATTTTGGCACTTCCATAAGGCAAATAAATCATTGTCATTGATAATTTTGTCCTAATTATTTATTTTCCCCTACCACTTGAAGAATAGGGGAAACTTTATAATCAAAAATTTCAAACTGTCTCAGAATTTCTAAGGCTCAAATCTTTATAGAAGAGACGGTGTCGTATCTTTCTCCTGCAGAGAAACTAATGTTTTAAGTGGCCAACTTTTGGTCAGCAGCCAAGTGCTTACCCACTGTGCCACCAGGGCTCCTGGAAATAAACTATAAGTCAAGCAAATCACTTTTGCATGATATATTATATATATTTTTAAATTGATCCTTTGATCTTCAGACGACATAGCAAAAATGCTTTTATTTCCTGGCACAACTCCCAGACTGCAAGTGTCATTCAAAGGGAACATTTCTGTGATAGAGTGCTTGATACATTTGCATCATTTCACAAATCTCAGGTGTCTCAACCTATTTGATTTCTTTATGAGTTTTTGTCTTTTCTTTTGTGAAAAATAGCTGTAGAGGGTGTTATTGCAAGAAGGAAAATGTGAAATGAATTAAAACATGACTACTTCGGTGCATTTTAAATGTTAAAAATTAGTTAAGATGTTGATAAGAGCGAGTGGAAAAAACAAGAATTGAAATTAGACATGCTACAAAACACTTTTATTTTAGCTCTACGTAAAGCTTGTGTCTCATTCATAAAATCAATGACAGTCTACAGTATCTGTGAACATCACGTGTACTTGATAAAGCTACAGCAACAACACCGAATTGAAAAAATGTCTACTTTCAAGCAAAACTGCCCAACTATTTTGATAATTCTCATAGAAAGATAAGAAAATAGATGATAGATCATCTTTTCCTTACAACTTCTAGACCTTCTTGATACCCTCCCTCAAATAATAAAAACAGAATAATTGGCTCCATTTACTTTGTTGCTATTTTTGACTCTCAATGGTGAAAAATCCAGCAGAATAAAACTCCACTCTCTCTTCCTACCCATTCATGTGCACCTGTGTGCTCTGATCAGACATGTCCCTCTCCCCTATCTGCAGCTTCAGTGCAGTCCTCTAAAATAATTTCTTCTGGGGGGAGGGGCAGTTGTCCACTTAGCTGGTATGGGGGCCGAGCCCTCAGGCCCCTCCACTGACTCCCCACTCCATTCTGGTTTGCTGCAGATCTATCTAGATAAGATTGGCTGGATGAACAGTCTGGAGGAGAAAACAACAGGACCAATGGTTTTGAGGGGACATGGGAGAGGGGGAGGCAGGGGTAAGAAGGAGTGTTGACCAACCCAGGGACAGGGGAGCAACAAGTGATCCAAAATTTGTGGCAAGGAGGGTGTGAGAGGCCTGGTAGGGATTCAGCAAGGGCAATATAACCAAGAGAAATTACTGAAACCCAAATGAAGGCTGAGCATTGTATTGGGACAAGAGAAAAGTAAAAGGAAATAGAAGAAAGAACTAGGAGACAAAGAATATTTATAGAAGTCTAAATACAGGCATGTACATAAGTAAATATATTTATATAGGATGGTGGGGAAATATATCTACGTGTATATATTTATAGGTTTAGTATTAAAGCAGTAGATGGACATTGGACTTCCACTGAAGTACTTACTCAATGCAAGAACACCTTGTTCTATTAAATTGGCTTTCCATGATGCACACCTCCCAACACGACCGCTGAAGACAAATGTGTGCATAAGCAAATATGGTGAAGAAAGCTGATGGTGCCCGGCTATCAAAAGAAATAGTGTCTGGAGTCTTAAGGGATTGAAGGTAAACAAGCGGCCATCTAGCTCAGAAGCATCAAAGTCCACATGGGAGAAGCACACCAGCCTGTGTGACCACGAGGTGTAGAAGGGACCAGGTATCAGACATCAATGAACAAAAAATCATATCAGTGTGTGCTCACCTTCCCGATATGATCACTGAAGACAAATGGGTGCATAAGCAAATATGGTGAAGAAAGCTCATGGTGCCAGGCTCTCAAAAGATATAGCATCTGGGGTCTTAAAAGCTTGAAGATAAACAAGCAACCATCTAGCTCAGAAGCAACAAAGCCCACATGGAAGAAGCACACCAGTCTATGTGACCACGAGGTGTCGAAGGGATCAGGTAGCAGACATTGAAGAACAAAAAAAAACATACCATTGTAAATGAGGGTGAGTGCAGAGTGGAGACTCAAAGCCCATCTGTAAGCAACTGGACACGCCCCTACTGAAGGGGTTTGGAGCGGAGATGAACCAGTCAGGATGCAGGGTAGCAACGATGAAACATATAACTTTCCTCTAGTTCTTAAATGCTTCATCCCCTATCATGATCCCAATTCTACCTTACTAATCTGGCTAAACCAGAGGATGTACATTGGTACAGATAGAAACTGGAAACACAGGGAATCCAGGACAGATGATCACTTCAGGACCAGTGGTGAGAGTGGTGATACCTGGAGGGTGGAAGGAAGGTGGGGTAGGAAGGTAGAACCGATTACAAGAATCTACATATAACCTCCTCCCTGGGGGATGGGCAACAGAAAAGTGGGTGAAGGGAGACGTGGGACCGTGTAAGATATGACAAAATAATAATAATTTATAAATTATCAGTGGTTCATGAGGGAGGTGGGAGCGGGGAGAAAGGGGTAAAAATGAGGAGCTGATACCAAAGGCTCAAGTAGAAAGCAAATGTTTTGAGAATTATGATGGCAACAAATGTGCAATGTGCTGGACACAATGGATGGATGGATGGATTGTGAGAAGAGTTGTACGAGCCTCCAGTAAAATGATTAAAATAAATATATATATATATATAGTAGAATAGTGTCGTGGAGTGAAATTTGTTAATATGACTCTTCTATTCAGGTCTTGTATCAGGAGCCCTGGTGGCACTGCGGATGCTCCCAGGAGGAAAGGTTGGTGTCAGCATAGGTGAAGAAGGAGGGGTCATGGAGGCATGTTGACTCCTGCCTCGTGACCAGAGAAAGTCATATACAGCCATGTTCATTGCAAGTAGGAAATTAAGAACTCAGAATGGGAATTGTGTTTCAACTTTCTCAGGACACAGTAGGAAATGGATCATTCTGTCTCGGTTTTTCTTTTTTGATTGGGTGATTTATAAAGGGTATGTCTCTTATGCATAGGGGCGAATTATTTTTGGTATTAGAAAAAACTACTCTAATTTAATCCTTTTATTATTATTTCAAACTGTGAGACAACTTTTCCTCGATATTGACCGTTAATGTGTCTTTCTTCATATAGCAAACGAATCTTGAATTTTTGAGGCTTGCCATCTTGAGTGATGATTCAGGTCGATAAGCGTTGCTTAAGGCCAGCAGAAAGAGAGGAAAAAGCTCACAGCTCAGTGGATAGTCTCTTTCAACTGCAACAGAAGAGGCAGAAAATGCTTTATTACTGGGAAAAAATATATATTCCACAGCACAGGAGCCAATCAATGTCTCCTATCGACATCAACATGTAGAATGTGCACTGTTATTCATAGACATCTAGGAAATCAGACAGCAACACACAGAGGAGAAGGAATATCACAGACACCGGAGGGTCTATAAGAAATAATTAGTGGATTATGTAGAGCTATGGTAAAAAAAAAAAAGGTGAATTATTCAGCCAGTCATGAATTTCTGGGAGATGAATTAATGCTCACTGAGACTATGATAGCATGACCAAATTTTAAACCACTAGATAATTCTTTTTAATCCTTGTTTCTGGCTCTTAATTTAAGCACAGTCTGTATCAATTACACTCCTGGCAGGAAGCAGAAAGCTTAGACTTTGAGTAGTTAATAATAGACTACTTAGATGAGTAGAGGTGTAACAAGAAGCATACAGGAACTGGCAGAAGGAGGGGTGTACCCACGTTTGAAGGGACAAGGAGGAAACACTGTATCCCTAGATCAGAAATGAAGTCGCCTGAGAGAAACTAGACGGATGAAGAGAGAAAGGTACTGCTGGGAGAAACAGGAAGGGCTTGTTCAATGACAGAGGCAAAGAGGGAAGGGGGATACAATATTCTGAACTCTGACATCAAATTTTATGGTCTTCTCTCTGAGCCTCCCATCGGTCAAATTTGACTTAAAATCCGAGGGTTTGAGAAGCTAGTTATGTAGAGGAACAGACTAGGATAGAAATGGTCAGAGCAAGCAGTGTAGCAGGAGGTTGTAGCAGTGGGTTAGGTGTGAGAAGGAAGGCATTCAATCCCACTAGAATAATCTTATGGAATCATTAATTTATCCATGACACTCTTTAAGTGTTCCTTATAATGAACAATTTTATATGGCATGATCATCTATATATTCATTCAGTAAGATTCCAAAAATATAATATTAATAATAAATTTTGCTGTAGGAAGTACACAACGGAAATGGACTCCCGTGGGGTATATATTAAGGTGCTTCAAAAGTTTCATGGATAAATTTCCTTGTTATATCATGTATCTATGAATTTTTTGAGAGAGAAGTAAAAATTAATTGCTTAACATGTTTAAGCCTAATGGAGGTCTCTTTTAGAAAATACAACCAAACAAAAATAGAATTCATTGAAATTGATTTCTAGGGTCAAATGTCTTTGTACCTTGTATAAGGTCAAGTGCATTATCTAATCTAAGCATTCACACAGCCCTAAAAGGGCCTCTACTAGTAAATGAAATAGTTTCAAAGATTCAAAACATAGGAACAAGGTCTAGTGATTCATTCAGCTAAAGATTGATGATGTTTCTAAGCCAAAAGAGATTTATTGACTTATTTATTGATTTGATTTATTAGTTTGGAATGATTTTTTACCCAAGAAGTGTTCATGAATGTGCCACAAATACAATCAGAGAAAACGCAGCGTCTGCAGCTTGGTGACCGAGAGTGAAGTGCAGCAGGCAGCTGCTAGGGAAAAGGGTTTAACGAAGAAGAATGATTTTTGCGGCAGAGATATATTACACAGCACAGCACTGCCTTAAGTCAATAATGATGACTAACCAAGATGCAATGAGAATTATAGTAGCAAACCCTGCCTGTGGAGAGGTACTGTAAGTGCAAAAGGAAAGACACCCTGTAATTATAGCTGCTTTCCCCTCCGCTGGGGGGGATATGATGGTATAAAAATTGATGAGTATTAAATAAGTCACATAAAATAAATAAAACCAATGATAGGCTTCAGCTTAGATAGGAAGTTGCCTGGCAGGCAGCTACCTTAGAATGGAAAAACACAAAGTAAGGAAAAATACAACCAAATGCGGAAGCCACACTGATAAGTCGTGTTCTTAGGTTTTCTGTTTGTTTCTTTTAAGTAGAAACCAATTCGGAGTTATTGGAGTAGAAAGGAATTCTCTGGAAAGTCATTGTCTAGGATCTCATTCACTCCACAGAGCCAGATTTAGAGCCACACATCTGGAAATAACGTCCTGAATGTTGCTGCACCTCTGTTCAGCCCAACACAACCGCTTCTGCCTGTGATTGACACCAGCAGTTGAAGTCTGTTCACACCACAGGAACTACTGAGACAGGGCTGTAGAAACCGACTAGCCTCTGGATTTACCTGCCGTCATGGCAGCCATCTGTAAGAAAGTATGTTTTAGGGCATCTTCTTCATATTAGTATCTTCTGGTTCCATATCACACTGTGCTTGTACTTTCCCCGAAGGAGCACTGAGGGCATATGGAGCTGGTGTATTTGGTCTGTCAACAAGAGACCCGATCTGCTTCATCAGCTGAGGGATTCTCCAAACCTAATCGGAAGACTCAGTTGCTGCAAAACCGGACACTTTGCTAAGGGAAGCTCCCGCCCCATGCAACGTTCCCGATTTGTAACTCTCACTCAGGAAGTCAAAATGTGCCTTATTGACTGCATTGCAATGTTGATGTTTAAACACATTAAGCTAACATTGCTTTCACTGGAGATCTTGAAAAACCATAGAATATTTTTAAATCATACAACTCTTATCACAATCCATACATACATACATCAATTGTGTAAAGCACATTTGTACATTCTTTTCCCTCAACAGTCTCAAAATATTTGCTTTCCGCTTAAGCCCCTGGCATCAGGTCCTCATTTCTTCCCCTTCCTCCCTGCTGCCCCCTCCCTCGTGAGCCCTGGATAATTTATAAATTATTATTTTATCATATCTTGCCCTGTCTGACGTCTCCCTTCACCCACTTTTCTGTCGTCCGTTCCCCAGTGAGGAAGTCACATGTAGATCCTTGTCATTGGTTCCCTCTTTCCAACCCACTCTCCCTCTACCCTACCAGAATCGCCACTCACACCACTGGTCCTGAGAGGTTCATCATCCTGGATTCCCTGTGTTTCCAGTTCCTATCTGTACCAGTGTACATCCTTTGGTCTAGCCAGACTTCGGATCATGATAGTGGGGGGGCAGAGGAAGCATTTAGGAGCTAGAGGAAAGTTGTATTTTTCATCATTGCTACATCACACCCTGACTGGCTCGTCTCCTCCCCAAGACCCCTCTGCAAGGGGATCTCCAGTGGCCTACAAATGGGCTTTGGGTCTCTACTCCGCACTCCCCCCATCATTCACTATGGTAAGCTTTTTTGTTCTGATAATACCTTAACCTGATCCCTTCGACACCTCGTGATCGCACAGGCTGGTGTGCTTCTTCCATGTGGGCTTTGTTGCTTATGATCTAGATGGCTGCTTTTTTACCTTCAAGCCTTTAAGACCCCAGATGCTATACCTTTTGATAGCCAGGCACCATCAGCTTTCTTCGCCACATTTGCTTATGCACCCATTTGGCTTCAGCAATCGTAGAATTTAAAAAGCATTCATTAATTAAAACACAATATTAGCTATTGTATTACTCATTACTACCTGAATTAGTAATTCTGGCTAAATCATTAACTATACACTGAAATCTATTAGAGCCAGTATTCAATCAAATTGACTTGTTTTGCCAGGTCTTTTACAGTGCGCAGTCTTATCACTTACTCTAGTTCTATCCATTTGTGGAAAACAGAGTTTTTCTTCTATTGTAAGTTTCCACCTAATACCCTCTGGCTTTTGAAAGTTTTATTGTATAATTTCATATAAACTAATTGTCTCAATTTTAAATTGCCTACACAACCCTGGTTCGACACTGGTTAGGCCTTATTGTTCCAAGAATCGTTCTTTTGTCTTTCCTATAATACCACAATCCTTGCTACCTCACTGAGCTGCCATCTAATTTTAGTATCTAATTTTGACCAGACAATTTTCAAATGATTGCACACTACTCAGGTTTATTCTATTCTTCAGGAAGACATTTCTGAATCCCCTAAACTTGGCTTTTTTTCTTATTACTTCATTAAAGATGTCATGTTGCTGGATAGAGGGATTTATTTCCCAGTATCCCTCTTTCCTAATCTTTGTCATATTTGCTCCTACTGTTCAATGCAACCTGGGCACTTTCTTCCTGGAACAAATACTTTCATTTAGCTTGCTCTCTCTACAGTCACTAATTTTGTTTTTTTCCCCCCATGTTCACCGTATAAATATTCCTAAATATGATTATTTATTCATTACTCTGTGTTGCAGTCACCTTTGTTTGCCCCTTCTACAGACAATTGTGCAATGTTACTAACAGTCTAAAACTAAATATGTAATTCCCCAATAAACTTTATTTTTTAAAATTCTCAATCTCTTACGTCTTTATTCTAAATATCTCTGCCAAGATCCTATTCCAGTTTCATAGGCATTCAAATTAAACATTTCCAAAGTGAAAATGCATCCTCTTTTCTCTCCTCATGCGTACTTCAAGGTTTGAGAGAAGACTAGTTGCAGAGCATCTGTTTCAAATACCAATCAAACAAATCACAATCTTATAGACCTGAGCTCAAAAATCTGTACTTGAATATTTTATTCAGTAGTTACGTATTTTAAAATTTCAATGGACACTAGACCTTTGCATCTTTGCAAGAGAATGTAGAATGATAACAGGAAGGTATATCAGGCATTGACTAAGGAGTTACCTATTAACAACAACAAAACATTTCATATTTTAAACTGTACTTAGCATTGTTACTTTATTAAACATTCCCATGAGTCAAGGAACGATAGTAGCAATCAGTTTTTAAAGATTTTTCACTCAAAAATTTCAAACTTTTGGAGTCTTTGCTACTGGTCAGCATTTTGTATAGTTTCCAATTTATTCTGATTTTAGCAAAATCCCCTGGTGCTCTTCTGGCAACAATTCCTCTCCATCATTTGTACCCTCCTTCATAATGGAGCACTCAGGCACCTGTGCACATACATAAACACACTGTTCCTGTGGCCTCTTTGCCGAACCCTGTGCTTTTATTCATCTCCTGACTGAACAAAATCCCCGGGATGCATTCAGATTTCTAGAGTGATTTGCAACCCTAGACGATTGCAGTATTTTCATGGGTTTTGATAGGCTGGATAGGCTACGAAAGCATAGCATTTCAGCTGTGCCATAAATTGTGTAAGGCTAGAGCTCTCTAAAATAAACAACACATAGTGGTCCGTCTCCAGTTTCATTAAGATGTGGAGTAACTTGTATTTTAATAATTGTCTAAACCAATAAATAAGATTCAAATACACGCTCTCTCAATGCTTCTGGGATTAGTCATTGGACTTCCTTCTCAAAGCCCAGCTACTGAAAGTGGAACGATACAAAGGATAACTTCAGAGCACTAGTGATGTGCCTTTTTATTTGAGTTTCATGATACATTTTGGAGATGCTAGGCTTCTAAATGTATTTTCTTAAAAACGAAGATGAGAACCAGTCATGTAGCTAATATTTCAAAGCTCAGATTGTCAGCTATTGATTAATATTCATGTATGTTTTATCATCCAAGGTGATTTCTGCCAGACATGCACAAGAACAGGGAGTGTAGTGAATTTGATCAATTCTCTTAGATTTTTGTGCTGGGCAGCCCACATTTCTGTGGCATTTAAGCATAAGCACACAAAACAGAAAGGAGTTGGAATCTCCACTAGCATTAATATGCTAGTTGCATGTAAATAACCTTCATCAGAAGAACGATGATCTACTTAATATACTTTGCTTATCTTTTTCATTTTCTTTCTTTGGCATTAAAAAAGAATAAAAAGAAATATTGAGACTTGGGTAGGCTTATTGATCCATTTTCCTTAAGAGAAACATCTGCCCTTGCACATTTCCACCGAAGAGTAAGGATAGAAGCTACCTGCCCCGTGATGTGTAGCACTGGGGGTGGGATTTTATATTCCCTTGGTTGGCTATTTAGAATAAAAACTACTTCTAAAATCAAAGTAAAGGTCTTTATAAGCCACTTGCTAAAATAAATCATGGATATTAGAATATTAGAATTATAAAGAGTATAAAAGACAAAATAAATGTTTCGTCTACACACCCCACTTCCCAGTCCATTCTAGCTATATCCCTATCACACTCACAAAAATGACATTTACAAGCAGATGGTTCAATGACAGCTTTTATAATTTTTTAATGTGTTGAACAGTAGGCACTTGATTCCGTGGAAGTAGCTGAGCTAAAACATATAATGTTTTCTATAAAAGAAAATAAAAATAAAATTCATCCTTCCTCCAAATTACATGTTCACTTGTTTTACTATTGCTAGATTTTAGGACATTATTACTAACCTTTTAAGGTCTCTAATAGAAGATGAGTAAGCTAGAGCACAACATTTCTTTCAGCTCTTTCACTATACATCCATCACAGTTATGGGATGTGGTAGGCAGGGGCCGGGGGAGCCCTCCCAAGGATATATTCACGTTCAAGCTCCTACCTGTGATTCTTCTCTTATCACGTGAAAGAGTACCAAACCAAAAACCCAAACCCACTAACATTCAGTCAATGTCACATAGTGACCCTACAGGACAGGGTAGAATTTCTCCTGTGAGTTTTGGAGACCGTAACTCTTTATGGGAGTAGAAAGCCCCATTTTTCTTTCTAGAGAGAGCACTGACCTTGCAGTTAGCAGCCCAAAGTTTAACCAACTACTACGCCACTAGAGTTCCTGTGAAAGTGTGCATATGACACCATATGGCCAAGAGATGATTATTTAAGGACCTTGTGAGGAGATGCTTATGCTGGATGACCTAAATGGCTCCTGAAGGCAATCCACACACAACCTTCTAAACATGGCAGATGGAGATTAGACAGACACACATAGAGGAACTTTGTGAAGATGGAACAGGAATTGAAATGAGGTAGCCACAAGCCAAGCAACAGTGACAGCCACCAGAGACTGTAAGAGGCAGGTAGTGATTTGATACTACTCTCAGAAATGACCATGATTTTTCTCTCTTTGGATTTCCACAAGTTTTTTAATTTGGGGTACGACCCTCAAGGTCTGCAGTTTGAAACCACCAATCTCCCCATGAGAGAAAGATCAAACTTTCTACTCCCATAAAGAATTAGAGTCTCCGAAACTCACAGGGGCACTTCTACCCTGTCCTAAAAGGTCACTGGAGGACATTGACTCAATGACAGTGAGTTTGGCTTTTGGTTGGATTTATGGCCTCCATAAATTATAGACTACATTTCTGTTGCAAAAGCCACAATGCTTTAATAATTTGTTACCAGAAGTCACAAGAAACATAAATAGGGAGCAGTACATTTGGTTCAGGAAACCTGGTGACATGGTGCTGAGCATTCAGATGTTAACCTGAAGTTTCATTGTTCAAACCCATCAGGGTCTCTTGGGGAGAAAAACACTATCAATCTGCCCTGTAAAGATTGGCAGAGATTAGCCTAGAAGACACTAGGGGACAATTTTATTTGTCGCATGGTGTCACCATGGCTTTAACTGTTCAAGGGTATACAAAAACCACCTTTAATGTAGTGTTCTCATACTTATGTTGCTCTTCATTAATAGTGAGACTTTTTGCTTTTATTTTATATACAGTTATTTTATTAATTAACAATTTGAAAACATTTCTAATGTTATTTTGTATAAACATCAGATACTAAGTAAGTAAGTGCAGTTATTTGTCAGAAATAAAAAAATCAGTAAATTTGGGGTGCTCAAATATTGGTCTAAAAGTTGAGATAAAATAAACATTTTTTTTTTACCAAACATATTACTTAAAATAACTTTCTATTTTAAGCCATCATTGATCAAGCCATGTTTTTATTGTATAGTTTTTTGCCCGACTCTTTCTGGATTTATTTTTAATTTTCTTAAAAACTTTCCATTTATTAAATGAGTATATCTATCACATTAAGTAGATAATTTGGTTATTACAATGTACTTTTCTTACTGAAGATACTTTTTACAAATACCTCATAGATAACCTGCAGCCAGTGGAAATCTAGTAGAACACAACTCATGGTAAGTCTCTAGGCCTGAGAAGGTCTATGCTTCACGGAGTTTTCAATGTAACATTTCTCAGAAATTGCCTGCCAGAATGGTCTTCCGGGATACATCCATTATTTTGATTATCAGTTGTGACCTACCTCAGACTAGTTAACAGAGTCTTCCCGCCAGATATCCTCTGTCTTAGTGAGTTAGTGTTGTTACAACAAAAACATTACAAAGGGTATCTGAAACGACTTTTCTCACAGTTTAGTTTGCTGAGGTAGGAATTCAGGGTGCTGAATCTAGGGGAAGATTATATTTTCCTAGGTCTTGCCTTCTGTCAACGGTACCAGAGGGTCCTGGTCTACTGTCAGTGTCTGCTTTTGAGGGCAGTCTTCTGCAGAACAGCATCGCTGTGCTCTGATCTGCATCTTTCACCTGCTTGCTGAATCTAATGAAGATCGCAAAAGAAATCTACTAGAGATGCGCTGAACCCTAATCCTGCCTGATTAAATAAAGCCAAATTTGATTATTACCAAGGCATAAGGGTTAGGATTTCCAGTATTTTTCTGGGCAGGGGGGGAGCACAATTTAATCTACAACTTTTCACCCATTTTAGTGGTCAGGTGTCACTCATCTAGATTAAATGTGCCACAGAGCAAATCGTTCTCCTCTGCTGGGCCATCCTCACAATTGTCGCCATTGTTACACCACTGTGCATCTCATTGAAGTTTGAACCTCTACTTTATTGACTATTACGTCTGTTTCCAGTGACTGACCCTTCTTAATAATATCTCCAAAGCACATGAGATGAAGACCCTGTAGCTTCACCTCTAGGGAGCATTCTCACTGTTCTTCCAGGGTAGGTCTACTTACTCCAGCAATTCATGGTATTTTTAATAGTCTTCTCCAATACCATCATTCCAATGCATGGACTATCTCAATCCACTTATTGCCGCTTTCATATGCAAATAAGGTCATTGGAAATATCCTGGCTTGGAGCAGGCACACCTGTCTTCAAAGTAACATCCTTGCTTTTGAACAACAGATTTGCCAAATGTAATACCAGTTTGACTTGCTGTCATCTGCTTCCATGAGCATTGATTACGGATTTAAAAAAAAAAGATAAATATTTGACAATTTCTATCTTTCCTACACTTATCAGAATGTTATATCCTGGTCCAGTTTGGGGGATTTTGTTTTCTTTACATTGAGGTGTATCTCACTGTAGCTGCAGTGTTTGATCTTGATCAAGATGTGTTTCAAGTCCTCTTGACTTTCCCCAAACAAGGGATATGACTTGGATATCTCAAGTTGTACATCGCCTTTCTTTATTGTTGATGCCATATTCTTATTCATACTGCCCAACTCCTCAGATTAATTGCTCAATGTACAGATTGATTGAGTATTAGAAAGGATACAGCTTTGTTGCAAGCATTTCCTCATATAAAACACACAGTGCAACTGCTCAGCGTGAATGACTGCCTTTTGTTCTATGTGCGGGTCATAGGAGTGTGGTTACATATTCTGAAATTTCTATTTTGCACTGTCAGCTATCGGTTGTGATTTTCCACGTGGTCAGATGTCTTTTCATAATCAATAAAATACAAGTGAGTACCTTTCTTGTTTTCTCTGTTTGCAGCCAAGACCCATCTGGCATCAGTGGTGATATTCCTGTTCTCAGATCCTCTTGTAAATCCAGTGTGGATTTGTGGCAGCTCCCCTTAGAATACTGCTAAAACCGTTTTAAAATTCCCTTAGCAAAAACATACTATATGTGAGATTAATTATATTTTTCATCAATTGTCACGTTTTATTGACATCTTTCTTTGGAATGGGCTCAAATATAGATATTTCCAGTCAGTTGATCAGATAGCTGTCTTCCAAATTGCTTAGCAAAGACTAGTGAGTGATTCCAGCAGTTTTGCAATCTTGAAATATTTCACTTGTTGTCTGTCACTTCCTGAAACCTTGTTTTGTGCCAATGCCTAAACCACACCTTGAACTTCCTTCAGTTGCCTTTGGTTCTTGTTGAATGTTGAGTGATTCTTTTAGGTCAATAACTGTGTATTACTTCCACTGTCTTTTGCTGTTGTTTGCATTGTGCACTTACAAGTCTTTGATATTACAATTTGAAGCTTGATTTCTTTTTCAGTTATTTTAGCTTGAAATATCCATTCAAGCTTTCTAACTCTATATCTTTGCCCATTTAATTATGATTTTTGCTTTTTCTTCAAAACCCATTTGAAAATTTCTGTACAGCGATTTTACTTAATCATTTCTTGCATTTGATTAACTATTCTATGTTCAAACGCAAATTCCCAGAGTCTCTGACACCTAGGTTGGTCTTTTGTTCTTTCCCGTTATTGTAATGACCTTTTATAATCTGTGATTTTCTTGATATCATGCTGCACTTTGTTAGGCTCTGTCATTAATTGTCAGTGAGCCTGACCTGTTCTTTAGCGAGTCTGATCTACAGGAGGACAGCAAGGCCACGTGGTGCTTTGTCTTTTGAATGTAGGGTTGATGTGAATCAGACTAGATACACCTAGCAGCATTAAGGCATTGATTGATCACAGTAGTAAGTCATTAGTATAATGGTATTGGTTTCTTTTCCCACTTTATAATGCATATTAATATCTATAATTTTAAGACATGCATTAAACCAATATACTCACTACACTTAATCTAGCTAATATAATTCTAGTTAATACCAAAAGAATAATAAATAGAAAAAAAACATACTTAACAGTGTCCTGGTATCCTGTATCTAGAAAAGAAGGGATTGGCACATTGTTTGCAATAATGAACTCAACCATAGGAATGACTGTGAAGATGGAGTAGGTCCACTCGATATGAATTTTTTTGTATATATGGCAACTCTGAGTCAGAGCTGACTAAAGGATACTGAACAGCAATAACAAGGAAATAATTGAAAAAACAAAATTAGATAAAAATTTTCCTTAGGAGTCCATAATATTGTTAATTGAGAGTTAATAGCCATCGTCTTTTTGTCAGTTTCTCATACTGTGGTAGGTTGCATATTGTTGTGATGCTGAAAGCCAAAGTCACCCAAGTGAACAGAATTCAATAGAGCTTTCAGACCAAGAATAGACTATAAAGAAGAAATAAGTTGTTAATAGTTATTGAATCTTAGAAAATGTAGTGCCCAGGAACTGGAGTTTTTTCTTTTGTCTATATTTGCAGATTCAATTCAATCACAGTGAGTGATTCTTGGTTTTACAGTAAACAGCCTGTCTTCTCTGGTCTCTCTGGCTTCCCTATTGCCACAAGGCAGGGTCAGATATGTCTCTACCCTCCATCCTTCTTACCTAGTCTGACACCACTCATTTCTCCCAGGACACTCCACCTTTGATGGGTTCAGTAATTTGTTGAAATGGTCACAAAGAACTCACAGACAATAATCGCAATGATAAGAGATTATAGGCAAGTTAAAGAGCCATGATAGAATAGTGGCTACCCGTTAGGCTATGATCCACATGGTCCACAGTTTGAAACTACGAACAGCTCGGCAGGAAAAAAGACTGGGCTTTCTACCCCCTTAAACAATTATAGTCTTGGGAACCCACATAGGTTTCGCTTTGAGTTAACACTGACTCAGTGGCAGTGACGTTTTTTGTTAGTTTGTTTAGGGAAGTTGGTAGCTTACCATAAATAGGCTCAGTGAGGGTACAGTCATTGGTCCATAGCAATGCCTCTCCTAAGCTAATAGCCAGGTATCACTGATCCTCATCCTCACAGCTACCATGGTGCCGTGGCTTCTGTCTCTATGGGCCAGGAAGCCAGCCTACCTGTTGCTCTGTCTCACATTCCTATCGTCTCAGTGCTGCCCCTTTTACTCAGTACACGCATAGTCTGTGTGCCACAGTCTCTGGTGTTTCTGATCTTGGACTCCACCATTTCAAACAGACATCTTGAACTTGCACTTCTGAAGGTCCTGGTCTTTCTCTTTCTGCTCCTGCTCCAAAGATGGTTCATCCTTCTAGTCAGGATGGTGGTAAATAAAACTGACCAATCCTCTCTATTACTGTTACACATGTCCTATTGGCCCAAAAAACTCGAACCAAACTTACAGCCATTTAGTTGATGCCAAATCATAGGGACCCTATAGGACAGGATAGACGTGCCCCTTTGAGTTTCTACGACTGTAACTCTTTATTGGAGTAGAAAGCCCCCTCTTTCTTCTGAGGAATACCGACCTTGTAGTTAGAAGCCCAATCATTTGATGGGAGTTACAGAAACATGGATAAACAAGCCATAATAAAAATTTCACTCCACCCAGATTTTTTTGTTTTGGTTTATATTTGCAAAGATTGATAACTGACACAATTTGAGAAGATTGACAATAATTTAATTAAAAAATTATATATTAATTTCACATACGAATTATATATATTTATTTCAATCAAATAGAAAATTTAGGTTAAAGCTTTTTAAAGTTAAAGGTAAATAAAAAACACGATAATGATGGTCACTTATTAAAATAAGATTTCAGTGAAAGCCTGAGAGTACTTTGAAATGTGCTCACTACATATGATTTGCCTGAAAAGCATATTTTTCAGTTTTGAAGATAGAAAATAGAAGTTTTTGAATATTCAATTTAAACTAAATTGGACAATAAGATTAATTTTAGAGTTTAAAATGATATAATAGCTAGAAATATTACATTAAAAGAATATGCTAATCAGAGATCCTAATTTTTCCTCTTTGATAGAATATTTGCATATTTGATATTTGCATTTGCATTACTGATTTCTATTTCATCTTATAACATCTTAAAGGGAATAATTTTGTGATCCAAGTATGGATTAATAAAAAGACAAAGCATTCATTATTAAAATATTTCCCTTGCCTAATTTTTCTTACTAAATTATTTCCAGGTAGGAGGAAAATTCATATTTTACCAAGGAGTGCACAAGGAGTACACCTGTGTGTACATGTTTTATATTAATAATCTTATAAATATGATAGAGGTTCCTAGATGTGCTTTGTGAAGTTCTATTTTTTGTTCAATTGAAAAAGAGAATGAAGGATTGAACTACATTATATATAAAGAGAGGTAGAAATAGATATCAACCCATTGTTGTCAAGTTGATTCTGACTTATGGTAATCCTAAAAGACAAAGTAGAACTGTCCCTCAGGATATCCAAGCCTGCGATCTTTATAGAAGAGACTGTCACATAACTTTTACACTGAGAAACTGGTGAGTTTTGCCCGCTGACTTATCATTTAATGGCTGAGCAACTAACCATTGTGCTAACAGTGCACCCCTTGAAAAATTTCTAATTTGTTCAAATTTCTTTCTATTGCACATTTTAGTTTTTATTTACACATTAAACTTAAATAACTTTTTAAAAAGATAGGTGTTTCTCATTTACCCTTGTCTGTGTCCATACTCTCTACCTGAGTGGCTTGTCTGTGACTGTACTGATGGAAGTTATGCCGAAGGATTTTCAAATACCAGCTGGGCCACTCATGGTGGACAGATGTCAGAAAACACCCAGACTAAGAACAGAGGAGGACACAGTAGAAACAATCAACTTTGGAGGGGTTAGCCACTGAAAGTTTTAAAGGACATTATCAGATATAGTGCTAAAAGAGGAACTCCTTCAGTCCTTAGGCATGGAATTTAGTATCAGGAAAGAGCTGCTTCCAAAATGTAGCCAACGTTAATGACAAAGAGGGAGTAAAGCTTGTGGGACCATTCTTTGTTGTTGGAGCATAACTCAAAATGAGGAAAAAAATAGCTGGAATTGTTAGTAAGGATTTGGAAAGTACAATGTGTGAAGCAAGAAAAATTGAAAAAGATTAAAAATAAGGTATAACACTTAAAAATTGATGTCTTAGTCGTTGGTGACTGCAAATGGACTGGCATTAACCACTTGGGGGCATATGATCATTCCATGCCAAGAATGAGACCTTGAAGAAGTGTCGCATTCATCAGCAGAAAAAAGGCATTTCACAGCCCATACCGATGTGCATGCTGTCTGGGAAAGAATATATTGATATGACAGGAAGAGCAGTTAATTCAACTATTATTCACATTTACACATAAACCACTAATGTCAGTGCTGAAGGACTTGACGAATTCAATTAAATTCTTTAGTCTCAAAATGATTAAACATGTCATCAGAAGCACTGATAATTACTAGTAATTTGAGTGTGAAAGTTGAAAACTAAGGGAAAGGTTGGTTAATAGAAAATATAGCCTTGATGATAGAAATATAGGTGGACTTATGATAAAATTTTACAAGAACAACAACTTCTTCATTGTAGATATTCTTTTTCAACAGCATAAGTGGTGAGTGTGTACATGGCCCCCTCAGATCAAAAAGGCAGGTATCACATTGACAAAATCTGTAGAAAGACACAATAGAGAAGGACAAAATCAGTAAGCAAAACAAGACCAGAGACCAGCTGTAGACTGTGCCATCAGTTGTTCATAGGGAATTTCAGGTTGAAGCTGAATAAAATCACAGTAAGTGCAGGACAGCCCTTCAGTATATCTCAGCTATAACCTTTAGCGAATCTCGACTGAGTTTGCAGACATCTCAAGAAGAGATCGGATGCACGGAGCACTAATGAACGGACTCCTGAAGAGTTGTTGGGTGACATCAAGACCCTCATACACGAAGAAAGCAATGGTCATTAAAGAGAAAGAAAAATGACCCCAAAGTCCAAAGTGGGTGTTATTAGAAATGTTTGAATGGATGGTAGCTAAAGCCAATGAAAGGAATGCTGACATAAAGGCATTGAACAGAAAACTTAAAAGGGCAGCTCAAAATGACAAATTATAATACTTGCAATATAGTGAATTATTTAATATATGGCTAAATGTAATATATATTCTGACCTTTATTTTTCCCAGAAAGTGCTTTAATTTTCCTAATGGGTCTAAAAGAGAAAATGGGGGGAATCGACAGTTTGGGTTATTTAATTCACATGTGAGTTCTTATGAGCAAAGTTGGAATTGTCATTATGCTTAGAATCAATTGTGCCATCTCAGAAACAGGAAGCAGAGTTCAGTCCTAGGAAGAGATAGGTGCACAGAGTGGAGCATGTCCTTTAAAACCCAAGATTCCTGTCTCTTTTTCTTCCTAGATCCAAGAGGAAATGTTGACAGCTGGGGAGGGGCAGTTGAACTGCAGCAGCAGAACCAGTTGGCAGACCATGAACCAGAGCAGTGGACTTTCAAGAGCACAGAGCAGGCAGCTGCCAGCTGGCATGGAGGACCTCTGGACACATATTTGGAATTGAAGGGCATGCTGCCCCATAGGCTGGGGCTGAATGCCTTTGGGCTGAAGCTTCTACTGGAGTGGCATGGCCTTTGGGCATTTATTGGAGGCTCTGAAAGAGTTCTGTAATGTTGCTGGAGAAGACAGCAGCCAGGTCCATTGGCTGAGGACCAGAAAGATAGGCTTGCTGGCAGGCATTGAAGAAAAGAAAAAAACTGTATCCTGAGCATTCCTCACTTGCATTGTAGCTTGCTAACCTCCCTATAAACCCACTAATTATGGGAAAGCTGGGTAAAGAAAATTGAAAGCTGACTAGAAGTTTGTGTCCGCAGCCATAGTCTCCCCCTTTGATCACATCTTGAGTGTGTGAGCCCCATGGAGCTGCAGGATGGGCACCCATGTGCCTGGGAAACTGGAGCCTGTTCTACTTTAAAGATCCCAGGCTCGTCTCTGCGAGAACTGATCCAGCCTACACAGGAGAGCATCCGAGTGCCCACCTTGCACATCGATGCAATCCCCAATAAAGATTTCAGGTGCTCCAGTTTGCTGTGTGGACAGTTTCCATCTACTTCTAAATTGCCTGTTGGCTCTAGTTCCACTCCCACTCCTCTTACCAAGGTGGCGTGTTGGACTCCGAGGGGACACTCACTTAGAATTACAGAAGCTTGCGCGAGGAAACTGAGCAAGTATTTATTAATAATGTGGCTGTCAACATTACCCAGGAAGAATGGGCTTTGCTGGTTCTTTCTCAGAGGAAAACATAGAGATGTGATGTTGGACACCTTTAGAACCTGGAATCCGAATAATAATAAACAAAAAGTGTCCTTGAAGAACGACTCCTAGTCCTCCAAAATAGGAGAACTGTTTGGATTTCATGACTTCCAAGACCATGACCTCCAAAAATACAACCACTAAGGAAGTCTTATGAAAAATTACATAGTGCAGCATCTCCAGGAAAGTCAATACTAAGTGGGAAGGAAAAGTACAGAAGGTATCCAGCATGGGAAAGCTTTCCCCTGGAGTGTGGATCTTCCTAGGCCTAAGAGAAGGCCTGCTGAAGTAAATCTTTCTAAATGACGTGAGTGTGGAAAAGCCTTCCTGGCTCATCCATCTGGGCCTCAAATGAGATCCTATATTCGATACACGCCACCTCAGTGTAAGAATGTGGTCAAGCCTGCAATTGTCCTGCTTGTAAAAAACCTTTTGCGAGACTTTGTAAATGTGAAATTTCTGGGAAACCCTATGGTTCTTCCTCGCGTCTCTCTTCTCCTAAGCACATAATAGCTCCGTGTGAGAAGAGGGAATGTGGAAAAGCCGTTCATCTTCTCCACCCCTCACTACACATATAAGAGCTCACAGGGGAGAAAGGCCTTCTGAAGGTCAGGAGTGGAGAAAGCTTTAGTTGTTTCTGATTCCTCACTACACACACAAGGTCTGACACTGGAGACAGAGCTTACAATAGAAAGAATGCGGCCAGGCCTTAGCTTATTCCTCACACCTCCTTAGACATATGAGGCATCGCTCTGGCAAGAGGATTTATTGATGTAAAGAATGAAGGTTACAGACTTTTTTTCCCTTGACTGTCAGTGACAGTCATTCATGTGTATGGAAAAGCCTTCCCTATCAACTAATGAAACGTGTGAAGAATCATGTGAATGTCAAATTCCTGGGAACAGCCTAGGGATTGGTTCTGGGATGGTAAATGATGGTGGTAGTTTTCGGTGCCCCTTCTCCTTAAGGATTCCTGTGACCTTGCATATTGGAGGAACCCTGCAGTTATTAGCATTGAAACAGTCTTTAATCTTCTTATTTTCCTAATTACAAATGAGGAACTTGCCATTGCTTTATCCCTATTTGCATTAATTTCTATTTTTAATATCTTGTTAAATACACTTCAGTGATAAATATTCCTTTAAGTCTCTTCCACATTTTAGAGCATACTTGTTGATGCATATTCTTCTCATGGTTCAGGTATATAAAAACAGTCTTCAATAGAAACATTCATTGATGAAAGAACAGGAAAATGTCAGCTTCCTAAGAATTCATGCATTTCCGTTACAATGGTGGTAAAACATTTTGAAAGTACACTGACTGGCTGTCTTGGAAGATGTGCAGCCAGAATTTCTTAGTAGAGAGATGAGGGAGACTTTGTCTCACGCATTTTGGGTTTGTTCTTAGAGAAGCGGGATTATGTGGCAATAAGAACAATTTAGCATCAGGCTTTGATGAAATTTCATTAACAATTTGCTTGCTGAAAATGAGGAGACTTGAATCACTTGCTGATGAAGATCAAGGATTGTAGCCCTCGGCATGGATGACAACTCAATGTCAAGAAGACCCACATCCTCACAACTGGATCAACAGGCAATGTCATGATAAATGAAGGAAATATTGCAATTGTGCAGGATTTTTCTTTTACAATCAATGCTCCTGGGTGCAGTAGTCAAGAGATCAATTGACACATTGCACTGGGTAAATTTGTTTACAAAACCTCTTTATAGTTTTGAAAGCAGGCATGTTATGCCGAGGACTGAAATGTGCCTGACCCAAATCATGGTATATGCCTCATATGCTTGTGAAAGTTGGACGTTGAATGTGGAAGACTGAAGGAAAAGCAGTGCTCTTAAATAAAGGTGCTGGAGAAAAATATTGAAAGAATGTTGGATAACCCAAAGAGGAAACAAATCTGTCTTGGAAGAAATATGGCTAGGGTGCTCCTCTCATGTACTTGGGACATGTGGTCAGGGAAGAGCAGGCACTGGAGAAGGACATCATGCTCAGTAAAGTAGATGTGCGACAAAAAGGAAGATGCCCCAAGCCACGCCCTGCAGCAAGAGAAATTAACACAGTGGCTGCAACAATGGATCAAGAACACCAACAATTCAGAGGACGATGCAGGACCAGGCAGTATTTCAGGATGTTGTGCATAGGATTGTTATAGGTTAGAACCAACTAGGATTGTTATAGGTTAGAACCAACTAGGATTGTTATAGGTTAGAAACAACTTGATAGCTAACCATCAGATCAGGAGGGACAAGTCTCTGGCAAAAGACATCATGCTGGGTAAGGGGGCCTGTGAAATAGAGAGAGACCCAGAATGAATCATTTGACACAATGGATGAAACAATGGGATCACATTTAAAACCAGGTTTGAGGATGTTCAGGATTGGGCAATGTTTTGTTCTGTTGTACACAGGGTTGCTATAAGCGGGAATTGCCTAAAATAATATCATGTCCATATTGACTTTAAATAACCTCCTCTCTGGGGGACGGGCGGCAGAGGGGTAGGTGAAGGGAGATGCCGGGCAGTGTAATATAAGATATGATAATAATTTATAAATTATTAAGGGTTCATGGGGGAGGGGGGAGGGGGAATGGAAGGGGAGGGGGGGGGAGGAAAATGAGCTGATTCCGGGAACCCAAGAGGAAAGCGAATTTTGGGAATGATGAGGGCAACAAATGTATAGATGTGCTTTACACAATTGATCTATGTATTGTGATGAATTATATGAGCCCCAATCAATTGATTTAAAGAAAAAATAATTTGTCTCTCTAATAGCTTTGGGTCTAAAAAAAGAAATAAATATATACATGTTATAGGATAAGGTATGCTTCTTACCTATGTTATTATATTCTTATGTGCCAGAGTGTTTTCAATCCTTTATAATACCAATTCATACAGATTTTTGTAAAAAAACGATTTTTTTATTAAATTAGATAAAATTTTACCAAACAGTGGTTCCCAGTCTTGGCTTTATCTGAAAATTACTTGGGAAAAATAAGACATTAAAATATTTGGTCAAACTGTCTTTAAAGAAGGAGGTGGGGGGCGGAGATAAGAACATTATCAGGAAGTAAATAGCCCTAACTTGGGCACATATTTACTTCTACATATCTTTTTTCGCAGATAGTTTGAGATACTTTCACAATCAATACTTTCAAGTGATATACTAAATAGACTTAAGAAACACAGTAGGAAAAATCAATGTGACTATTTCATTTCAGGAAAATAAATTTAGAATAGAAGCACAATGTACTATGAGACACAATATAGTATTTGTTTTAATTGTTAAATAATTGTTTCACTTTTTGTAATAAAAATTGATACTGTGAACAGACACTTACTCAGTGTTGAGAATTAAATAGGACCCACAGGAAATGATATATTGAAGTTGTAACCCTTGTTACAACATGTGAATGAAACCTATTTGGAAATTAATTCTTCCTTTAAAAATATTACTATGTAATATCATACTGGAACCAGGTGCATCTTACTGCCTTCTAATTGAATCAAAACATTTCAGTACTAAATCAAGAAATGTAAATTTTATTATCTAGCTTAGTGATTCTGAAACCTTGCTCTGTGCAAGTTTTTTTTTAAAGTACATTCACAGATTCCGACTCTTCACTTGGATCCTTAAACAATAATACCAAAGATAAGAGTCGGGAACCACTGGTGTTTGCTGACAGTGGACGTGCTTTTGATGGCAGCATCACTCTGTAAAACACTGCTCCAAGCCACGAGGAAATAATGAACGTTTTATACATTGACACATAAACTTAATAGATTTACCTCTTGGCAATTCATGCGGCAGGCAATAAGAGAGAACGACATAGCACATATGTATATAGAAATTATTACACTAATTTTTAACTAAAAATGAGTTTTCTAAATATAGAAACAATTCTATACTATGCTACTAAGAAAATATACAAAGTGCACACCAAGTTGCACAGATAAATATGCAGTGTCTGAATATGCCATGGCATATTACTGATATCAGAAATTTAAACATCTGTGTAATTGATATTTTGTGTCAATCACTTAAAAAAAACATGAACTTAAAAGGGGTGCTGTTTTATATAATAGTTTCTCTCTAAAGCATTTATATGGATAATTGATATATGCCTTCATAGGAACTCCAATATTCATAAGGCTAAGAAAAAGTTTTATGCATACCACAACATTTGATGGATGCTTCTGTAAAAGTGAGCTCCTTGCATTTAAAAGTGACAAGTTTTATAACTGTTCATAATGGTGATATCTTGCTAGCTATAAAAGACTTGGAAATATATACAAATTTGAACACAAAAATATATTATAACTCATTTCATTCTAAAAATTTACTCTTCTCACTATTATTTTTATTCACAAATTTCCCTTTCATATATTTTAGTATAATAGAAAGTAATAATGTACATTTTTAATACTTATTAAATTGTTATTCTTAAAATTCTTATTTTTTAGAAAGAAAAACACTTGGATTCTTATATTTTTTGAAGGTTTATCATAGACATTACATTTCATAACTTAAAATATCTGAAGTTTTAAAATATTCAGAAGATTATACATTTAAAATATTTGGTTGTTTTTATTTGGCCGAGATGATAATAATTTGATTCGAATTTTCAATCAGATTTTTAACATTATATTTCCAAATTACTTTCAATTATAAATAATGGCTATGTTAGATAGCTGAGGGACAGGGGCTTGTTCCTCCCATGCCTGCAGAGGCACCCACACAGGAGGTTGGAAAGACATCAGGCAGCCATAAGACACCTTTGAAAACCCCAAACTGAGCATGCTCATACTCAAGCCCACAGCCTGGTGGGAGGTATACCTGGGAGCCCTAACTAGGCCCAGACTTGACACCACCTAGGTGGGCTTAACTCAAACAATGAGGGTCAACAATACCATCAACTACATCTCCCAGCCAGAGGTTTGATATAGCTTGGCTGTGGGAAGGTCTGTCACTCTCTTACTAGACTACTGGTCAGAGGCCGGGGGAGAGGAGTGTTTCCCTCCCCCTGTGGGCACACAAGACTTCCCACCCACTGGCCTGTGATCTTCCTGCATTCGGCATCCTTGCATGTTTTTCGTGAGTCTGAAGAGTGCTTCATAGATTGGTGTTGGACATATGGGCTAATATCACACTTATGGACTCGATCTGGACGGGGCTGGAAGGTTTTCTCAATATTCAATTGATCTTGTATATAAAGCTCTTTCCTATACACAAATGCATATCAATGAATTTGTTTCTCTAGTCTACCCAGACTAACGCAGCATGCCCAAGGGTTTACACAGTACTTTTGGGGAACCATTGACACAGATTCTTTATTGGATTATGCAAGCAGGCTGAGTTGATATAACCTGCACATTACATCCAGATATAATAGTATATTATATTTTACAGGATGAAGAGACATTCTTAACTGGAGACAGAGAAGGAGAAACTAGATTATGAAAGGTTTAGACATAGTAATGAACTTGCCATATATGAATTTTACTTCAGGGTTCGTGTCATAGGCATTGCAGCTACTGTCTGCTTATCAAGTATCTGTTTCTCATATAACCACATGCAATGAAAAATATTGAATGACAATAGCTATACTGTGTTTTAATATGTACACACATGGATCCCTCACATTCCTGTTTGTTTTGTAACATCTAACGGACAATCAAATCATTTAGTATTTGTCATTGTGTCTTCTCGTTTTTTATCTTTAGGACATGAGTGAACAGGAATTAGATTCCTCTCTTGGGAGAGTTTAGGAGTAATTAAATTGTCTTTTTAATACCCTGAAAAAATTATATTTTCAGGGTAAAGTCACATTCTAGATATACCCACTAATGTTTTCCAGCTTATACCATAAATTGCTCAATTGTAGTTTTTGCAAAATTTCTTTTTAAAACAATCTCTGGAAAATTTCCTATTGCCAAAATAAAATTCCAGTTGCACTTCCCAGAAAATTCCTCAATTCATGTAGGTATCAATAACTCTGTATTGTTTCAGGATATGTCAATGTCTAGGTATTAGAATGAAAATAAAATTTTAAAAAGTTAGGTATCATTTAACACATTTGTGGATGAAATAACTCCAATGCTAATATAATAATTAATCATTTCAATTAATATTTCTCTTCTCATCACAGCTCTATCCATATAACTTAGGACACAGAGATAAACAAAGAAGGAAACAACAGTATTCCTGCAGATAATTTTTTAAAAACTACCATGACCTGTTTTTTCTTCAGTTTTTTCAGCTAGAGATAGGGTGAGTATATTCTTTTTTGTATTTCTGACTCCAGGTCTGCATATTTCCTCCTAATACTTTACTTTGTCTTCTCAACTGCTTTTTGCAATCTTCTGTTCCCCTCTATAATGTCACTATGTTTTCCATCAGAGTTTCTTCGGATATCCACTTTGATCTTTTCTTTCTTCCTTGAGTTTGTATGGACCTTTTGCTTTCTTCATGCATGGCATTCATGATTTCCTCCCACCGCTAACCAGGTTCACTGGTCATTACTTTCAATGGGTTAAATCTGTTCAAGGTCTTTTTGAGATTCGGGGGGTGGGGGTGTAGGGGGGATTACTCAAGGTGGTCTGTTCACTTTCATAGATTGTTTTGATTTTTCTTCCACTTCAATCCTACCTTAGATAACATCAGTTGATGACCCGTTCCCCAGTCAGATCCTCGCCTCTTTTTGACTGCTTACTTTGAGCTTTTCCATCATGTCCTTTTGCAGATATAGTACATATGATTCCTTTATATTCCATCTGGTGAGGTCCATATGTACAGGCAGTTTATGTTGTTGTACCATTATATTTAACATTAAGAAGACTTGGATCTTTCAAAATTCTTTCATGTGATTTCCAACTTTGTTTCTATCACCAAGACCCAATCCATATTGTGAGTGCCTTCCACCCTGAAGTTCGCATCTTTTGGCACTCTGTCTGACCAGGTTTGACTACTATTAATAAGTATTTCAGTGGCTAGTCCTTCAGAAATGGACTAATGCTATCTTTAAGCAATATAACAGTCAATATTTTACTGTTGTGCATTAGAATTTCAGTGGCTAATCCTTCAGAAGTGGACAGATAAACCTTATTCATAATTTATCTTTAATGTGAACACATCTCTATCTGAAAGAACTAAGGGGAAAAATGAGCTTCAAATGTCAATATGGAAGGATTGCATGAGAAATATATTGAATAATGCAAGAAGCATCTAAAGAGCATGGAAGGAATATACAGCTTACTGTACCATAAAAGAACAGGCCAATGCCCAACGTTTCTCAAGGGATCATATGATTAAGAACCAATGAAAGTGAAGGAAGAAGTGTAGGCTACACTGAAGGCATTATTCAAAAACAGGGCTCCAGGAACTGACAGTCCATTGAACACCCAGTGATATACCACAGCAAGCTGATGGAGCACTCACTCATCTATGCCAACAAATTCAGAAGACAGCTACACGGTGAACTTGGTGGAAGAGGTCTATATTTGTGCCCACTCCTCAGAAAGGTCACCCAAAAGAAGGAGAGGACGGCACCGGACCAGCTAGTGCTTCATTCTTTTGTACATAGAGTCTCTGTGAATCAGAAGTGACTTACCAACACCCAGAAGCAACAGCACAGATACACCTGATGAACTCAACATGACATCCTAAAGACACACCTACATGCCTGCATATCTTCCTGCGTTATCATATAGATATATAGTTGATTGCTATTATTGCTGTTTCTAAATGTTGTAGACCTTTTGAAGTTATCCCTTTTTCTGGTGTGCTTGATGTTATCTTCATTTACTTAGGTCAAGTCACAGACATGCTTTTATTTTGTATTGTCTTTCCCATTACCCAAAATAGCAAGTGTCTCTCCTGCCTATTTCTGGTAACGACTAAAGATTGTTTATTATCATGTGCATATTTAATCTTAAATTTTATAACAGTGGGATGACTCCATGCTTGTTCTTTTGTGATTGACTTGGTTCATTCAGTAGACTGTCCTCGACTCCTCCAAATTAGAAGAGGTCTGCAGACTACACATTATTCTTCATTACGGTGCAGCCTTGGGTTGTCTGACTACACCAAAGTTTGGTTCTCAGTGCATTCACTGATGAGAGCTGAGGCTGTCGCTGTCTTTTTGCTAGAGTGAATAAAGCTGCTATCAACATTGATGTGCATTGACTTTCACTTAAACTGCTAATTTGGGAAATCTACATGCAGCATGCCAATGGTAATGCTTGCCTCCACTTCAATGTTGCTTGTTAACCAATTAGCATATAGTCCTTATCTACTTACAAAATGCAAGACCGGGTTCTTTCCTTCCTGGCTTAACTATGCGGAGCCCCAGTTGAAGCTGGCAGGTCAACCCTACTCTGAGGGTAAAGATGAGGCTGCTCGTCAGGGGCTATGTACCCAGATCAACTTGTTGGCAGTGGGCTGTGGTCAAAGCTCTGAGTTCAGTTACAGCCCTTGGCTCCAAGCCTCTATTAGAAGTCTTTACACTCCAGTGTCAGAAACCATAGTACAGATTTAAGTTCATTTTCTCATATAACTGCAGAAGAAAAACAAAGCTCAGCCAAACAAAGTATACAGCTTCTTTGTGACTATCATTGGCTGGAGAGAATGTTTTTGGAAAATAATATATTCATGATTCAGAGGTGTGTAGTTTAATCTATTTCACAAAACAAAGTCAAAATAAAATCATGTAGCCATTTTTTTAGATCTATCAAATTAGAAATAAATATCATATGAAATCATAGTCATTATTGGACAGTAGGTATGTAGTTCATTATTTTTAAGAATATGCAAATATAATTGAATAAGGATGAAGACCATTGTAATAAAACACTGGTAATTTTTGGAGTTTAAAGATAAAAGCTATCATCTCCCTTGAGTATTCAACAGACACGGTGTTTTGGCAACCACCTTGAATTTTTTCCTAGGCCCTATTACAGCTCTCCTTATCTATGGTTTCTGTGGAGAACTAGGAAAGAAAGCAAAATCCCAGACTGTTGAAGCAGGAACAAATGCGCTGTGCATCAGATATAGTTCATTCATTCCACCGAAAAACATTCTGGCTTTTTACCAATTTTCAGTGAAAAAAAAAAAGATTTCTTTTCATCGGTAAAATTAAATTATATCACAATGGTAAAACCCGTTTCAAAAGCAGATTGCCTTTTGTGAAGCGCAATAAGGAAAACAAACAAAAATGCTAGGAAAGAAAGAAAAGAATTGATCTTAACAGAACATTATAAACCTTGCAGCAACTCATTTTCATAAGATAAATGTTGTCTATGGTGAGATAATTTAGAATAATGTGAAGAGCTTGGGAAAGGGAAACAAAAATATTTAAGATATTCCATGAAAATGCATTTATATGTGCTAAGACAGCATCCTAAGTATACTCAAGTATAGCCATACCTACAATTGCGCACCTATATTGCATTAGCTACTATTGAGTCCATTCCAATTTCATAGCAATGGACCACACGGTTTAAAGGAAGAACTGCTCCCTAGCATTATTAAGGCTATTATAACCATTTCAAAGCAAACCTCTGGACTTGTATCCAGAAGAGTGTTTGGGTGGGGGCGGCGGTGTTCAACTGTCTACTTTTATAACAGTAGGTAAATTGTGTTAATTGTGTATCCCATTAGAGACTCTTTCATTTATTGTTTTTATTTTTTATTAAAAAAATTTTGTTTCACTTATTATGATTACAGTTTATGGACAAATTAATGTTAAATGATTTGGGATGATAAACACTATGAACAAGAATCAGGGTCTTTCAATAACAGGAAACATGATAAAGTCTCTTGCTAAGGAATATAATTCTTAATAAGAATCTTGATTAATACAATTGTGTTAGTCTGGGTAGACTAGAGAAACAAATTCATAGGCACTCATATGTGTGTAAGAAAGAGCTTTACATCCAAGAGCAATTGAATATCGAGAAAGCATCCTAGCCCTGTCCAGATCAAGTCCATAAGTTCAATATTAGCCTGTATGTCTGATACCAATCTATAAAGTGCTCTCCAGACTCATGAAACACATACAATGCCACCAAAAGCAGGAAGGTCATAGGCCAGTGGGTGGAAAATCTTGTGGATCCAGTGGTGGTGGAAGCATGTCAGCACTGGCAGGGGTCTCCACGTCGTGGCTCCTCTGGCTCCAGAGCTCTGGCTGCATCAGCAAAGCTCTATCAGACTTGTCATCAGTAAAGTCCCGCAGGGAGTGAGCATGTGTCCTCCCTCCAGCAAACTATTTATCTTCTTAGCACCTCCAAATGAGGTCATCAAGCTACGACCCGATTGACAGGCTAAACTCCACCCTTTCACTTTAATACTCTCAAATTGACCACAGATTATGTAACTGTCACAACAATTCTATTTAAAATGGTTGTAGTAATAATTTCTTTTAGAAAATATAATACCAAATTGTCCCAGGAGTTGGATATTAAAGATCCCCCAAAGGCCCAACACTTTTAAGTGTTCATCAGCTGCATTGCCCACCCTGCCACTCCTCCCTGCAGTGCCCTCCCTTGTGCCCCTGGTTTTGAGATTGACTTCAACTTCCTACAGAAACTCATCAAACTTTGAGTCAATGTCTCATGTGTCAGTGGGTGTTGTTCAGTCCAACGTCTGAAGGTCTGGCCAAGGAGACCAAATTTCAGAGTCCAGAGCCAGACCCCAAAACATACCAAAGCCACAGCAGAGCTTCGTGGCTTCAACCACAGCGGAGTCAGGGAATAGAGGTCAGGCGTTCCAGTTGAGGCACTATGTGCTAGAAGTGCATGCTGTTGCTAGGTCCCACTGAGTAGGTTCACACCCAGAGCGACTCTGTGCACAGCAGAAGGAAACATGGCCGGGTCCTGCGCCATCCTCACAATTGTTCCCATGCTTGAGACCGTTGGCGCAGTCACAGTGTCAACACATCTCTTTGAGGACCTTCCTCTGTTTTACCATCCCTCTATTTTACCAAACATGATGTCCTTCTCTAGGGACTGGTCTCTCCTGTCAATCTCTAAGAAGTATGTAAGATGGAGTCTTGCGATCCTTGCCTATAAGGAGCACTCTGACTGTACTTCTCCCAAGACAGAACTGTTTGTCCTTTTAGCAATCCATGGTACTTGTAATATTTTTCCCCAGCACCACATTTCAAATGCATCCATTCTTCTTTGGTTTTCCTTATTTGATGTACAACCTTCCTATGTGTATGAAGCCATTGAAATACCAGGCTGGCATCAGGTACACCTGAGCGCTCAAAGTAACATCCTTACTTGTCAATACCCTAAAGGGCCCTCGTGCTCTATTGCAATGTCTTTGTCTGTTGAATGCTGGTTCCATTAGCATTGCTAGTATGGTGGTACCATTATATATCCAAGGAAAATAAAGGATGGTGTCTTAAGTTTCACCCTCAACTAAGGTAGAGTAAAATATGCCATCAAGGAAACAATGCATGTGGCTTGATTCACACCCTGTACTAAGGTCAAGTCTTAACCTCATCCTATTTCTGTCCATAGGTAGAGAATTCCCTTGACACCAAGATGGATTGACACCATGGCAGGAACCATGGAAGCAAGTATGGGTACAACATGGGACTATATCCACAGGCTTATAAATTCCAGAATTATAATATATCATGCAGAGAACTGTGGCTAGAAGGGCCATATTAATTGATTGCTCCGAAGGCAGGGAATTATTTAATGTTGGTCTTCTGGCCAAACTCCCACCAAAGGACCTTTCCCTGCATGGTCTGGAAGAAACTGGGCAAAGATACTGGTAGGTTTCACTGTGGGTAATTTCAAATCAGATTCCCTGAAGTAGCATTCTGCTGTGTATAAAACAAGTCCTCTGCAAAGCTGGAAGAGGGATCTCATTATCTGCAAGAGCTATGGGGTCTTCTGGAACAGAGATCCCTGTGCATCAAAACTCCTCGATCCAGAAAACAGCTAACACACCGGAGGAATAATAGCAGAGCCAGATGCCAGAGCATGAGACAGAGTGATGGGCTTCCCAATCCAAGGAGCAAATGCAGCTCAGTTCTTTTGTGCAGGAGGCGATTTCCAGAAGCAGGCTGAGGGGAAGTGGGGAATACCTTCAGGTCGGGGGTTACTGGAGTGGTTTGCCTCTGGGCATGTAATTCAGGGAGTTGAGAGTGCTAATCCATGGGGTTTGAGCTGAATGCCTTTGCTGGAGGTTTACAACAGTAATTTCCCTTTGGGTAATTATTATCAGACCTGAAAGAACTTTGTAATATATCCTGATAGACAACTCAAACCTGAGCATTTCTCACTGGTCCTACAACTCATTAACTTTCTTTATAAATGCTTTCATCATGAATTTCATCTGTCAGTTCTGTATAGCCTCTGTGATGGGTATTAGAGAGTTAAATAGAGGACACTAATTAAGACATTACAACTATAACTCAGTACTCTTTCTTTAATTTTGAGTCATCTGTAAATAATTCCCCAGTATGATAAATGGTGTTAAAAATATTTGTAGGTTAGAATTGGAACTGGGATATTTTATGATCCTAATACAATTGGACATTGAGCAGATTTAAACATCTTTACGGTAATAGCCAAGTTAAGTCAGACACACACATACACAAACACACATTACAAATGAGATACCTTGATTTCTTCCTCTGATAGTCAATATACTAACCATTTTTCTGGTGATAATTTATAATTAAATTTGAATTTGAAATTGATTTGAATATAAGTAATTTAATCATAATATATGTGTGTTTAGAAAAAAATAATTAAAGCAAGAGTTAAAATGACTTAAACAAATGAGTTAAACAAATATTAGTCATCAGGACATATAAAAGAATAAACAAGTTTATGGAGAACTAAATTTAGGCTAGTGCTTCTTTCTTTTTTTTAAATCATTTTATTGGGGGCTCATACAACTCTTATCATAATCCATACATCCATCCATTGTATAAAGCACATTTGTACATTTGTTACCCTCATCATTCTTGAAACATTTGCTCTCCACGTAAGCCCCTGGCATCAGCTTCTCATTTTCCCCCTCCATCCCTGCTCCCCTCTCCCTCATGAATCCTTGATAATTCATAAATTATTATTATTTTGTCATATCTTACACTGTCCAATGTCTCCCTTCACCTACTTTTCTGTTGTCTGAACCCCCAGGGAGGAAGTTATATGTAGATCCTTGTAATCAGTTCTCCCTCTCTACCCCACACTCCCTTCACCCTCCTGGTATTGCCACTCTCACCACTGGTCCTGAAGGGCTCATCTGTCCTGGAATCCCTGTGCTTCCAGTTCCTATCTGTACCAGTGTACATCCTCTGGACTAGCTAGATTTGTAAGGTAGAATTGGGATCATGATAGTGGGTGCGGAGGAAACATTTAGGAACTAGAGGAAATGTGTATGTTCATCATTGCTACACTGCACCCTGACTGGCTCATCTCCTCTCCACGACCCTTCTGTAAGGGGATGTCCAGTTGTCTATAAATGGGCTTTGGGGCCCCACTCCACACTCCGTCTCATTCGCAATGATATGATTTTTTGTTCTTTGATTAGGCCAGTGTTTCTTTACAGCATGAGTCAGCATGACTCAGTTGCTCAAGGTAGCAAACTTGGCTTGGGTGACCAACTTTTCCAATAGAAAGGAGGGAATAAATGTGATTAAGGAATCAAAGACTTACTCATCCATGTTTTTTAAATGCTTGTAATTTTGTATGCTAGAGTCCTTTTGTTTGGGCACTCCATGTTTAAAACAGTACCCTATAGCAATTCTAACCAACTCATCAATCAAAGCTTTATTTCAGTATGCATAATATTGTTTCATAAAAGAAATGAGCAATGGCTGATTGAATTTTCATTTGTAGAAAAGCACAATTAGAATATATATTTTTAAATACACATAGAATATGTATTTACCAGGTACTGCATTTAAATATACACAAATATATGCTTACCAGGTAAACTGGTAACATTGTAGGAGAAACTCTGGACTGTTAATTGCAAGGTTGGCCATTCAAACCCACCAACCATTAAAGCAAAGAAAGATGAGGCTATCTGTTCCCATAAATGTTTACATTCTCAGAAAGCACATGTAGGACCCTCAAGAGTCAGCACCTTCTTAATGGCAGAGGCGTTGGTTTTTAAATACATTTAATACAGCATTTATTAATGAGGATCTTCTTGCTTAGATGTAAAACTTTACAATAATTTACCCATTCAAAAGAGAAAAATGTGCTTTTTCTTTCACACGTCATATTTTGTGCTGATGTAAATAATTTAATTCTAATCTTTTATAAGAGTTAATTAAGCCAGATAAAATACTTCTAAGAGGAAGTTCCTTTTGAATATTCAATTATAACTCAAGTATCGTAATGCCCTCCCCCCCAAAAAAAGTGTCGCTATGAGTTTTGGTGATGGAAATTAAATGATTTGAAAAACTGATGATCTTATCCCATATAGATAAATACTTGAAGAGTTTTGGAATGGTAAAACAACAATATTAAAATTATTTTAGAAATGTTCATATGTTGTTAAGTGCTGCCAAATCAGTTTCACTCATAATGATTCCATGAACAGTAGAGTGATATATTGCCCTGTCCTGCACCATACTCACTATTGGTTGAACCCATTCTTGCAACCACTGTGTCAATCCATCTTGTCAGGGTATGCCTCTTTTTAGCTGCCCTTCTCTTTTACCAAGTGTGATGCCCTCTTTGAGGGACTGAGCTCTCTGATAACACAGGCAAAATACATGAGACCAAGTTTGGACTTCCTTGTTCTTAGGAGCATTCTGCCACTAAATTCTTCAATTTCTGCATCATGAGTTCAAAACCACCCACTGCTCCTTGGGAGAAAGACTGAACTTTCTCCTTTCATAGAGTATACATTATGGGAAAGTGACAGGGTCAGTTCTGACTTGTCCTGAAAAAAAGTGTTGCTATGAGTTTTGATGATGGCAATGAGCGAATGAGGCTTCCTGGTTGGTGCATGTATTTGTATAATAGTTGCATTGATTGTATGTCCTTCAATGTGGACATATATAATACTATCATAGCCAGCATTGTTCTTCAAGATAGATTTTGCCATGTCCTTTTTGACAAAGAATGCAATATCATTACTCTTGACTGTGTCATTTGGGCATAGGAAACTGTATGATTTTCTGATGTAAAATAGCTAGTATACTTCAGCTCACTAGCTCCTAGATTAACAATTTTTAAGGATTCCATTTCATTTTGTGTGACTTCCAATTTTCCCGGAGTGATGCTTCCTAAATTCCAATTCCAATTATTAGTAGATTTTGGGAGTGGATTCTTGGCACATTGAGTCCTGCCCCATCATCAAATGAAGATCCTGAAGTCTCCACTCCCACGGGCTTTACTCCATTCACGTCACCAGGGCCGATGTTACTTTGAGAAAGCAGCTCTTCCTTGGTCACCTTTTGGGTGTGTTCCGACTGAGGGGCTCATCCTCTGGCACTCTCTCAGGCAGTGTGCTCCTGCCAGTATTTACTGCTCAGTGTCTGACCATGTGTCGAAGCCACGTGCACAGTTTTCAGTGGTTACTTCCTCTGAAATGCTCTGCTGAAACCTGTTCCATTTAAGTGACCCTGATGGCATTTGAAAAACGGCGGCATTGCTTCTAGCATCACAGCACCATACAAGCCACCAAAGTACGATAAACTGACAACTGGTGGCCCTAGTAGCTCATTAAGTCTTGCCCAAGCAAACCTTTCCACTGCCAGTCACTGATTACATGATTCTTAGACATCCTGAACATCTTTTCTTCTTATTCAAATCTCAATTTAATTTTGTTTCTAGTATTGTGTATAGATGGCCTATGAATTCATCTATATGTATTTTGCATTCCTTTTATTTACTGGACTATTTACACTTCAACAGCCTTTGTTACTTTACTCAGAATTTCAGACGGCAATTCTTCATAGGGGAACCTTTATCATATATTGTCGGCTGATAATTGCCATGAAGGTCTCTACCTTTTTTATTGTAACAGTAATTATTTTTCGTATATCAAAGGTTTTATGTGAAAACATCACGGAGCCTAAAAAATGGTACAATATAAATAGGCGTAGAATTATTTACTAATAACTTTGGTTTTAGTCTGGTTTACTTTCATTTTAAATCTGCATTTTTATCTCCTCAATGCCATCAGCAGGTAAATAATTAAATACAATATATCCTTCATAGAATGTCTCATGGCTTTTTTGTCATGATATACATAGAAGAATATTGCAATTAAAACCAGCAGAATCTTGAAAAAAGATGAGATAGCATTAAAACCCTCTGAAGAAGAAAAAGAAACTTAAGTATTTCCTTACTTATATAGCTGTAAGCTTATGATTTGTATTTGAAAAACAACCAAACAACTGAGGTAGGTCTCCAGAATTCCCACTTATAAGCTATCCACAATTGTTTTTCTTGTTGTCTCGTTGTAATGAAGTTCACCCCTCACTCATGGAGGCCTCATTCAAAAGAAACCGAACACTGCCGAACCAGGAGCTTTATCTGTGATCACTTACAGCTGACCTGTTGTGATTCACAGAATTTTTAGTGGGTGATTTTCCACAGCAGGTTTCCCATCTTTTATTCAGAGTCAATCTTTTCTGCAAAATTTGTCAAATCCCATTCTGCAAGTTTACTTCATTGAAAAGTGTCGGCCATAACTTCAATTTCTTTAGTTTGTGATGCATTTACAGGGAGTCATCATCGCATTTGAAGCAGAGTGCTATCAAAAAGCATAAAGCAGCCTGAGAACTGCAACAAAAATCAGGGGAGCATTTTGCCTTGTTTTGATGGATTAATTCAATTGTCATATTGGCAAGAGGACTATTTTCCTTTTTGCATCAGGATAGAACTTCTTCCTTCTGTATCAGGACACCCTACTGTGGCTGCGTCATTATTTAACCAGGGCAAAAGTTTAAAAATTATTAACATGTGAGACCCAGGCCACCAGACTTTGTGTGAGCCATTAAGAATGGTTTGTTGATGCTAATGTGTGGCAACCTGTGGTGATTTTTTCCCCTTCAGTCTTTGACTTTTCTTTTGTAATATTTCACATGTGGAGTTAGAGTGATTAATATTTTAGGCAGTTGTTCTTATGTGCAGCAGGATACTATAGATTCCACTCAACTCTCCCATAACTCTGCTGCCGCTGCAAAGTAACTAATAGCTAGAGCGAGGCCTCTCGTGTCCCGGGGAGGTCTCCTGTGAAAATGAAACAGACAATATCTTGTCACATCATAAATTTATAAGGAGTTAATTAAAGGCTTTCCCTTGCATCTTAAATACATGCAGAGTCCCTCATCACAAGGAATATCTCCTGGTTAATTATCAAGAGCTTGTAAAAATGCTCTGCTCAGAGTGTATTTTAATGTCAGGCAGATTATCCTACAAATGGAAAGGGGTACCTGGAAGAGGTCCAAAGAATATCAACTCCATACATATATTTTTTCCTTTAATTATTTGTGGAGAGAGCCATAATTTAATTTTAAAACTTTTGAAACCTTCAGCGTGTTTATGACTTCATTTTCTGGCATTTAACTTTTACACAAAATATTAATTTATGACACCATTTGCATTAAGTAAGAGACTCAATTGGCTGCTGTCTTGCTGGTTTGGATCCTTTTTTTTTTTTAAATAAATAAATGTTTAAGAATTATGCTTCCAGATGACTGTTGATTGGTTTCTCCTGACATTAAGATGTGTGGCCACAACATATGTTTTCATTCTGATATGGGGTATTAGCAGTTATTAAATGTTTTGCAAGGGACATGATACAAATAAGTTCTAACCTAGTTCAGGAAGAAAAATATGAGGTTATAAAACCTGCTTAGATGAATTTGAAAGACATTTGTCTTGAAGGGCACTTCCACTATTTCTGTTAGATAACCTATTTGAACTAATGGATAATGTATAATCCATTTAAGTGCTCTTATCAGAATCCCTGAAGCTGTTTGTAGTTATCTCAATAGATTAAAGCTCCTCTGCTAAAAAGTAAATAATAAAAATTTTAATAAGTAACTGTGAGCCACTGTGAAGTCATTGTGATATGAATGTATATATTCTCAAACCTTGAAATTTAAGACCTCTATTGACATATTGTAATTTAACACATTTATGCAAGAACAAAAATATGTGCCTGCCCCATTTGATTTTGTTTTCCTTCAGCTTCTTACTGAGGTTAAATTTCAAAATTTGGAAGTACTCTAGTTTTAAAAAAGTGATTCAAAGATAAGATAGGGAAGACTGCAGGTGACAGCAGCACCTTCTTCTACGGGCCCCACTCTTAATCATGATATGATCATTGACTCCACAGCAAGGAGTCTGAGTTTAGGGGCAGATACTGCTAATGATAAGGGGGTTCTTTCTTTTTCTTTGTAAGCTGACTAGGCAAAATATCTGTCTGTATTCGGAAATGACAAAGCTGAACCAAACAACAACAACAACAACAACAAACTCTCACTGTCATTAAGTCAATTTTGATTCATGGTCCGCCACTGGGGTTCCAGTGGTTACATGTTGGGCTACTTACCCTGTGTGAGCAATTCAAAATCAGCAGCTGGCCCATTGGAGAAAGATGAGGCTCTCTTTATATTCCAGTAAATATACACAGTTTGGGGACCACAAAGGACAGTTCTACTCTGTCCGAAAGGGTTGCGAGGAGTCAAAGTGAGATTAGCCTCCCATCCTGAAGTACAGTGATTTTTATTCATGCATTTTTGTTCTACCTCAATCCCCCCTCCACGTTTCCCCCCAGAAGAACAGTGGAAGAGTAATGTATATTTAGAATTATATTATCCTGGAAATGATGAGGGAGGCATGAAACCTCAGAGATGAAAATGGCAGCAGATCAAGTGCTCAGTGTGGAACATGAGAAGTAATGACTAGGCTATAGGCATCTGGATAGAGTTTGGATATTGACGCTGGCTGTGAAAGTGCCACACTTGGCTCTTTCTTGCTGTATATTTAAGAAGAAACTAGCAAGTATTCTTTAATAAGCTGATTTATAGTCTTAAACTGATAAAAGTTAGTCTCTGTTGTTGATAACTCAAAACACTGGTTGAAAACAAAAGTTTAGTGTGGATTTAAGAATAGACACTGGAACTTGTTAATCTTAGAGTACCAAAGCAAATGGAAGAAATGATTCCGTAAAAGGACTCCACAGAAAAATTCAAAGGGCAGCACAGGAAGAAACAGTTCATGAAATGTGCAAAAACCTATAGTTGGAAAAACAAAGCACAGGAACATATCTAGCATATCTTAAACTGAAAAACTCAAGAAAACATTCATGCCTGAAGTTGCAAAATTGCATGATTCTATGGGCAAACTGTTGAACAATGCAAAAGCAGATGGAAAGAATGCCCAGAGTCCACAGTCAATAATTTCAAGAGGTAACAGATGAACAAGAATCAGAAGTACTGAAGGAAGAGATCCAAGGAGCACTGAATGCATTAGCCAAAAACAAAGGTCCACGGATTGATGGAGACTTGTTTTGGGTTAATGCCTTAAAGGCATCTTTCAACAAGCCAAGAACAGCTATGAAAACAATACTGTTGTTAGGTGTTCTTGAATAAGTTCTGACTCCTAGCGTCCTGGGCCATCCTCACAGCCTGATTATGCCTCCTTGGGGGCATGGACTTTTCATGAGGATTCTGGGAACTTCCTCTCTCCCTGCTTCATCTTCCTGTTGAGGAGACACACTCAGAGACTTGGAGGAGCCCGAGGAAACCCACAGCAGAGCAGAGATGCATCCACCACCACCGGATCCTCAATATTGGACTTATGGATTTGATTTGGACAAGGCTTGGATATTTACTCAATATACAATATACAACTGTTTTTTGATATAAAGCTCTCTCTTATACATATATGAGTATCTCTGGATTTGTTTCTCTAGTCAACCCAGACTAACATACACAGGTTTGATTGATGTTTGATTTCAGGGTTGTAAGAATAAATAGCACCATGTCTCATCACCAGCAATGACTTTGGGAAAAAAAATCTGGGTTGCCTCAGAGCTGTTCTTTCAAAGCACCACATTTTTCACTCGACACTCTTTTTTCTCATCAAGTCAGAATGCGAGGCACAAATTTCACAGTGACCCTTCTCATCCCCAAATCTTCCATTAAAATTCATGGAATCAAGCTACAAGACAGTCCAGATACCTTCTTCATCTCTTCAATGGACTGTTGGTGGTCTTCAAGCACAAGTGCATGAATTGTGTCGACATTTTTGCCCATTTGGGAAGTTGACAGACGACCAGAATGAGCTTTGTCATCAATTGACTTTTCACCTTCTTTGAAATGAGAAAACCACTCATACATTGAGTTTTTCCCATAATGCTGTCCTTCAAGCTGTGTTCAGCATCAGAACAGCTTCTGTGGCATTTTCCCCAAGAAAGTAACAGAATTTCTCAGCTGCATGCTGTTCCCTTACACTTGCAATCACCAAAAACATGAGGTTTGTGCAAAACTGCTTTCATGAAAAAATTCACTGTGACCAGAGAGAACCTTCCCATGTGATGCCACTGGGTGCACTAACTCAAAGCGAGTTTCTCCATGCTTACCTAGCCGGGGGGAGGGGGTGGGTGGGGAATGCATACTACAAAAGCTCCATCCAGTGGAGCTTTTTTCCATTTTTTTGGGGGGGTGTACTATATATATATATATGAGCTTTTTTCCATTTGTTTTTTTTGGGGGGGCGGGGTACTATATATATTATTTTTTCTAAATATGTCCATGGATGTGGTGGGGCAAACTGGGGCAAGTTACTGGGGCAAACTGGGAAAACACATTAGATATAATGAAACAATTTTAATTAATGAGTCATTGGGCTTCCGGACATTGGATCATAATCTCCGGGAACACCGAAGTCAATTTATAAAAGCAATATTCTACTTTGGTGAGTAGCAACTGAGATCTTAAAAGCTTTTGAACAGCCATTTCAAGTGAACCTAATGGACTCTCCTTGTGTGGAGGACAGAAGAGTGATGAAAACTGAAAACAAAATTAGTTAATCCAGTGGACTAATGGACTATGAAAAATTTAGTCTTCACAATACTGAGACCTGCTTCTCTGAAAAAGATTACATTAGAAGGTCCTGCATAGAACAGGAAAAAAATGTGGGACAAAATTCAAAATCACAAAATGGATTAGCTTACATATTGAATACTTTCTGTTTGAACCCCTAAAGTGTTACTCTTAGTTACCCTTCAGGTCTGGTCCTAAGCTCACCATCATGGCTCAATTTAGGTCAGACAATAAATGGGTCTGTAAAGGGAAAAATAACTGTAGAGAGTGATTTATGGAAACCTTAAAATGGTTAACCATTTAGAATAAAAAGGGCAGCATTTACCAAATTGTCCAAAATGAACTTTTCTGAAATGTTCAGAAAGGAGCTATCTAAATAGAAAGCACAGGGAGGGAGTTGGTAAGTGATAGAACACAGAAGAATTGCAGTGAATAAGATGAAACAAAACGTGTGTTAATTGATAAATATACGGCTTAGGCTCTGTTCTGTAACTAATACGCAATAAGGTTTTTTTAATCACTTGAATTTGTAATTTTGTATTTAATTTATGCAATGCTTCAATTGTGAATTAAATTACAATATAATAGGCTGAATTCAACTCACTCTTTTACTTATAGATTTACTTTCCAGACCATGAAGACTATAAATAAAAGATAACCAGACCTTTTGTCTGGCACAGTTAGGTTTAATTTAAGTTGTTTCTGTGTTATTATCACATATATTCCTGCTGCTCTCATGAACCAAAGACATCTCAGTTTTTACAATAATTTATATATCATTTTACTTCGCTCTATCTCTCTATCGCTATACGAGCGGGACCACAAAAAGGAAATGAAAAGAACCCTGCTGGGTGGAGCTTTCATAGTACAGTATGCCTTTTCCCACGACAGGAGCATCGAGCAACTCACTCTTAGTTAGTGCACCCAGTGGTGTGGCATGGGAAAGTTTTCTCAGTGATTTCTTTCATAAAAACAGTTTTGCTCAAACCTCCATTTTTGTGATGGCTAATTTAAGAGAATGGCGTGCCGCCATGAAATGTTGTGTCTGCTCAGGAAGAATGCCACAGGAACTGTTGTGATGTTGACTACAGCTCACCAGGACAGCACTATGGGAAACATTCAAGGGTGCCAGTGGTTTCTCATTTCAAAAAAAGGTGAAGTGTCAACTGATGACAAACCAAGTTCTGGGCATCCATCAATTTTCCTAATGGATTAAAATGTTGATTCGTAGTGCATTTGGAGTTCATTCATACAGGTCAGACGGTTAATCAGGCTTTCTATTTAAAGGTCCTGAGAAGATTGCACAACAGTGTGTGACACAAAAGGCCTGATTTGGGGCAGACTGGGGACTGGTTTTGTCACCATAATAAGGTACCTGCTCATGTGACCATCTCAGTGCACCAGTTTTGGGCAAAAAACAGCATGCTTCTCATGTCCCGTGCATCTGACTCACCTGACCTCACTCTGTGTGACTTCTTTTTGTTTCCACACATGTAAAGCAAAGCACGGGGAGGTGGCCGCCATCCAAACAGATGAGTTTGAGAAATGTTTCCAAGAATGGAATCGCAATTTTCACTAATGAATTAAGTGTAATGGCGAGTGCTTTGAAGGTGACAAGGTTGTTTTGAAAATAAATTAATAAATAAAAAGCTTTGAAAATAAATTCCATTTTTTGAGGGGGGAAGTACTCCCCCATAATAATAGATCAATTCTACATCCATATGTATAGCCTTATACCTGTACCTACACCAACATCTATATTTTTTATGCAATATCTATCTATATCTTTATGCATCTATAGAGCTATGTATCTTTATCGCCTATACAGTGACTCAAAATATTTGTGGAAAATGGAATTGACATATAATACGCTTTTTTTCAGGAAGTTTTTGAAGGCCCCATGTGTATATGTGTGTAAACAGGTAAATAGTGAGAAAGCAAATACGAGTGTCAATAGAAAACACTATAAGCCATCTGAAGTAATAGCAACTTATTTTCAATGTTCAAAGAAAAACATATATACATTGTCAAGAGTAGTGCTATGGTGTTCGTTTGATTCAATAATTTCTTATTTCTGTACGTACAAGATCCACAGAAACTTGCTGACTTTCAAATCTACACTAAGATGCTCACTGCAAGCAAAGAGAGCACTAAACTCTAATCGTCTACCTTTTCTCATTTTACTTTTAAATAAAAAAGATAATATTATTTAGTTAAACAACTCCAAGAAAAATTTTTGTAAGTAAGGGAGACGCAGATGACCTCACATGATCTATGTACACCCCCTTTTACCCTAAACACACTTAAAATAAATTCATAGTCAAGTACGTTTAATAGGATAGACTGTCTGACTTCTCAGTATTGTATGAAATGCTCTCAGTACCTTTGTAACGAAACAGATACAATCTATGGGTGATTCATATGCATATTTTGCCAAAGTGTGACAGCTCCTTAAAGCAAAATGTAATTTAAATTCCTTTGGGACTTCTGGGGCCACATTTCAATGATGCTTAGAAAATCAAGTCTCTAACGATGGGATTCTACATTTCTGAGGAATTCGGTAAAATATATTATTTACTTCGTTTATAACTTTTCTGTCATTTTTAAATTACAGAATATAAAATAGGAAGAGCATCTTCTTGAAAAGAAGCAGACAAGCACAATTACTCTTTGGTGTCTTATTAATGATAAGGTGAATGTTCCATGCAATTGTCTTTCTCTAAGCACCCTGGATGAATTTGTGACTTCCTCATATTAGAACAGAGAGGAGTCTCAGTGAAACTGGAGCCACGGGCCTCTGGAAAAGTTCAATAATTAAGAATATACTTATACACGAACGTATAACCATTTTAATGATATAATTCCAATAGTTCCAAAGACTTTCCTGAGGGATTTTGAAAACCATGCAAGAAGACTAAGACAGTACATACACTATGTGTAACAATGTGAAGAATATCTCCATAAAGCACTACAGTTTAAAAATTGAACAGAAAACAGACAACATTCAAAAGACAAAAGCAAATGTGACAGAGTAAATTGTCCCAGATCATATATAGAAGTTAAAGTAAATAGCATGACAAAAATAATTTTGATTTAACAATTTTTCTTCAACCAGATTGGGATTTTAGTCTCATACTTTTCTCTCATTTCACATTTAACTATTCTGTTTACTGGTTGGATGATAGGTATGTATGTAGGAAGATGGATGATGATAGATAGATAGATAGATAGATAGATAGATAGATAGATAGATAGATAGATAAGAGCAATAGATAGGCTAGTTATTACATAGGGGTAGATGGAGTCATAGATACTGACTGGCAAAAAGTTTAGTCTGTCACTCGCTAATTCAGTTATTCGGGTGAGTCATGTTGCTTGTTTACCAGGCTCACTTCGCATTTTTGAGTACATGGTGGTGGAGTTACTAAAAAGACTTGGTAATATGTCCCAATAGCAGATTCTGGGCACTTTTTTTTCTTCCAAAGGAAAGAGAAGTGGCAGGGAAATATCAGAAGTATAAAAGCTATTTTCTAAAATCAAAAGCTGGCTAACTGAAATTGCTAATAGTTCATTCTATTGTGTACGGTAACTCTATATGCATCTATCCATTTATCTATCTATCTACACACAATGTAGTAACTTTCAAAAAGCCTGGATTATATGCGATCTTTTATGTTATTGAGAAATATATATTGGCAGTAATTACTATTTACCTCATTCATCTATTGTCCACCAGCCTCTTGAATTAATTGAGTTATATCATAGAGCTCTAGTAATATGTCACCTCCTGTAGTTTTAGTGTTTCTTATTTTGGAATGTGAGGTAGCATTAAATTAATAATAATAACACCACCAATGACTACAAGAGAGGAGAACATGTTCTAAAACTGATTGTGGCGATGCTTGCACAACTGTTTTTAGTATGAATGAACTGTTGAATTTTATGACATGTGAATTATGTGTCAATAAATCTACTTAAGAATGAATAGCATGAATAACTCCTTAAACTCTTATTCTGCGTATAAGAAATTACCTCTCTAGTGCAAGAGTTTTCTAACATTTCCTTGCATTAACATTTTAGATAAGTACAAGTTACTTGTTTTAAGGAAAGTGCCTCAGTGCTATCCTGGTTCATGTGTATTAATTTGTGTGTGTATGAAGGGATATGGAAGAGAAATATTTCTCCTACTTACCCCAAATTACTAATTTAAACTTCAAATGTTCTAAGTTCAAAGCCAAGTTTATGAATAAGTACATATTTTATTTTATTTTTTTCAACACTCTCTCTTACAAGTGGGTATGTTGAAGATGGTCCTTATAACGCTGAAGTGGACTTTCACTTTCCTATCTATTTTTGTGTGAATTGATTGGTCAATTAATTAATTGAAGTCTTCTGAAACATTTTCTCCTGAAGGAAGTAAACTTTTTGATGGATGAACTTAGTATCTATGCATCTTTCCTATTCATTTTCCCACAAATGCCACCATTGAAATTCTCACCAGCTGCCAAATGACGCATCTCTGCCCAAAGCTTTGTTTTTGTTTGTTTTTTTAAATTTTGTTAAATTAAAAAAAAAATTTTTTTGTTTTTTTGTTTTTGATGTTTTATTTTATTTTATTTATTTATTTTTAACATTTTATTAGGGGCTCATACAACTGTTATCCCAATCCATACACACATCACTTGTGTAAAGTACATTTGT